>NC_056628.2:19598825-19910075 GCF_002870075.4 Lactuca sativa | reverse complement strand
GGTGGCAGTTGTGGTGGTGGTGTCGGTAGACGACAGAGGTATTGGTGGCGATAACGTATATTCATATATGAGTATGTGTATATAACTATTCACATATGAATAAGTATATACATATATGAATATAAAAGTATGTTCATATATAAAAAATGTATGTGTATCTATTCTAATGTGATTATTCACATATGAATACGGTGGTTGGTGGCGAAGGTGGTAGCAATTGAAAGGGTAGCGGTGGCTGTGGCAGTGGTAGTCGTGGCGGTGATGGTTGTGGTGGCGGGGCGGTACGGACAAAACCTCAAATTTTACTATCAATTGCAAAATGTAGTGTAAATTCGTTAAAATCCATCAGAAATCCATCGGAAAACCGTACCTAATATGTTGGAAATCGGTTACAAACTCCTAATAAGTGAAAATTTTAGTGTAAGTATGTCCGTGAAACCATTTTAGTAACGAATTTAATGACGGAAACTAGCGTTGAAAAATGAATTTTTTTAGTAGTGCAATCTTTAAAAAAAATTGTTCAACTCCTGATATTTTTCTGCGTCCGCCAACATATATATGCATTTGATACGTTTGGTTTCCTCACGCCGGATGCAGTGGATCTTCTTTATAGAGTACAACGGATCATGCACGACAATGGTATATGTAACACTCGATTCCAGGTATGGAATTATTTACGACTGTGTATGATTTCTTTTTGGCCACGATGTGGTGAAGCCTCACCACGATGTGGCGATAAGCTTTTGGGCCGCAGGAGTTAATGAACCACCACGGTGTAGTAAAGGGATACAACGACGTGGTGGTGGCTGTTGGAGAAAACCTTAAAGTTTAGGGGTTGAGCCCTTATTTAAACTCCTTAACATGTCATAGCCTCCCTCCCATCAGCCTCCATCTCTCCAAATCGTCCCTTGCAAACCCTAGATCTCTTGTGGAGTTTTATGGCTTACCCTCTTGTATATGTAAATGGGTTGAGTCTTAATATAATTAGGAAGAGAGTAACTCCCATTATTGTGGAACTCTAACCTAGTCAGTTACGTGTTCTAGATAAGTAATCATATAATCCTCCGTTCTACAAGATATCATGTGGACAAATGGGACATAATCAATCTCATTGTCCAATACTTTGTTTCCCGATTTCTGATTTGTAAGGACAAAGAACTACTAATCGAACACATCAATTTAGTCCTGGCCGAGGCCGACACTATAATTCAACACCAAATCATTGAGGGGCACAAGATATCACTTTTCCTGTTAGGGAAAAAGGAACAGATAAACTTTGACTTATATTCTTGCACTATTTACTCATCAAATCACGCACAACAATATATTTTATAACATCAAGTTACTGATGCGTTTACGTATTATCAATGTACAACCGACTCATAAACAACTCATATATCTCAGTTGAAAGATTATAAGATATTATCGTCTCAGAATTACTCATGATAAATTTCATGAAGTAATTCTATGAGCGGGGTTAATCCAATACTTAAAATCCCTATTTTCGAGTACTCATGAATGTTGCAGCAAACCATTGCTATATCCAAACCCTTACACAATCTACAACCAATTCATGACAGCCTTAATTCACTATTTACTTCCAAAATTATGAATGTATGTGGATGTTTGAATAATCTAATTATTCAGGAAATAAAATATGCAAAATGAAACATAATAATAAACAATTGACAAATAATAGTAAACAATACTCATAAATAATTCTCTATTGTTTAATCATCAAAAGTCAATTACATTTACTTTGTTACAAGTTTCTAAATAACTATCTAACTACTAAAACTAATATCATCCTTCAGACCAATGCTCCTAGCATGTTGAACGTGCTTAATCCTACTCAGACCCTTTGTGAGGGGATCTGTTGGATTCTCTTCAGACGATATCCTCTTAACAACGAGGTGACCTTCTTCTACTTTATGTCTAATGAAATGGTATTTTCTGTCGATATGCCTTGATCTGTCATGATCTCTTGGTTCCTTCGTTAAGGCAACTACCCCTTCATTATCTCATATTATCTCCATTGGCTCCTTGATGGCTGGAACAACTCTAAGGTCTCCGATGAAGTTCTTCAACCAAATAGCCTCCTTTGATGTTTCGCTTGTTGCTATGTACTCTGATTCACTGGTAGAATCAACCACTGTTTCTTGTTTGGAGCTTTTCCATGTTACCGTTCCTCCATTAAGGGTAAATACCCACCATATTGAGAACGAAAGTTGTCTCTGTCTGTTTGAAAGTTGGCGTAACTATACCCGGTTACTCTTAAGTCTTCACTGCCACCAAGCACAAGGACCCAATCCTTAGTTCTTCACAGATACTTAAGAATATTCTAAACTGCTATCCAATGAGGTCTACCAAGATTTCCATGATAACGACTAACCATGCTCAAAAAGAAAGCCACATCAGGGCGAATACATGTCATAGCATACATGATAGATCCAACGGCGGAAGCATATGGAACTCTACTCATTTTTGCTATTTCTGCATCATCTAACGCTCTAAAAATTTTGAATAATTTAAACTTTTCAAAAACAACCCCATTTCATTAAGTTATTACAAAAAGTTTTTCAATACAATTATTATCAGAGTCTTCCCGGTACCACATCATAAAACATAATCATGAGGAGCGGTACGATCATGCCTTTTCCTTGCCACGATCTCCTGAAGAACCTGAAAAACATTAAACCACAATTGTAAGCCCGAAAGCTTAGTGAGATACCCCCAAAATACCAAAGACAAATACCATACACGCACAACATGCCATATCATAACAGAACACAGAACAGCCATGCACTTCGGGTCTACTGTGTGACCGGTCCGCCGCACCGGCCTTCAGTCCACCTGGTCCACCCTTCGAGTCTAGCCATACATATCGAGTCTACAGTGTGATTGGTCCGCCTGCACTGGGCCTTCAATACACCTGGTCCACTCTCTGAGTCTACAGTATGACTGGTCCGCCCACACTGGGCCTTCAATCGACTCGGACCACTCTCCGAGCCTCGGAACGTCTGGTCCTTCCTCTTGGGGCCTACAGCCTATCCGGAACGCTCCCTGGGCCTTCGGGACAACCGGTCCGCCCTAGGTATGTTGGCCTACAGCACAAAGCAGGACCCGCCTCAACCCAACCCCAGTCCAACAACCATTTTCACATAAACATTCAATCATATAACAATTCATATTCAATCAAGCCGATCTAGCAAATCACATAACATAACATCATCCTAACCAGGATACCGACCTAACCGGTCACTAGCATAGCATTATCCTTTATACCAGGATACCGACCTTAACCAGGTCTCTAACATAATACCATCCTAACTACTAGGATGCAAACATAGCAAAGCAATAACATAACAACGATACCCGGATCACAATCCGATAAAGGGTCGGCCTTGGTGTCGTAGACCCTGTCGATATAGTGAGGATAACTCACCTCGCAACTGCCGACTGAAAAGATACGAACGAACTGCTCCGACCACTGACACGATCTCCACCACTAGCCAACACCAACACTGAACTCAAAACAAATTCCGACAATTACCAAAATGCCCCTGGAACTGGTCAACCCTTGGTCAAAGACAAAGTCAAAGTCAACCCCTGACTGACTCTACTCGCCGAGTCAACCCGATGACTCATCGAGTCCCCATGCACAGAACTTCCCCAAACCGTGACTCAACTCGCCGAGTCACCCCGAGACTCGCCGAGTCCAACACCTCTAAGTCCCCTCGCACTCAACTCACCGAGTCCTCCCTTGACTCACCGATTCACGGCTCAACCAGAAGAAGGTTAGGACCTCACGACCAGACTCGCCGAGTCCCAGACTATCTTCAACCAACTCGCCGAGTTCCTGCCCATCTTCAAGCAACTCGCCGAGTACACCTTTGTGACTCGCCGAGTACCCCTAGATTTTAATCCTTACAGAAGCTTTCCAGGCCATGCAGATGATCCAAACCATAGATCTATCCTTCTACAACCCATCCATCACGTAAAGTGGCAAACTTTACGTGAATCCAAGTAAATCTAAGCATTTTACACTCTAGGGCTAGGGTTTGGGACAAAAGGACTTCACCCACAACTCTTGTGCATAGACTTTATGGCTTTCTGGATTAATAACAACCTAGATCTGAGGTAGCAACCTCAGCTCTTACATTAAACTTGAGATGGACTTCATTTATGCCCCAAAAACCCCACAAATGATAGATCTAGATGCACAAAAGCTCAATCAGCAGATTATTACCTCAAATGAAAGCTCCAACTGAAGAATAAGTTGAATCTCTGCAAATCCCCTTGCTCTAACCTTCTTGCTCTTCGATTTCTCCCCAAGACTCCCTCCACAAAGGCTCCAATCTCTCACAAGGAAAGCTCACACGAATCTAGGGCTTCTAGAACTCAAGGGAAAGGTAAAGAGGTTGGGGGAGAGGACATCATCTTCTTTATATAGGGCTCGACCCCCGAATTAGGGTTTTCTCCACTCAGCACCAACTCGCCGAGTCCAGCCACCGACTCGCCGAGTTGGCCACTAAACACGCGACCAGAATCGCGACCCTACTCGCCGAGTCCACCCATGGACTCACCAAGTTGCCCTTTCACATTTACACTTTGAACCCTGAACTTGCACTCCTGATCTCAGGGTGTTACAATTCTCCCCTACTTAAATTACGCTTCGTCCTCGAAGCCTGCTGCAACTCAACTCCAGAACTACTCCCGCAATGCACCACCTGGCATCATCCAGACCAGGTTCCTCAAGACACAACCACCGAAACCCAAAACCCAATTTTCCCCTTTGCGGTGTTCTGACCACCGCTTCAAGCCGGCCACTGGCCTCATCCTCTGATAATGTGACAACTCAAAATTTTCATTCGGTCAAACCCTAGCAGTCAATCACTTCATCTTATAATTCAACTTCATTTTTACTTGTTTTTGGGAAAAATAAGTTCGTTTGATTATTTTAATATTATTTTTAAACAAACGGGTGAAAGAAAGTGTCGTCTCGGGTTTTGAATTTTAAAAAAAACGCAAAAACCTCGTGTCTTGGAAGTTCACGGCCAAACTTTTATGTTTGGGTCGGAAAAAGTTCCAAAAATCATGAACTCATGCATAAGCATGAGTTTACTCCTCCAGTTAATCACTTTTCAGTTTTCATCCTAAAAGAGTAAACTCAAGAAAACCTCTCATGTAGCAAACTAGAAACAATTCAAGATCTTCAAACTTGTAAGTGTTCTAGCCATTCCGAGTTGATACAACACTTAATCTAGTGTTTGTGCATCTATTCATCCATTCATTTTTGTGTTTTGATTAGATTTCCAAAAACACCAAGAACACACACTAAGTGTTCTTGGACTTTTAGCTAAATCCAAGCTTCCTTATCGTAAGTACTTCCATCCTTGAGTCTTATTAAGCTTGTATTACATATTAAAATCAAAGAAAAGTCCCAAGAACACCAATATCAAGGTGTTCACGGTTTGGGGATCTCCCAAAACCGTAAACACCCCAAAAAGTGCATAAAAGTCCCATAAAAGTCCAATGGTTATTCCTTATGTCTAAATCTAACCTAGACTATTGCCATGATTGAGCTAAGGACTTGAAAACCCCCAAATACCAAACTTATGGGTTTAAGGTAGTAAACTCATGAGTTTAAGGTAGTAAACTCATGAGTTTAAGGTAGTAAACCCAAAGAGAAATGACCATGAGGCCGTAAACTCCTCAAAGGAGTGTAATGATGCCCTAATCTCTTCCAAAGGCCAAACCACCAAGTAGAAATGCTTCAAAGGACTTGCAATACCTCTAGACAACTTATGGTCAAAAAGAGGGGAGTTTATGACCGTAAACTCTTGAGTTTACGACCGTGAACTCATTAGGTCAAAGTCATGAAAACCGTAAACTCCAACGGAGTTTACCCTTGAACCCCAAACACTATAGCAAGGTCCTTTAGCACTTAGATGAAATCCTTAAGACTTGTAGCACTTAAATAAGGTGTTTTACATGCCTTAGGATGTCTTAACTTTGCCAATTAGTGGTTTAAAGTCTAATTGAATACATATATGTGTGATTATATGTTAACTAGGATCATTGAGTGTGAACAAGTCTTCACTTGTCACCTAGCTATCCTACATCATTCAGTTCATCCAAATCACCATCTACAGGTGAGTTCATACCCCTTAATCAATGTTTTAAATGATTTTAAATACTTTAATGGGTGGGATACAGGCAGAAAACAACATGTTATTAAATCAATCATATGTATTTATAACTGTGTTTTCATTCAGCAGATTTCACATACTACAAAATGTGATACATGAAATGGTTTTATATCTTAAAAATACCTTGATAGCAAAAGTATTACGTTTGAAATGTTTATAAAAATGACATCAAGTCATTGTTAATTATTGTTCGAAACTCTTAGATGTCTTACAAAACCATTTTTACCTTCTTGAACAAAACTATATCTATACACTTATGTTCTTTTATATGTATTGATGTTATAGTTTTCATCCTTCATTTAGTTTCTTACACTCTTGTGTAGCAAGGGTGTATAAACCTGTTTGGACAATCAATTACCTTCCAGTTAACTATTATAGGGATAGTTAGGAGATACATAACATTATTCCTATTACAAGGAATTACATCAGAGTCAGTTCATTCATGAGTCTACACTATACATTACATGTTACATGAATACGCTTATGATATGTGCATAATTAGTTAGTTATTTAGCATACATTTTTATTCATTTTTAACTAATTATGTGAATAATATGGACAAAAGGTACTTAATATTGTTTAAATTTTGTTTTCAGTCCAAAAGACATGCTTGGGAGTGAAAGGGAACAAGGGAAAGCAATTAGAGATCAATGAATGAAGATTAAGGGACAAAAGCTTATCTACTCGGTGAGTACACGAGCCTACTCGGCGATTCCAGCAGAATATTCCAGAAGATAGCCACGACTCCTGATTTAAGACGGATAACTACGAGGCTACTCGGCGAGTTGGGTCTGCTAGTCACCGAGTACACCCTATTTTGAGATAGCTATAAAAACCGAGCCTTTATCCGATGGGACTACTTTTCTGGCGTTTTTTGAAGATCCAACTGTGATTGAGAACCCTTGAAGACGCTGAGGAATTCTAATCTTCAACCTTTTGAAGAATTGAAGCAACTAGGTTAATCATTCCAATTAGCTTTAGGAATTGAGTATGTTTAATCTAGCTAAACTTGTTTTTGTGTTTGTTTTTACTGCAACTATGAGCTAAATACGTTTTTGTTTCTGTTTGGGGAATACCAAGGAACTCCTATGGTTTAATTCTTAGTTTTTGGTTAATTGTTTATTGGTGATCTATTAAATTAAGTTTGTTAAAGAACCTTATGCATTAATCATAATTATTTTCTGTTAATTGGAAGACAATTAAGCTGCATGAACATCTCTTAGTTGTTAACCTCATATGTCTATGTGAACACTAAATCATATGCTTAGGAATAATGATTATGAAACTAAGATTAATGAGACAATAGTTAGATTAATGTGTGAGCTTGTTTGAGAAACCATCAAACAAGAGGTTATTTAATCCAAATTATTAATCTAGGGAATTAATTAGTTTAAACACTTGATCACTGCTTGAATTAATTAATTGTCTAAGGGTTAGGAGTAATTAACATGAACCTAACCACTATAATTGGTAGCCAATAACAATTAATCTATTATAAATACAAAATAACCATAGGAGTGAATTGGTTGAATCTAAATATAAACATCTTTATCAAATTTGGTGAATTAGTTGTTTGCTTTAGTTATTTAGTTAATTAAGTGTTTTATGGTGTGCTTAAGTTTCTAGTCTTGTAAAACTAGAAGAAAAACCTTTTACTTTCGTTAATTTCTTAGTTAAAATTAGCCATTAGTTTAATTTTCCGTTCCCTGAGTTCGATACCTTACTTACTAAACTATACCACTAAAAGACAGGTTCACTGCCTTTGTGTGCTAAATTTATTAATAAAAAGTAGGAATAAAACAAGTACATTTTCACACATTAGCTTACATGAATACGCTTACATAGATACGCTTACATGAATATGCTTACATGAATACGCTTACATGAATACCATACATGAGTACCTTTACGTAGATACATTTTCCTGTATACATTTACATGGATACTTGTACCTCGATTCACTAGGATGATTTATTAGTACCTTCTGTGTAAATTGTCCTGCCTATCCCAGTTCAACGGGATATCTAGATGGGACTAACCATTCCGAAGCCCAGCTGTTAGCACCAGTGGTTGATGAACACCTACGGATGCCTACGGTTATTACTTATATTAGGAGTACCTTTACGGGACTGACCATTCCTTGGGCCTACTGTTCGCTACAGAGGTTGATGAACATCTACGGATGCCTACGGTTAATACTTATATTAGGAGTACCTTACGGGACTAACCCTTCCTCCCACCTGTTGTAGCTACAGAGGAAAATTGAACAATCTACGGATGTTCAAAGGTTATACATTTCGCAAATCGCGATGTTGTGTTAATCCTAATACAAAAGGATAACACTTACATGATTATATTTTTCCTATTACTTTATTTTGTGATACATTCACATAAAAGATGAGTAAGACTAAGTACTGTTTGTAATAGTCAAAAAGAAGGAAAAACTATCATTATCATAGCAAAACATTCGGGTCTTGGTAGAAGACTATTATATTCTTTGCCTATTTACTTTATTTTGTGATACATTCACATAAACGATGAGTTAGACTAAGTACTATTTGTAATAGTCAAAAAGAAGGAAAAACTATCATTGTCATAACAAAACATTCGGGTCTTGGTAGAAGACTACATTTCATACTAGTAGGAAACATGGGATTTTCTAGGGTTTTTCATACTTATATCAACTGTTTCATTTAAAGATTTACATGGCATTCATAATAGCTTTCCAAAACAAGACAATGACACTTAAATACTTATGAATTCACCAGCTTTAGGCTGATACTCGCTTTCAAAATAACGTGTATTCTCAGGTCACCAGTTAGACAGGTACGGTGGCCAGGCCTTGAGAAGACGGAGCACAGACAAGACTCATCTTATTTTGCTTATTCATTTTATTGTTGTACATTATGAAAGAACACACATGTATTAAAACTTTACTTTTAATGCAATGGATGATGTTGTTGCTTGTTTACTACTTTACAGTGTTATGATACTTCACATGACGTCCTCCACCTTGGAACGTTTCCGTCGTTCTTGGTTTTGGGGTGTGACAGATAACCATACTTATCAACCGAGTACCACTCCATGATACTTCACTCGCTCCTAATCACAACAACCACTTGACTCATACGAGCTAGTGATAATCCTGAACCACCGGAATCCCGATCTGAGTCCATCTTTATCCACTCCATGCTGACAGGATGACACATCCCTCAGTCTTAGAGCAACTCCCATGAGTTCTCCTCTGCAATCTCATACCCATGTTGAACTAGCTCTAGTATCCTCAGGTTGGGAAAACGCGACACACTGACGACACCTCCAAACATCCCCCAGGATGAATTACTACTACATACACAATTCCTTGATCAAAATCAAGCTGGGAATCCAAGAATCCATCCCTGCATCCCTTCCGAGCCTCTTCGCTCTACACCCTCGGAATTCCTTCTGTGACCTCAGCAAACATCCAATCCGGATGTGATTCCATATCACTGCCACAAACCCGCTGCTCAATGACCATAATTGGAACACCCCAATCATAACTCTGCACTACTACTTTCACTTTCGTGAACTTACACTCCCTCTCAGAGCTACATCTTATTCCCTTTCCTTACCAAGGAAAACCACTTGGCTGCCATGACATTACCACAAGTTCCACGATGCTCACCCAATACTACACCATTTCCTTATAGCATAACCGCTATCCCATCCACCACACATACTCTGAATCCGCTCGAAGGGACTCTCGAGTCCATGTACTACCTCCACTAATCGGGATCAATATCCGGGGCCAGACCTTCTGATGTTATCACATCGCGACATACTCATTCCATATCCTCATACAGATCTATCAACACATGCAGAGTCTTCAACATGACTAGACCACCTTACCAGGCCTTCAGCCCATCTGGACCACTCTCAGAACCTTCAACAGGTCTGGACCGCCCTCCAGGGCCTTCAGCCTGTCTGGACCGTTCTCCGAGCCTTCGGCCTAACTGGCACGCCCACCGGCCTTCAGTCTATCCGGACCGCTCAACCAGCATACGTCATCCCTCGTTATCCCTCCAGGAAACTCTCCCATGCATACTGTTCTAGCCCTCTAAGGGTTCCGAACTCTATCTCTATTCTACATACTCAAACCCGGCCCAATCCCAGGCCTCCCACAATCAATCACCCTTGGTCTGCATCCCGCCCCGCCTGTCTGACACTTGCTCATACAAGCCTACGCTCGGCTGACAGGACCACTGTTGAATCCCAACAGCTAAACAACCTCTCATGCTTATCGATCTTCTGGAGAATTCTCCAATTCTCCCCCACTTAGAGTACTGACTATCAACCACCGGTCGCCATCACCGACCTCCCTCGACAACCCTACACAACACAAACCCTTACACGCAAACTGATTCCCACAAGAACGAGCAAACTTCACAAATTTTCATAACAACACTGATCATCCCGGGCTCGAAAGAAACCCGATCTTCAGCTAACCACTCCTCAGACTGCAGATGCTACCCAACATTCAGACCAAAAGCCAGATTCCCACTAATAATCCTCATGAGTGATAACCAACGAAATTTCCAACACCAAACCCATAACCATAACACAACCCTCAAGGAACAACGAATACAACACCAAAAATCACACAGCGATACTAGCAAATAAACAATACTCCACAATAATAACCAAATACAAGACATCAAGAAACAAACATACCCGCAGCTGCATCTGGCACTGCCCTGACCTCCTCCGTTGTAAGCTGAAAAGCACGACCCTGAGCCCTTGGGGGCTCCGCTCCACCCTGACCTCCACCCGCAATCCTCAAAGTGGTCGGTGTTGGAGCCTGCACCGGTCCTGCAGCAAGCTGTGGACAATTGACCCTCAAGTGTCCAACCTGATGGCAATGATAACAAATCCTCAAATCCCGAACCGGGGCTGTCTACCGACAATCCCTCGCATAGTGCCCCTCCTTTCTGCACTTGCGGCACGCACCACCGGACCTACAAACTCCAGTGTGACCCTTCCCACACTTCCCACAAGTGTGGCTGCTCTGATCTCCCAACCTAGAATCAACGATCTTGGACCGTTTCAGCGCCGGCTGCGACTGCACCGGAGCCTGCCTCTGCTCTTGCAACTGCAACTCAATCTCCAACTCACGCCGCCTGGCGGCCTCCTGTAACTCCAACAAGCTCTCGCACCTCTGCGTAGACACAAACTGTCTGATATCCCTTTTTAGCATACTCAGATATCGGGACATCTGAGCCTGCTCCGAAGCGAACTCAGGGCAAAACATCGCCCTCTCAGTGAACATCCGGGTGATCTTCGTCACCGACTCCGAATCTTGCTTCAGCTCCAGGAACTCCTGAGCCAATATCTCCCTCTCAACCTGCGGAACATAACGAGTGTTGAACATCTCCCGGAACTGATCCCATGAAACCGCACCTCTCTGTGCATCCGAATATGACCCCATGGTCAATCTCCACCAATCCTTCGCCCCGAGCCTCAACAGGTTCAGAGCACACCTTACCCTCTGATCAGTAGGGCATCAACACATGAAGAAACACCCCTCCACATCCGACAACCATCGCATAGCAACAATTGGGTCCTGAACCCCATCGAAGGTAGGAGGCTTCGTATTATCAAAGTCCCGATACTGAAAAGCTCGACCGGCTCCTCCCCCTGCCGCTGCTACAGCCGCCGTAGCCGCCGCGGCAGCCGTCTCTGTGAGAGCCGCATAGCGCTCATCAAAATACTCAACCATGGCAGTCTTGATCGACCCAAACAGCTCCGGCAACTCGGTTCGGAACAATGCAGCAACCTCATCATGTAGGATCTCACGAATCCTAGCATCCAACTCGCATGTGTTCATTTGACCAATAACCTCAGGCGGTACTGACCCACCCTGACCGCCCTCTCCTGCTCCTGATCCTGACCCGGATCTGCTCCCAGCATGCCTCGTAACCACCATACTGAAAAACACCACAAGATCTCAGATACTTCCCACAAACCAGGGAACCAACTCCCAACCTAACCCTAGAGGTCATGGTTTCTTTGATACGCGTATGGGTCCTGTGCTTTCAGTAGTACGGGCCCATACTACCTTCCACACCTACCCATATTTATATCAATTATCACCACGACACCCTAGTGAAGAACATACATAACAAGCACTCAACCTTCACTCCTAGAGGAATACTGGAAACCTCCCACAGAAGAAACCCTAGGCTAGCAGGCATCATAAATCAGGTAACATTATCATGAAATCCTGAAGATCCGTAGCCTAGTACTAGCATGTAGTTCTATAAAAGCTCAAAATAAAATATCATGTATGGTATTTTGGGGTTACTTACTGGCTCCGGCTGATCGTACCTCCGCGTCCTCCTTTACTCATTTTGAAAACCATTTTAAATTCTCTTTTGAAAACTCTCCCTGATTTGAGACTGGATTCACACGAATGTTCCTCCAATTCACTCAAACCAAGGCTCTGATACCAACTTGTAACGCTCTAAAAATTTCGGATAATTTAAACTTTTCAAAAACAACCCCATTTCATTAAGTTATTACAAAAAGGTTTTCAATACAATTATTATCAGAGTCTTCCCGTAACCACATCATAAAACATAATCATGAGGAGCGGTACGATCACAATTGTAAGCCTGAAAGCTTAGTGATATACCCTCAAAGTACCAACGACAAATACCATACACGCACAACATGCCATATCATAACAGAACACAGAACAGCCATGCACTTCGGGTCTACTGTGTGACCGGTCCGCCGCACCGGCCTTCAGTCCACCTGGTCCACCCTTCGAGTCTAGCCATACATATCGAGTCTACAGTGTGATTGGTCCGCCTGCACTGGGCCTTCAATCCACCTGGTCCACTCTGTGAGTCTACAGTATGACTGGTCTGCCCGCACTGGCCTTCAGTCGGCCTGGTCCACTCTCCGAGCCTCGAAACGTCTAGTCCGCCCTCTTGGGGCCTACAGCCTATCTGGACCGCTCGCTGGGGCTTCGGGACAACCGGTCCGCCCTGGGTATGTTGGCCTACAGCACAAAGCAGGACCCGCCTCAACCCAACCCCAGTCCAACAACCATGTGCACATAAACATTCAATCATATAACAATTCACATTCAATCAAGCCGATCTAGCAGATCACATAACATAACATCATCCTAACCAGGATACCGACCTAACTAGTCACTAGCATAGCATCATCCTATATATACCAGGATACCGACCTTAACCAGGTCTCTAACATAATACCATCCTAACTACCAGGATGCAAACATAGCAAAGCAATAACATAACAACGATACCCGGATCACAATCCGATAAAGGGCCGGCCTTGGTGTCGTAGACCCTATCGATATAGTAAGGATAACTCACCTCGCAACTGCCGACTGAAAAGATAGGACCGAACTACTCCGACCACTGACACGATCTCCACCACAAGCCAACACCAACACTGAACTCAAAACAAATGTCAACAATTACCAAAATGCCCCTGGAAGTCAACTGGTCAACCCTTGGTCAAAGTCAACCCCATAATTACTCTACTCGCCGAGTCCCCATGCACAGAACTTCCCCAAACCGCAACTCAACTCGCCGAGTCACCCCGAGACTCGTCGAGTCCAACACCTCTAAGTCCCCTCGCACTCAACTCACCGAGTCCTCCCTTGACTCACCGATTCACGGCTCAACCAGAAGAAGGTTAGGACCTCACGACCAGACTCGCCGAGTCCCAGGCTATCTTCAACCAACTCGCCGAGTTGTTCTTCCAACTTGCCGAGTTCCTGCCCATCTTCAAGCAACTCGCCGAGTACACCTTTGTGACTCGCCGAGTACCCCTAGATTTTAATCCTTACAGAAGCTTTCCAGGCCATGCAGATGATCCAAACCATAGATCTATCCTTCAACAACCCATCCATCACGTAAAGTGGCAAACTTTACGTGAATCCAAGTAGATCTAAGCATTTTACACTCTAGGGCTAGGGTTTGGGACAAAAGGACTTCACCTACAACTCTTGTGCATAGACTTTATGGCTTTCTGGATTAATAACAACCTAGATCTGAGGTAGCAACCTCAGCTCTTACACCAAACTTGAGATGGACTTCATTTATGCCCCAAAAACCCCACAAATGATAGATCTAAATGCACAAAAGCTCAATCAGCAGATTATTACCTCAAATGAAAGCTCCAACTGAAGAATAAGCTGAATATCTGCAAAGCCCCTTGCTCTAACCTTCTTGCTCTTCGATTTCTCCCCAAGACTCCCTCCACAAAGGCTCCAATCTCTCACAAGGAAATCTCACACGAATCTAGGGCTTCTAGAACTCAAGGGAAAGGTAAAGAGGCTGGGGGAGAGGACATCATGTTCTTTATATAGGGCTCGACCCTCGAATTAGGGTTTTCTCCACTCAACACCAACTCGCCGAGTCCAGCCACCGACTCGCCGAGTTGGCCACTAAACACACGACCAAAATCGCGACCCTACTCGCCGAGTCCACCCATGGACTCGCCAAGTTGCCCTTTCACATTTACACTTTGAACCCTGAACTTGCACTCCTGAACTCGAGGTATTACACATCAGTACTCGGACTCTGAGTATTACTCAGTTTGGTATTACTCTGTATTGTCCATTCTCCCTTCTTGGAATTCTCCATACTAAATCGTTTTAGTACCTTATCCAAGTATGTACTATGACTAAGTCCAATTAGCCTGTTACTCCTGTCTCTCAAAATCCTTTTCCCTAGAATATAAGCAGCCCTTCCCATATTCTTCATAGCGAAACACTTTCCAAGCCAAGATTTAACTTCTTGTAGAGTTGGAATGTCGTTTCCTATAAGAAGTATGTCATCAACATACAATACCACGAAGGTCACTATACTCCCACTAGCTTTGATGTATATACAAGATTCATCTTTACTTCTAGAGAAACCAAACTCTTTGACTTTCCCGTCAAAGAAAAGATTTCAACTGCAAGAAGCTTGTTTTAATCCATAGATTGATTTCTCTAGCTTAAAAACTCTATTGGGGTACTTTGCATCCACAAAACCCTCTAACTAACTCATATTAACATCTTCAACCAACTTCCCATTGCGGAAAGCGATTTTGACATCCATCTGTCAAATTTCGTCGTCATGAAACGCAGCTACATTTAGCATCACCCTAATAGATTTAATCTTAGCTATTGGTGAGAAGATCTCATCATAGTCAACCCTTGGGGTTAGATTAAAGCCCTTCATAATCAGTCGAGCCTTGAAAGTATCTACCTTTCCATCCATGTCAGTCTTCTTTTTGAAGATCCATTTGCACCTAACCGTCTTACGACCTGGTACATTGTCAACCAAATTCCAAACTCGGTTTCCATACATGGATTTGATCTCGCTGTCCATTGCCTCTTTCCACTTGGTAGACTCAAGGCCCGCCATTTCTTCCTTGTAGTTAGAAGGTTTATCCAAATTCACTAGTGTACTATCACTGATAAACGTATCACCATATGTAGTAATATGGAACCCATAAAACTTAGGTGGCATTCTAACTATACCAGAACGCCTAAGAGGTAATGACTTGTCAATTGGTTCAATTGGAATTTCTTCCTCAGATTAAGCACTAGTATTTTAGAAGTTCCTTCATCGTAAGACTCTTGAATTTCTTCAAGATCAATTATACTCCCACTGTCCTCTTTGCATATGCGCTCTCTCTCGCGAAAGACTCCCCTTCATGATATGAAGACCACGTTCTCACTTGGCCTGTAGAACAAATATCTAAAGGAATTATGTGGGTAGTCGATGAAAATACATCTCCCACTTCAAGGTTCAAGCCTGGCATGAGTCTCTCTTCTAACGAAATATTCACAACCCCAAACCTTGAAATGTGCCAACAAGGGAACTTTCCATGTCCACATCTCGTGAGGTGTTTTGGCAACCTTCTTTGTAGGGACAAGATTAAGAATATGGGCGACAGTCTCTAAGGTATACCCCCAGAAAGAGATTGGAAGAGAATCTCAACTCATCATGGAACGAACCATGTCCAAAAAGTTCTAATTACGCCTCTCAGTCAAGCCATTGAGTTGTGGTGTTCTAGGAGGAGTCAATTGTAAAACTACTCCACATTCCTTGAGGTAGTTGTGGAACTCAATACTAAGATACTCACCGCCTCTATCGGATCTAAGCATCTTTATCTTCCTGCCCAAATGATTATTGACTTCTTTTTTAAACACTTTGAACTTTTCAAAGGTCTCTGACTTGTGCTTGATTAATTAGATATAGCCATATCTACTAAAATAATCAATAAAAGTTACATAGAATCGATTTACATCACATGTGGTGGATCTGAAGGGCCCACACACATATGTGTGTATGAGATCCAACAATCCTTCACCTCTTTCACAAGAACCAATGAAAGGTGATTTTTTTCGTCTTTCAAGGTAAACAAGATTCGCACGTATCATCTGACCTTAAATCAAACTCTTCCAACACTCCATCCTTTTGGAGTTGGGCAATGTGTTTCTTGTTAACATGTCAAAGACGACAACACCACAAGCATTCTTTGTCTATACCATTAGACGAATCAATTTGAAATACACTACTTCCTTAGTTATCTACACACATCACTGATTCATACACACCATCACAAGGTAAAGCTTCAAAATAAAATACACCATTTTTAAAAGCAGAAATAGATCCATTCTCATTATCAAAAGAATATCTAAGACTTTGTCTATATAAAGCATCAAATGAAATGATGTTTCATGTCATCTCTGACGAGTAGCAACAATTATTCAAATCTAAACACAACCAACTACTTAGCATTAAGTTATAAACTCCAATCTTGGTAACAGGTGACAACCTCCAATTACACATTATTAGGTTCAATCTCCCATGCTCCACACCCTCACTTTTTCTTAGCCCCTGCAATTAAGAACAAATATGAAAACCACATCCTATATCAACGATCCAAGAATGAGAATATGATGAGTTTTTATATAAGATAGTGTAAATACCTACCGAGGTTGGGTTCACTTTTCCATCCTTGATGTCATGCAAGTATTTCGGGCGACTTTGTTTCCAATGACCCATGTCATTGCAGTAAAAGCAAGTAGCCTTCTTTGGGTTGGAAATGGAGGGAGCATCAGAACTGGATTTTCCTTTGGGCCCACTACTAGACGACCCAACATGAGACTTTCCCTTGTAGTTCAGCTTGGGAGGACCTTTCCTCTTTTTCCCTTGACCACTGGCTAGAATAGGGGTAGTAGTAGGAGTGGAGGAAACTCCTTTTCCCTTCAGCTATTCGCGGGAGGTTGTGAAATTGTGATAAAGTAGTTTCGTTGTTGTTCAAATGATAGGTCAATATAAACTAATCATAACAGCTTGGCAAAGAGTTCAACACTATGTCGATTGACAACTCTTCATCAAAATTCACATTTAGTTTGATGAGCCTATCCACATATCAGTGCATTCTTGAAATGTGGTTGCTTACAGACTCACCATCCTTCATCTTGCATGCCGTAAGGGACTTTACCACCTCGTACATTTCTTGATGAGCTCGCTTATGGTACTTTTCCATAAGTTCCTTGTTCATCTCGTACGGCCAGTAATCCTCATAGTGCCTCTACAATTATGGGGTCATAGTAGCCACCATGATGCAAGCAACTTTTGTTGCATCCTTGTAGTGTTTCTCGTAGGCATCTACTTCTTCAGGAGTGGCCTTCGTTTCATCAATCTCATCGAGTGGTTTTTCGAGGACATACTCTTTATCCTCACAACGAAGCGCCATTTTGATATTGTGCATCCAATCATTGTAGTTGGTGCCATCCAATTGCACCTTTGTGCAAATGTTCAATAGAGAGTAATTGTTGTTGGAAGAGGAGGAGGAACCATAAGCATCATTAGGAGTAGACAATAAAGTTTTAGTTAGATAAGAACAATGCTCAATAACACACCCAAATGAAATATCAAGGCTAGGATCCAACTAAATAATTCACAACTTAGAAAAGGGATGTCATAATCTAATTGTAAATTATATAAAGGTAGGTAAGTGACGATTTACCAATTTCACCAAAAAACCAAAATTTGAACAAATTAAGTTTTGAATGAAATTTCTAGATCCTTTGAGAATTATTGAACTTTTCAATGGCATGTTTAATTTCGATTATACTCTTCCATTTGTGATTGGGATACCGAGGATCACAAACAAGATGTGAATAACCATGAAAATTAGCTTGGTATTCTCGATGTCATTTATCATCTCATTTTAATATGTCGGTTAGCCACACGCGCTCCATTAATTAATGATAATTTACAAGAAACCCATTGCTACTCTTTATTAGTCCCTATTAGTGTGTCGGTCAACCACATACGCTCCACTAACGACCAATAAAGTGCGATGTGCAATTTCATGGATTAGCATAGAAATTCACATTTTTCCTAAAGTAGGTAAGATTGGGAACTTTATAAAAATGTATTTTGTTATGTTATAGATCATTATATTTATTGATGAGGATTAGTCCTATCAAATCCGTTCGGCTAACGACCCTCTACCAATCAAGGGAGCGGTGGGTAAGAGTGGATACCCAATGGCAGTCATTTTATAAGCCGCTTCCTTAAACAACCCTTATAGATAGGCTACATGAATGAGGCGTACTTGCGGTTCGACTGACTTGTCTTTTATATATATATATATATATATATATATATATATATATATATATATATATATATATATATATATATATATATATATATATATATATATATATATATATATAGGCCGCTTCCTTAAACTCCCCTTATAGATAGGCTTCAAGAATGAGGCGTATTTGTGGTTCGACTGACTTGTCTTATATATATATATATATATATATATATATATATATATATATATATATATATATATATATATATATATATATATATATATATTAGACTCTTAATGTTACATATAATATAAGGGTGTATTTTTAAAACTTTTCCAAAATACTAGGTTATATTTTAAATTTTCAAAACTAATATTCTACTAATTAAATTAAAAAATAAAACCAATCATGAATTCAAAATAAGGATATCAAATTACATTTTAAAATATTCAGTTTTATCCAATTAAAACAATATTAAGTAATTATCCTAATCAATCCATGAGATAATTGAAAAAATCGAAATTTTAGGATCTGACAGCTCAACACACCATGGTGAGAAATCACCACAACGTGTTGGGTTGATTTTGAAGGCCAACATGCCGTGTTGGAAGAACTCCACGGTGTGTTTGATGAACAGAATGACAATTATGTTTTCTACTCTTTGTTTAAGTTGACATTAATATCAATTCAATAGAAAACTAAACCTACTCTATGATACCACTGATGGTTTTTGAGCATAACAAACAATCCTATGTGTACATGCAACCCTAAAATATATCTACATTTTCTCTAATTGAACATACAATATGAAAAACAATGTGTAAACCTTATAACACTAGTATATAATCAAAAGTACATAATAAGGGTTACAAAACATACCTTTGATTGTTATATAGTAATAACAATCTAAATCCTTTAGTGTTGTTGAGACTTTAAGAACAAGTGTCACAATCGTCACACCTCTAATGGATCATACCCAACACTAGCAATTGAACAAGATTATGGAGAATGAGAGAGGAGGCAAATTTTTGGTTGGTACTCTAGCATAACTCCTAGGTACTTAAGGTTTCCTAAGGATTTGGCCATTATAACATCTTGGTAATACCTACTCCTAGATTATCGGGCATCATATCTTTTAGACACAAATCATAGATTAAATCAAGGCATGGTATCTACAATTATACTATCTATCACACCCCAAAACCATGAACGGCGGAAACGTTCTGGAGCGGAGGACGTCATGTACAGTATCACAACAAAGAAAAGTAGCAAACAAGCAACAACATCATCCATTGAATTAATAATATAATTTTAATACAAGTGTGTTCTGTCAAATTATAAGAGACACTAAAGAATAAATCAAAATGAAAGATGCGCCTTGAACGATCACTATCTTCCCTGAACATTGCATCGGTACCTGTCTATGGTTGACCTGAGGATACAAGTTATTTTGAAAGCGAGTATCAGCTATAAAGCTGGTGAGATCATAAGTATTTTAGTGTCTTAATTTGTATGTAAGTATTTGTATATATGTGAACTGTAAGTATTGAAAATGTATATGAACTGTAAGTATTGAAAATGTTTCGTATGATCCTAAGAAGCCTTATGTTTCCTACTAATCGTATCCTTCTACCAAGGCATCTAGTATCTGTGTGTGTGGCTCATGTAAGAGCGTGTATTTTCCCAAATCTGACTATCATTAACCAAAAATATAGTTTCTACATTACCATGCGTCATGTGAATGTTCACGAAGTGAATGTAATGGGAAAATGATATAGTACTATGGTGTAGTGTCGAACTACAACCGTACTAATTACCTTAAGCCTAGGGTAATCTCGTAAGTACTGTAGTATTTGTAATAAGTGACTACCTCTGTACTCCTATTGCCTTATTTGAGGGATAAGGCCTAATGTGATGGCTAGATCCCATGCTAAACGCTCCCCTGTCAAAGGGATTTTGGGACCTTTACACGACGCCTACCTGTATGCAAGTCGTGAACATCCACATTACTATGATCATGTATACCCGATATAACTACCACAATGCGTTGTGATTCATCGGTATAGTTAGATCCTAAACTTGTTCTATGCTATATCACCTAGTGATGTATGTCCTATCAAAGTATATGTAACCACACTCATGTAAACGTATATATGTAAACGTACTCATGTAAGTGTAATCATGTAAAACATATCTATGTAATAGTATAGTAATGTAATGTAATGTTCTGCGTGTGCTAGCTATAACATGTGTTCTCTCTCTATCTAGCATGTATAGTAATCTACTGTGTGTACTAGCTGTAATGTATGTTCTCTCTTTCTAGCAAGTATTGACTCATGAATGAACTGACTCATTGTATGATATCGCGTTCTAGTAATAGTCCTAGTATCTTCCTAAACTACCCATACGGTAGCTTACTAGTAATGTAATTGGTACGTGTGAACATGGATGTGTACCCTTGCTACCCAAGGGTATTGAACTGAACTGGAAGAACCTTTATGACTATATATGTACACATGATATATAACTAATATTTAAACGAACTTTGGACGGATACCCGATATCCCACTAGACCACATCTCAAGCGCGAAAAGGAAATAGGGTGAATAGCCTTCCTAAGTTCTTTAAACATTTCTTATATAACCATACATCTATAGGCATGCAATTGACAATATAAAAGCATAAAATAAGTTTTGTAAAACATTTTCAACAGGATTACTATCTAAGAAAAGATCGACTTGATGTCAATCTATAAAAGGGGTTGGAAGTATTTATCTAACAAAACAGTTTTAAATAAAAAGAAACATTTGTTTGAAACACAATTGTAAATAAGTTTGAAATGAAACATACAGTGTATAATGAACAATTAAATCAGGAGTTTTAAACGTATAAAACGTATATGAAAATCCTTTGAGTAACAACTGTTTGGTAAAACAGCTAATGAGTAGCAAATCATTTATATGCTGCTTATTAATCACATGTGATTGATATAATAACTAGCATGATTCTACTTGTATCCCCCCCCCCCCCCCCCCATAAAACATTTAAATCATTGATTAAAGGGTATGAACTCACCTGTAGCAAGTGGATCGGAAGGAAGTGTCGGATAAGTGCTTGGTGTCAAGTGAAGACTTAGACACGCACAAAGATCCTAATAACATATAAGGATATATATGTATGTAAACAATTAGTCTTTAAAAAACTAATAAACAAAGTCCAGACATTCTAAGGCATGACAAACACTTTGTATAAGTGTTATAAGTGTTCAGGAGTGCATCTAAGTGTTGTAGGGAAAGGCTAGTATGATTGGGGTTCAAGGAACACTCTTAAAATGAGTTTACTCCCTAAGGACCAACACCCCTTGAGTTTACGGTTGCAAACTCTTGAGTTTACTGTCGTAAACTCCTAACCTTTTGACCATTTGTTGTTTTGGAGTCTTCTAAGCTATTCCAAGCATTCCTACTTCATGATTTAGCCTTAGTAAGTGTTGTGTGGCCTCAAAACACTCCTAAATGGATTTTACGGTCTAAGGACCATTTCTCCATGAGTTTACTACCTTAATCTCATGAGTTTACTACCTTAAACTCATGAGTTTACTACCTTAAACTCATAAGTTTGCTATTTTGGGGGTTTTGAAGTCCTTAGCTCAATCATGGAACTAGTCTAGGTTGGATTTAGACCTAAGGAACAACTATGGGACATTTATGGGACTTTTACACCCCTTTTGGGGTGTTTACGGTTTTGGGAGGTCCCCAAACCGTAAACACATAAAAATGGAAGTTTTTGGTGCTTTTTGTGTGATAAACTCATCAAGGATGAATCTAGACAAGTCCCTAAGGAATTGTGAAGCATCTAGGCACCCTAACACACCACTTTGGCCCTATTCTTGGTGTTTACGGTTTTGGGACCTCCCAAAACCGTGAACACCTTTAACTTGGTGTTCTTGGGACTTTTCCTTGGTATAAAATGATGGGTTTTGAGCATTCTAACACTTCCTAAGTGTACACGCAACCCTAATAACCTTGAATCTATGTTTTCACTATATACATGCAAATTTCTTTTTCAAGGTTATTTCCTAACTAGCATGGCATGGGGATTACATAAAATATAAAACTAGTAGAAATACATACCTTGTTGTTGCTTGGATTCCTTCAAGACTTTGTGAGCCTAGCACCCCAAATGTTGTGCCTCAAATGCTTCACACAACACCACAAAACTTGGAATAACTTGAGAGAATACTTGTAGCACTCAAAATCGGTTATGCCCTCTCTAGTAACACTAGGTCACCATTTTGCTAGCCAAAGGGTCCCTTTTATAGTGGTGTCACAATTAGGGTTTCATCATGAAGACCCATAATTGTCATGACTCTTCATTTCTCATGACCCATGGGTTTGTAACTCCCATGGACTATCCATGGAGCTCCAAATGGTTATATCTATAACCCATAAACCATGGATCATTAATCCACCATAAAAGAGTTTATGATTGTCATAATCAACCCTTATATATTTAATTAGTCTCACTTTGATCACTAAATTAATACTTGATCAATACTAATTAAATAATACTATTATTAATATATTAGAACTTATAATATATTAATAATCATAAGTGCCTTATTCTCTCATTTAGTCTATCCAAGTATTGCAATGCCATGAAACCCAAATGGATCATGTCGGGTCGGGTCAAGTACATACCAAATAAAGTTATGGACTTAGACACTATATCCAACAGTCTCCCACTTGGATAAGTCTAATAACTATATTTGCAAATATGACTTCTAAATCCGACTAGCAATCGTAGCTCTTTCAAAGTCTCTCGGAACTGAGACGATGATGATACGCCATTTAAGATAAGTGATCATATAATCCTCTGTTCTCATGATATCAGCTGGACAAACACATGGAACATGGTCTTACTTATTGTCCAGCATTTGTTTCTCGATCTCTGATTTGTTTCGACATAGAACTAAATTGAACACATTAATTAGGTTCTGACTGGGCCCGGTACATAGGTCAAAACCAAATCATCGAGGGGCCCAGATATCACTTCTATTTCTAGAAGGAACAGATAAACTTCGACTGATATGCTTGTACTAACTACTTGTTGAATTACTCACAAAGGCACGTTTTATAACATCGAGTTACCAATGAGTTTTCGTACAATCAATGAATAACCAACTCATAGTCAACAACTCATATCTCTAGGTTTGAAGATTTATATGATATTACCGTCTCACGATCACTCGAGATAAATTCCATGAAGTGATGTAAGTGAGCGTGGGTTGAATCCAATACTCAACCCTTATGAGTACTCATGAATGTTGTAGCAACCATTGCATTGTCTAAAGCACTTTCGACAAATCATACAAGCCAAATTCATGACAGTCTTGATTCATATCTACTTCCAACATATGACTGACTGTGGATGGTTTGAATAATATGATATATACCATAACATAATTATTCTGGAAGTCAAAACATGCAAAGTGAAACACAAGAATAATACTAATCTTATATGGCCCCAACACTTTGAGTGTAAATAAAACACCTTTTATTTAAGCACCATATTGATTACTCATTATTTATGTTTCGATTTATCAACTTAATACTTGAATTAAAACAATAGTCATGCCATGCTCCAAGTATGCACACTATGTTTTTCCAAACAACAGTTATGTCATACTCTAAGTATGCATACTATGTTTACATATGGTCCTCTCTTAGATCAATTGACAATATTCTAATTATGTTCATTTCACAATTCCAATCCTTGTTGTAAATGCAAGAATACCAAACTCTTGCCATTTACTGTAATCTGTTAGATTCTAAACTTATACGCAATGATCCCCTTGTAATGACTGTGCACAGAAGTCACAAAGACTTGACAATAGACATTACAAAGTATTCCAATGGAAAACAATTCCATGGAAATGAAGTCTCAAATTCAAAGTACATTCCTTTGAAAATCCTTCTTGCATTAAGTTCTCTAATCTTACACAAATTCAAGGAGTAACTTCCACCTATGGAAACAATTCCATATTCCTTCTTGCATTAAGTTCTCTAATCTTACACAGATTCAAAGAGTAACTTCCACCTATGGAAACAATTCCATATTCCCATTTTGACCATCAATTTTGAACAAGAGTTGCCTGTTTTCAAAATATGCCAATATGATCCTAACTCTATACTTCCAATTGTCCATGAGTAACCAATCTTTGGTAAACCTCAAACTGTCCTCGACAATTGCTTAATCATTTTAGTCATATCCAGTTCTAATCCCTTTTCCCTTCTTAATGCCCTAAGCATTAGGAAAATTTAGAATGGATGAATATTATAGTACATGTAATCGATCCTATATCCGAAGCATATGGGACACGATTCATGCTAAAAAAATTTTTATTTGCCATGTTCTCACAATTCGAACTATGAAGAGGTATGTCGTAATCATAATCGAATTTTGAGACCGCAACATATATAGAAATTCCTTATGTTGAACAATTCCAACATAACATTCATATATATCCTTGACTAAAGTTGATAAAACTCAATCTAAGCTAGTAGAATTGGAACGAAGTATAAAATCCTCTCCCTTAATTATAGCAAACAACTTTTCAAAGCAAATTGAAACTTTTGTTTTCTATAATTAATATTGCTAACTTGCAATACTTAACATAATCATCATGCTCCCACTAGAATAATGATTACCAGCATAACACTGCTTTATGCTCCCACTAGCTTTGACATGTACTCAGAAATCAACTGGACTTCTAGAAATCAATACTTTATTAACTTTCTTACCAAAGTTCATATTTCTGATACTAGATTGCTTTGATAAGACTTTATCAAAAACATACACCTTTCCTTAGATAGCTCACATGTTTGTCTAGACCTTGTGTAATTCTCACTAGTTAGTGTGTCGGTTAACCACACACACTCCACTAACTAGATGAGAATGCAAATATCACAACCGCTATCTACTTAAAATCTTCTTAGTGAAAGCGTTTCCTCACCATCATTTTCATGAATCGAAGAGAAACCTTATGACACTTAGATTTTATGGTGTATATGTTCTTTTCCATGTGAATTTTGTCAAAACCATAATCACAAGACTAGGTTAGTGACACTTCCAAATTCATATGGACTGAACTTGTGTAACCTTAATTTCTTGCCACCCGGCAGCACAAGGGCTTACCATTGCTTCCAAGTTGTTATGCAAACAATTTAGAACTCATAGAACTCACAAGCATAATCAACTTTTAACTGGAATAGACACAGAAATCAGAGTATGTCAACACGATAGGTTACAAACCTCAAGTCGTGGTCTAGTGATTAACAAATCTCTTGATTAGTTCTTGAACCTATCTTAAGATCTTTTTAAGACTCCCACTGACCTCTTGACATATATGATTCTCTTTGTCAAGAACCATTCCTTGACAAAACAAATATTCAAGAGCTAGTGCGGATTCTTATCAAGTTAAACACTTCTCACTATTGGTCTTAGTTGGTCTTTGTTTTATCCAAAACATCACAACTTACAAATCTCAAATGTACAAGAATAGGAAACATCTTACTCTACATTTGACGAGTGTTATGAACTTTCTAAAGACTATGTCACTCAAGTTACAATCTTGGAGTATAACTCCAGGATTTGTTTGTGGAACGAAGTATGAATTATCTTCTGATTTAACCATTTCAATAATTCACATTTCCTCTCCTCATGCAACAAACACACTAAGGTGTCCTTAGAGGATCAATTGTGATATGGTTCCATAATCACTAAGATAATCATAAAACAAAATACACAAGTACTCTCCCATCTCTTAAGATTGGAGAAACTTTTATCTTTCTCCCTTATTTGATTCTTCTTATTCATTCTGCTATACATTGAAACTTTTCCAATGTTTCAGAATTACACTTAAACTCCTAAGCATAACCATATTTACTAAACTTTAGTAAATCATAATGAATAATCTTATCAACCTTTGTGGTGGACCTGACAAGCACACAACCAAGTGTACCCAATCTTTTAGTCCTTCACTTGACTCACATGTACATGTGAACAAGGAATTAGTCTTAATTTCCCAAAGATGAAAACTTCTCATTCATCATACAATACAAGTTGCATGATTCCAAGTTTCTATCCAACTGAAACTTGGGTGATGAGAATCTTTCCTTATTTGGTAAATTATGACACTACCACTAATGAAAGAATCAAATCCATTTACCCATATTGCTTATCAATGGAAACATATAAGCAGCAACCTTTTTCACAAATGTCATTGTAAGGATACTTAAAATAAATAAAATCAAAACCATTTTTCTTTTATTTTAAAACTTCACGGAAAACTTATCCTTACAACCCATATGAAAACCTTGTTTTTATCTATTCCTAAGCAATATGTTTCAACTCTTAAGTAACAGCTCAAAATTCTGATCACCGAACCATGCTATCAAAATCCCTCTTCGCGATCAAAATCAGCATATACTTCCTTTAAGTTTCTTCACTTTTCTTTGATTCTTAAAACATCAACATGTGACCCAGTCACATCATGCAATAAGAATCTCATAATAGAAACTTAATAGAGTTAGATGATGGACTTTACCTAAAGCAGAGTCAAACATTTGACTTTACTATCCTTATGGACTTTTAGGTAAATTTGACAGCTTCGCAACCAATGCCCTTCCATTGGAAACAGAAACATATGGACTCTTTGGAAACGGTACACGGGACTATCACAGACTTAGCCTTTCTCTTTACCATTTGGTCAACCGAGTTGACTATGGCCAATCCCTTTCCATTGGGAAGAGAAAGTTTTTCTGGACTTCCGATGTCACCATTGTCAATGTCCAAATCGGTTTGGGAAGTAGATCTTCCAGTCTAATTTGCTTTACCAATGCTCCAAATCATTGTTGATTCAGCATCATCAAGCAAATAGATAAGATCATTTAAGGGTCACGTCGTGATCTGTCATCAAGGAGTGACCAAGCCAACAGCCAGCTACCTTGAGACTTCGACACCCAACTCTCCCGGCTTGTCAATATGTGACTTAATCTCCAAGACCTAAGCACATATAGACTTTGTTTGCCAATAGAGATTGAGTGACTTAGAACTTATCAGGTCTTGAAATTTGTGGGATAGGGAGATTTGTTGGAGGAGGTGGAGGAAGTGAAATATGATTTTCAGTCCCACTAATGCACAACAAAGGGATTGATCTTTCACCTTGGTTGCCATTTTGGGATATCATCTTCATTAGGAAGCTTGCTCCTAAAGATTTGGAAAGACCATAGTTATCTAAACTAGACATCTATAATGGGAGAAATTCAAGTTAGTTGATTTAAAGTCCTTAATATAACACCCAATGTGAAATATTAAGGCTAGGACCCAATAACCTATTTATATCTGGAAGAGGGATGTCGTAATCCAAATTATAAAATAGTTAAAGGTAGGTAAATGACGATTTACCAATTTCCACCATGAAAAATGAAATATTTTATTATTAAGTTTTATTGGTTTTGAAACTCCTAGATCTTTTGAGATACATTGAACTTTCAATGGCATGTTTGAATCTCGATTGTGCCCTCTCAAGTTTGTGACTGGGATGCCGAGGATCACAAACAAGGTGTGAATAACCATACAAATTGACTTGGTACCCTTAACAATATTACCTAATCGATGTGCCGGTTAAAGACACCCTCCACCGATCTATAATAAAGTCAAGTTACCCTTTGCCACTCTTACTAGTCCATGTTAGTGTGCCGGTTAACCACACACGCTCCACTAACGACTTGGTAAGGTACAAAGTGTAATTTTATGGGCTAGCACCAATTTCACATTTTCCTAAAGTAACTAAGATTGGGAATTTATAATGTATAGTTACTTTATAATTCATTATACTTTTAATGAGTATTTAAAGTCGTATCCTACCCGTTCGGCTAATGACCCTCCACCGATCAAGGAAGCGGTGGGTGAGAGTGGACACCCATTAAGTCACCATTTTATAGGCAACAACCTTATACCCCCCTTATAGACCGGCTTCGTGAATGAGGCCTACTTGCGGTAAGAATGACATATTCTTATACATATCTATATAATAAAATTATAATAATAGTATAAGTGTTGATTTTTAAACTTTTTAAAAATCTAAGGTTTAATTTGGAATTAAAGTATTAAAGTTTAAGACTTTTCAAATTCCAAAACTTGAGGGCAAGAACTGAAACTATTCCAAGTCTCTTCAATTTGTAACTTATGAGTTTTAATGGTTCATAAAATTGAAGACTCTTCATTTTATGAAACCTACTATTCTTTAATTACAACTTTTAAAGAAGTGACTTTTGGTTATCCATGACATGAGGACAAGTTATGGACACCATCATTAACATTAAGATCATGTATTAAACAAGCATGTAGGTTACACACAATTCCTATGATCTTCTAAAACTCATAAGAACACAAATGCAATTTCAAGAAATCATATAAACATATACAATACTTGAAAATTAATAAAAGTCATGCAAAAATGGGTTAACATAATCATTATCATTTTGAAAACCAGATTTTACAAGTCCAAAACAAATTGGGATAATGATTTTAATCCATTTCTAGCGACAAAACATGAAAAGCTGCCCAGCACGCTCCTACTCGTCGAGTGCATTATCCTACTCGACGAGTAGGATGAATTTGTTCATGGACTCGGCGAGTCCTCCCCATGAACTCGGCGAGTCCAGTCGTCAGTGAGCAGAATTTTCGATTTTCAAGCAGTTTTGCATCAAGTATACAGAAAGCAATCCTAGGCTCTGATACCACTGGGTTTTGAGCATTCTAACACTTCCTAAGTGTACATGCAACCCTAATAACCTTGAATCTATGTTTTCACTATATACATGCAAATTTCTTTTTCAAGGTTATTTCCTACCTAGCATGGCATGGGGATTACATAAAATATAAAACTAGTAGAAATACATACCTTGTTGTTGCTTGGATTCCTTCAAGACTTTGTGAGCCTAGCACCCCAAATGTTGTGCCTCAAATGCTTCACACAACACCACAAAACTTGGAATAACTTGAGAGAATACTTGTAGCACTCAAAATCGGTTATGCCCTCTCTAGTAACACTAGGTCACCATTTTGCTAGCCAAAGGGTCCCTTTTATAGTGGTGTCACAATTAGGGTTTCATCATGAAGACCCATAATTGTCATGACTCTTCATTTCTCATGACCCATGGGTTTGTAACTCCCATGGACTATCCATGGAGCTCCAAATGGTTATATCTATAACCCATAAACCATGGATCATTAATCCACCATAAAAGAGTTTATGATTGTCATAATCAACCCTTATATATTTAATTAGTCTCACTTTGATCACTAAATTAATACTTGATCAATACTAATTAAATAATACTATTATTAATATATTAGAACTTATAATATATTAATAATCATAAGTGCCTTATTCTCTCATTTAGTCTATCCAAGTATTGCAATGCCATGAAACCCAAATGGATCATGTCGGGTCGGGTCAAGTACATACCAAATAAAGTTATGGACTTAGACACTATATCCAACATAAACATGTATAGCTAGCTTTAAATGACTCTAGGATAGAAGTACTTACATTGTGGAAGCTTGAATTGAACTTTAAGTCCAAGAACACTAGTGTGTGTTCTTGGTGTTCTTGGTTTTTGGAAAAACTAGTCAAAACACATAAATAAATGGATTAAAGGATGTACAAACACTAGATTAAGTATTAAACCAACTTGAAATGGTTAGAACACTTACTAGTTTGAAGATCTAGAACAAAATCTAGGATGATACTTGAGAGAGTTTGGAGTTTACTCTTTTAGTAAATGGGGAGTAAACACAAATGACTAGTTTTTGGGGAGTAAACTCATGCTTAAGGCATGAGTTTACGTTTTTGGATGATTTTTCGACCCAAACATAAAAGTTTGGTCGCGAACTTCTAAGACACGAGGCGTTTGCGGTTTTTAAATTTCAAAACCCGAGACGGCACTTTCTTTCACCCGTTCGTTTAAAAATAATATTAAAATAATCAAACGAACTTTAAATTTCTTGAAATTAAGAAATAATGACATTAACTTATGATATGAAGTGGTTGACTTTTAGGGTTTGACTGAATGGAAATTTCGGGTTGTCACATCATCCCCCTGTTAAAGGGAATTTCGTCCCGAAATTAGAATTTAGGTAAGGAAGTAGGCATGAATGATCGATTCATGAGGTGGAAACTTCCTAATCGATTGGTTCTCACGCTCCTAAGTGAATTCGGGTCCTCGTTTGGTATCCCAATGAACCTTCACTAACGGGGGACTGTGTTGCTTCGTCCGCTTGACCTCTCGGTCGAGGGTCACTACGGTTCTAATACGAAGGCGAGGATCTCGACGAGTGGACTTACAAGAGTCCTAACGGAAAGGTACGGTTTCATGATCGAGACGCGATGAGTAAATGTACGTTACTGAGTTCGTGGACTAGGTCTAGTTTGTGCGAGGTACAGGACCGATTTTGGTAAGAATCTCGGAGGTCCTATCTATCTTAGATTTAGCTTTCCACGCTTTACGAAGCATATTAAGCCATTCCTAGAGTGAGTTTTCCTAAAGAACTTGGTCTCTCGCTTGGAATCTCCAAGGTTTCCTTTTCTTGTTTAACTTCCTAGTCAAGGGTCACCCCTTTCTAGGTCAAAGTCGAACGGTTTTCTTTGATTTGCGAGGAATCTGGACGAACTATGACAGTAGGTCTGTAAGACCTAGAATTTGGCGAATTTCTGTCGGCGTCTTCGGTGCCGACCAATTCCCAACGGTTTCGGATAAATTGCCAGAGTACTCAAGAATTTCCACATCACTAATAGTGTGTCTTAGGAAATTTTGACTCTTCAATTCCAAAACTCGTGTTCAGAGAACTTTGCGAAAAGCATCTCCGAGGGTAATGTTTCTACGAGTTCCTTCTTACTACGAGGGTAGATAAGTAAGTTATCACATGGAGAAATGACGAACTGATCCAAGTAAGAAAGATGGACCCTATTCATTAAACTCATGAATACTATGGGCGTATTGGTCCTATCCGAGGAGTATCACTATGGACTCGAAGTGTCCGCATCAAGTTCGGAAGGTAGTCTCTCGGACATCCTTTCCTAACACTCAAACTGGTGATATTCGGATCTCAGGTCCATTCCTGAAAGTAATTCTTTCCTTGTGTTTGCTCAACCAATTCATCTATGCGATGCAAAGATAACGATTTCTAATGGAAATCTTGACGGAGTCCTCGATAGCCGAGGAACATACGATGTAATCCTTCGATCTCTGGAAGAATAAGACCGGGGTTCTCCATGGTGACAAGCCTAGTCTTCTAATTCTATTTATGTGTAGTTTTCTAAGTTGTCCGGGCTGTTCTTGTATCTCCGTAGGTGTTTAGACTGAAGGGCGATCTGTTTACAGAAGTCATACTGGGTTCTAAGTTTGTTCACATGACGATGCGATACTCGTAGTCTTGGGCAGTCTCCGTCATGAAGTTCATATTAGAATTCATACTGGGTTCAATGATCACAATATCGTGTATACGAGTTGTATATACTTAAGATTGAAAAGTTAGTCAAATAACTGATTCTTCTTTAAGCTCATATCTTATCGAGGAAAAAGAAGTTAAGTGGAATCATCAATTCTAAACCTGTAGAACCTTGATTATATATCACCCCTATGTATACATTCTTCAGCGACAGGTCAACCGTATGGATCTTTGGTTTGAACTTGACGTACTGTACGAGTGGTACTTCGGGGATTTCTTCGGAAAGAAAAAGAAATATGAAGTACTCTATGCATGAGTACTTCGGTGTTCCGAAATGACGGCTTCGCTACAAGACGTTTACTGAGAAAGAGATGTACGTATGAAGCTGTTTTCGTGAGGATCAAATTGAATCGAGTCGTATGATAATGTCGGAATCATACAGAAACTTAAATACATTCGATTTGAACATAAGGTGTTACAGACAAAACACAACCGTGCAACCATCAACAGAGTTACAGTACTTTAGATTTACTACAAGACTATTGCTGCGAATAAGGTATACTACAAAAGACAAGTATACGCAGCACAAGCATCCCTATACCGACAGGATCTCACAAAAGGTAAGACTCTAGTTGCACTAGGTTTGGATGTCTCATAAGTATTTTACAACGGAACGCCTAAATTACATTAACGTGGGTTCGGGAGTAGGCTCCCCTGCAGTTATGATCCTGAGAATCTTCCAGTCTGCACCAGAGTTCTATGCTATCGGGCAATCCTCCTTGAGGTGTCCAATTTCACCGCATTAGTGACATACCTGGACAGCACCAACATTGGTGATGGAAGTGATGTGTCGAGCTAGGGTGACGCAAACACGAGTGTTCTCCTTGTTTATCCATTTTGAAATTTCCCTATCATAGGGTCTAGTTTTAACACCACCATCGTAAGCCTGGTTGACTCTGATGTCGGGGGCTTGAGTGATGGGTCGTGCCGGTACTCCACAGCCATGAGCATGGTGCCCTATTTTTAGGCAATTGCAACATTGCATCTCATGGCAAGCCCCATGATGATCGAAACTACACTTATCACACCTCGGGAGTTTTCCCTCGTATGGCCTGCTCGGTACTGGGATGGCAGGGGTTTCCACTTGCTGTTGTTGCATGGCCAGCCTTTGTGATTTCTTATGTTCTCTCTGGGCTTGACGCTTTCGTTTCCTGTTCTCTGCTTTTTGACTTTGCGAGCCTGCTACTGTTACTGTTTGATGACTTCCTGGATTGATACTATGATCGAAATTTTCAACCCCGTCATCAGTATTGCTTGCGTTGATAACGCTACGGTGCGCAAGGACAGCAGTTACGGCAGCCACCACGGCAGCTGTAACTGCGGTTTGGAATGTAGCGGCGTCCATAGGAATGGCCGGGGTTTCTTTGTTCGACGGACTATTTCCGGATGACGACATGATTCTATAACACGAAAGATAAGGATTTTGTGAGCGATTCTGGTTGACCCTAGATGTACTTCAATTGTTCAAGTTAAGAGTAAGACTATGTTCTTAGAAGTTTGACCTACATCCCTATGATGCAGTCCTAACACGGAATGGAAGTATGTTCGCGAAGGTTTGACCTACATCCCTATGATGCAGTCCTAGTACTGAGTGGAAGTGTGTTTATGAAGGGTTGACCTACACCCCTATGATGCAGTCCTAGTAACGAGTGGAAGTAAGTTCGAACACTGGTCTCAAGACGTTTGTCGTTCAAGCCGAGGTATCGTTGGATGGTGAATAACATGATCCAACCACTAAAAGAGAGTTGGAATTGTCTCTGGAGTTAAATTACTATAGTCCAATGACTTGACTAAAGCATGTTTCAGATAGACTCCAATGAAAGAATGATAAGAGTACATGAATAAAGAATGACACAGAAGTTAGCCGACTGTCAATATCTTTGATATTCATGACGTACAAGTTCGGGAAAATGACCTTGTAAAAGGTCTTACATCATATCCAGAGAAGATAGTTCTTGACAGCATAAGGACCTAACCAAAAGTACTTACAGTACCAGATAGTTTCATAGAAAATGCCACATAGAGCATAGACAGAACAACGATTCCTTTTAACAAGGAAAATAAAGTAAAGCATCTACTACTGGCGACGGTCATCCCTCTGGTGAACTCTCAGTTCGGCCAGTTGACGTTCCATATCAAGTAGGTGTCTTTCGTACACTCTTTGGCGTACTCGGAGCTCTATGACTTCGGCTCGTGATTCATCCAGTTCTTGCAGTAGGGTTTCATGGTTTCTCTCAGATCTCTCACGAGCATCTTCTAGATGAATGGTGCGGAGGGTATGCATTCTCGCATCGGCGACAACTTTGGTGATCTGATGTAGGGTTGTCCTGCCTTGTATCTCATTTCGGGCCATTCTGCAGACCAAGATTGGCAAGATTCTGTCTACTGAGCCCCCATTGCTTAGGTCATAAAAGCTTCGATCACCATTAAATGGCATGGGCTGATCTTGTCCTTGGCTCCATGTTTCCAAGCATTCCACCCACTCAGACGTCGGACCATGAAAAGTCGGACGAGGGTTAGGAATTGGAACGAGAGCTGCCTGGGGTAGGTTCTCAACCTCGGGTTCGGAGTTAGCACTAGCCGAAAGGTCCTCATCATGGTGATCATTCACCGGGATAGGATGATCATTCTCTGGCTCTTCTTCAAACCATCCAGCAATGACCTCGCTCGGAAGGTACGGGTTGTCGTGGGGATGGAGTCCAGCCATGTTATCTATGCGAGAATTGGGGTATGAAAATAATTATTAGACGAACTATCTAGATAATTATTTAGAAATTCTTCATTAGTTACATCACTATTTGTGAAGTGCGTACCAGTCATATGTAATTGAAATAGGATAGGCCTTCGAATAAGTGATCTTAACTCCAAATTCACACAGAATAGCGGTAAAGCAAAATTTTCACAGATTCTAAGTCTATAACATCCTAGTTACATATAGCCTTAGTGTATCCACTTAGCAACTATCAACTTAGTAATGAAGATTCCTTTTTAGTTCTCAAGTATAAAGTACTGATAGTAACACCAAATACCCCTACGGTATTTTAAATTTTATGTTATGTTCTACTGTTCTCATTGTGGTATTGTTGGTAAGATTTTAGACTTGTTGCGACCACACAACTACACTTAGGCACATGTTAGTCGACCCTCGGATAATATAGGTGACCATGCTATATATTCCCAATTTTGACCATATGTCTCTAAGTCCACCTGTGTTGCCCAACAATCGTAATTCTTTTGTACTGTCCTAGCGACGCTGATTTTAGTATGAATGCAGGCACGTATACTTACTTAAATATTTTATTATTTAAAGTATAAACTCTTGGTCAGAGCATTTTAATCCCAATGTATTTATAGATAGTATATCTTTTATGGGTTGATATACTTAATTCACTATAAACAATGCTCTGATACCAATCTGTCAAACCCCAAAACCATGAACGGCGGAAACGTTCTGGGACGGAGGACGTCATGTACAGTATCACAACAAAGAAAAGTAGCAAAAAAGCAACAACATCATCCATTGCATTAATAATATAATTTTAATACAAGTGTGTTCTGTCAAATTATAATAGACACTAAAGAATAAATCAAAATGAAAGATGCGTCTTGAACGAGCACCATCTTCCCTGAACCTTGCATCGGTACCTGTCTATGGGTGACCTGAGGATACAAGTTATTTTGAAAGCGAGTATCAGCTATAAAGCTGGTGAGATCATAAGTATTTTAGTGTCTTAATTTGTATGTAAGTATTTGTATGTATGTGAACTGTAAGTATTGAAAATGTATATGAATTGTAAGTATTGAAAATGTTTTGTATGATCCTAGGAAGCCCTATGTTTCCTACTAATCGTATCCTTCTACCAAGGCATCTAGTATCTGTGTGTGTGGCTCTTGTAAGAGCGTGTATTTTCCCAAATTTGACTATCATTAACCAAAAATATAGTTTCTAAATTACCATGCGTCATGTGAATGTTCACGAAGTGAATGTAATGGGAAAATGATATAGTACTATGGTGTAGTGACGAACTACAACCGTACTAATTACCTTAAGTCTAGGGTAATCTCGTAAGTACTGTAGTGTAACGCCTGTGTTTCCGGGCTTGCCATTTTTAGCAATGTAATAGTCTAGGTTAACCTTTGTAACCCGTTTTGAAATAATAAGAATGTATTATTTTAGTATTATGTGTTTTGTGCTTAATTGCTTAATTATGTGGTCTGATTAATTAAGAATAAAAATAAGCGTCAAAATTTAAGTGTAAAATAAACTTAATATCTTTGGTTAATGTTGTAGTAGTCGAAACGAGGTTTCCGAATATATATAAAACGCCCAAATCTGACTTCGTATGAGGAAGTTATGATTTATCGAAGTTCCGGCTTAGCGGTATACAGCCTGAAATACTCGAATTGAGATCGAGCGGTTGTTAGCCGAAGCAATCTAAATGAGAATCGAAGATCTCGTTGTTAGTAGCGAAACGATGAAAAGTTAGGCGAGAACGGACGTCAAACGAAGAAGTTATGAATTTATAACGAAGTTTTTCTGTCCCGGCCTTCTAAAAATAAATAATAAAAATAAAAGTCAAAATTAGCCGACGGAGTCTAAATGAAAGTTGTAGAGTATGGTCTGACCTTCGCGTGGATATAAAGAACGTCGAAAACGGAGCTCGTATGTGAAAGTTACGCAATTTAGAAGTTCGACGAGTCAATTACGCCCCGCGTAATTGAGTACGCCCCGCGTACTCAGTCGGATGCAACTTGTCTGACCAATACTCGAGTGCCACAGATCGACGCATGCAGTGACGTCAAAGTACGCCCCGCGTAACCGAGTACGCCCCGCATACTGAGTACGTCCTGCGTAATTTGAGATTACGCCCCGCGTAATCCCAGACCCTCAGCCTATAAATAGAAGTCGAATTCAGCCATTTTCTCTTGTTCAAACTCTTCTCTCTCTCTAAGTTTTGCCTCGATTTGCGTGCCAATCATATCCCGAAGCCCCGGTATCATACTCTAGCCCCGAGGCAAGTCCCGAGATCCCGAAGATCCCGAGAAGTGCGGTTCCCGAGTCGAAGCTCTGCCTGCGAGAAGTTTGATTTTTGAGGAGATCTTCAAGATCTGCTGTGGATTACTACTTCTGCAAGTCGTAGTGCTGTCCGATCGTCTTCTGATCAAGTGAGTGTATACTACCTTTCATAAACACGATAATAATACAAGTGCGGTTTGAGTGTATTAAGTAAATTGTGGTTTATATGTGTGAGGGTATAGTTACTTTCTTCTAATGAGTAACTATGAAGTATTTTATATGATATACTTGTTATGTGTATATTTTGTGATTGTACGCGTGAATGGATATTCACTTTATTCTATCTCATAGATCTGAATTGTTTTCTATGGAATACGTGTTATGTGGTATGCCTCATCTGTTATGTGGAATATATATTGAATGAAAATGATATACAGGTTTTAAACTACGTATGAAAATATAAATTCTTATCTACTAATATGTTGGGTAGAACATGGGTAGATAGTTGGTGTGTAATAAACAGATGAGAGGCCTCGATGTTGTTGTTGTTGTTGATCTAGTTATTCAGCGGAGTATGGATAACGACCACGGACTCTTTCTAGACAGTCCAGTGCAACGCTAGCAGGTTCATAACCTGTAGTTGTTGTGAACGATGTGTTCACCGGTGTACTCTATCCCCCTCATGGTTGCCTTTAGGATATCTATTGTTGAGGAAACCCCTTCGCAGTGATGTCCATCCCGATGAAAAATCCTAGATTAGGTCCCTTGAGATAGACGTTGTTTTAGGGACGTAAAGTGAGGATAACGGGAATGGGTAATCGGGATAGTGATTGGTTGGTGAAATTAAATATAACTTATTTATTGTGGGTTGAAAACCCTATATGCTCACCAGGCTCCCAAGCCTGACCCACTCAGTTTTATTTGTATTACAGGAAGTGGCACAAGGGCGTAAGATGGATGGATCATCTTGTTGTTTTGTTTACAAGTCTGTATATGTATATATTTGTTGAATGACTTGTAATGTTTATCGTTTAAGCTTTATGGTCTGTATCGGAACATGACATCCCGAGTTTTGATTATATAATGAAATGCATCTCTTGATGAAATGCTTTGATAAATATTATTTTATCATGTTTTGTTTTGGGAACAAATTCCGCAACTCTTTCAAATCAAAAGGATTTACTCTGAAATTATTTAAAAGCATAAATGAAAATCGGTCTTTTCTGGCCGAGATTTTGGGGATGTCACATGTAGTATTTGTAATAAGTGACTACCTCTATACTCCTATTGCCTTATTTGAGGGATAAGGCCTAATGTGATGGCTAGATCCTAGGCTAAACGCTCCCCTGTCAAAGGGATTTTGGGACCTTTACACGATGCCTGCCTGTATGCAATCCATGAACATCCACATTACTATGATCATGTATACCCGATATAACTACCACAATGCGTTGTGATTCATCGGTATAGTTAGATCCTAAACTTGTTCTATGCTATAGCATCTAGTGATGTCTGTCCTATCAATGTATATGTAACCGCACTCATGTAAACGTATATATGTAAAGGTACTCATGTAAGCGTAATCATGTAAAACATATCTATGTAATAGTATACTAATGTACTGTAATGTTCTACGTGTGCTAGCTGTAACGTGTGTTCTCTCTCTATCTAGCATGTATGGTAATGTACTATGTGTACTAGCTGTAATGTATGTTCTCTCTATCTAGCAAGTATTGACTCATGAATGAACTGACTCATTGTATGATATCGCGTTCTAGTAATAGTCCTAGTATCTTCCTAAACTACCCATACGGTAGCTTACTAGTAATGTAACTGGTACGTGTGAACATGGATGTGTACCCTTGCTACCCAAGGGTATTGAACTGAACTGGAAGAACCTTTATGACTATATATGTACACATGATATATAACTAATATTTAAACGACCTTCGGACGGATACCCGATATCCCACCAGACCACATCTCAAGCGCGAAAAGGAAATAGGGTGAATATTTAAACATTTCTTATATAACCATACATCTATAGGCATGCAATTGACAATATAAAAGCATAAAATAAGTTTTGTAAAACCTTTTGAACAGGATTACTATCTAAGAAAAGATCGACTTGATGTCAATCTATAAAAGGGGTTGGAGTGGACACCCATTAAGTTGCCATTTTATAGGCATGAAATCTACTTCATGATTTAGCTTTAGGAAGTGTTGTGTGGCATCAAAACACTCCTAAATGGAGTTTACGGTCTAAGCACCATTTATCCATGAGTTTACTACCTTAAACTCAAAAGTTTTATATTTTGGGGGTTTTCAAGTCCTTAGCTCAATCATGGCACTAGTCTAGGTTGGATTTAGACCTAAGGAACAACTATGGGACATTTATGGGACTTTTACACCCCTTTTGGGGTGTTTACGGTTTTGGGAGGTCCCCAAACCGTAAACACATAAAAATGGAAGTTTTTGGTGCTTTTGTGTGATAAACTCAACAAGGATGAATCTAGACAAGTCCCTAAGGCATTGTGAAGCATCTAGGCACCCTAACACACCACTTTGGCCCTAATCTTGGTGTTTACGGTTTTGGGAGCTCCCAAAACCTTGAACACCTTTAACTTGGTGTTCTTGGGACTTTTCCTTGGTATAAACATGTATAGCTAGCTTTAAATGACTCTAGGATAGAAGTACTTACATTGTGGAAGCTTGAATTGAACTTTAAGTCCAAGAACACTAGTGTGTGTTCTTGGTGTTCTTGGTTTTTGGAAAAACTAGTCAAAACACATAAATGAATGGATTAAAGGATGTACAAACACTAGATTAAGTATTAAACGAACTTGAAATGGTTAGAACACTTACTAGTTTGAAGATCTAGAACAAAATTTAGGATGATACTTGAGAGAGTTTGGAGTTTACTCTTTTGGAGTTTACTCTTTTAGTAAATGGGGAGTAAACACAAATGACTAGTTTTTGGGAAGTAAACTCATGCTTAAGGCATGAGTTTACGTTTTTGTATGATTTTTCGACCCAAACATAAAAGTTTGGTCGCGAACTTCTAAGACACGAGGCGTTTGCGGTTTTTAAATTTCAAAACCCGAGACGGCACTTTCTTTCACCCGTTCGTTTAAAAATAATATTAAAATAATCAAACAAACTTTAAATTTCTTAAAAATAATAAATAATGACATTAACTTATGATACGAAGTGGTTGACTTTTAGGGTTTGACTGAATGGAAATTTCGGGTTGTCACACTATCTTAAGGAATCTAGCTTATTATAAAATGACTTAATATTTATAAAATAAATGTTTTTATAAAATGATTTGTTAAAAATGTATTCCCCCTGAAAATATTTTAAAACAATAAAATATGGGTCGTGAACTCACTCTAATAGAGTGTCGAGAAGCGCCCGAACCGTTGTAACCGAAGTTTCTTGTCGTCGAGAGGGTATTGAAGTATAGAGAGAGAGTTTGGTGGTTGGTTTGAGATGAAAAAACAGGAATCTAGCACCTCTATTTATGGCAATGGTGCACGTCGGGCACTCTCCTACATGATGTGCACTTGCTTCGTGGCCCATCCAAATATTGCCACATGTGACCCTTCTGGTGGTCCACGTTACCAAATATCCAACGTATATGGGGGGGTCAGATGTGTGCGACGGGCATGGCACACACATTGATGCACACCCTTAAATTCTTTTTAAAAACTCATATTGTCTTCATATGAACTTTGTTTCTTACCCTCTTTATATATTTGTGTAGCTCTTTCCTAGAACTACAACTTTCCTTTAGGTTGCATCTTTTAATTTTAACTTTCATTTTTAACCCAGATTTTTATATTTTATAAAAATCATATCTCGTTCATACGGCTTCCATTTTTGCCCTTCTTCCTTCCCAATTTCTTATCTCATGATTTACTACAAATTTCCTTTCTGTACTGTTAGCCGAAACTCAACCGTTCTCTTTTTTGCTATTTTTGACGTCAATAGTGTTATTAACATGGTTGGTTTCTATTTCTCATAAAATCATAACTATTCCAATCGGAGTTAGATTTTCTAACGTTTGTATTTTTGGGATCATTAGGTCGCATGTTTTCCAAATACACTAACCATTTTATCTTTTTGATTACTTTATTTTCGACTCAACTTACCATATTATCCTTCAATATGGGAAGTTTTTTGTCACTATGAGCTGATCCTAACTCTGGTAACGAAAAATTCTCAATTTTTATATTCTCCCCCTGTTTCAAGAATTTCGTCCTCGAAATTCAAGTTTAAACTTTAAACGGGGAGACCGATTTCTTATAAAGGAAGTCGATTCCTTTTTTTCTACTTATTGAGTTAACTAAATTTCCTTTTTAGTTTTCTACTTCTAATTCTTTAACTTCATCATTAGTAATCTAATCCTACCCGATCCTATTTTACACCTATAGAAAACCTAAAATTTCTATCAAACTTTGGTTAAGGATTTTTTTGAGGGATTTCCATGTTTTAATTAATCAATTTAAATCTCCTATTGAAATGAACTCTTTATTAAAACATTTAAACTTTGAGGATTCCTATCATCCTCGGGAAAATATTACAATTATTTTTGTGGGATATCCTTTCCCCTCACATTCCTATTCATATTATTTTCTAGTATTCCTTTAGTGGATTTGTTGACTCTTGCAGGAATCTGCAATATGTCCTGCTTTTCTGCACTCCTTGCACTTGAAATCTTCATAACTACCGAGATGGTTCAGTCCACACTTACTGCATAATGGAAATCTTCCCAAGTATCCCTTTTGGGGAACAACCATTTGAGGCTTATTTTCCTCCTTTGTCTTGTACAAGGGTCGTCTTGGTCCTTCCTTGTTAATTTTCCCCCATTTCTTTCCAAATTCCAAGGCCTTAATCATGCCATCTAGGACTTTGGTTTCCCTAGACTGGAATGCTAGTTGCTTAGTTTTCTCGAAGGTGTGGGGCTTGTATGTTTTTATCTGCTTCCTAACATGAGGTGCTAGTCCTGGGAGATATGCACTAGTTTTCTTGCTCTCCAAGCCAGTCAGTTCTAAGCATATTGTGGCTAGGTCCTCAAAGCATATGGTGTAGAAAACTAGACTATACTTCCTGGTGCTTAACTGACTGGATTCATGTTCTACTCAGGCCAAATCTCCCGCAGAACAGAATTCTCTTATCATTTTCCTTTTCAACTCTTCCAAAGAGATTGCATAGGCAAAATCTACTCCTAAGCCTTTACCTAGATACTCCACCAGATGAGGGCCTTCCCCCATGAGAGTGCAAGTTGCAAATTTTACCCTAATCTCTATACCTTTGATCGAGTGGATTAGGCCATTTGCTCCTTCATCCCCATAGAAGGATCCTAGCTAACTACAAAGAAAATCCTTGTAGGCTTGACTACTTTCCTTGTTGCTTCATTTTCCATGGTCAACTTTGAGATTCCCTAATGCATCAAAGACTTGATGTTGAATCATGTTTTGGATGTTGGTTGCGTTAAGTAGGGTTAACATAGCAGGGAGGTTTTCCTGAAACAACAGATGAGAGGATTATTGGGTTTTACCTAAAGGGTCAATCTAATTTCTTATTTGTAGGGTACTTATAGTTGCTCTCTTTGCAACATGTCTTCTTGTTGCTTTTATTATTATTTTGTAATTAGGATTTTTGGATTTTTATTATTGATATTACATCTTTTGGTTTCCTTTCTTGCAACCTTCTGATAATAGCATTATATTGTTGCTTCCCTAGTAACTTATTGTTACTTCCCTAGTGACTTACCGATTATAGCATGTTGTTGTTGCTTCCTTAGCAACTTACTGTTGTTTCACTAACAACTCACTGATTATATCATGTTGTTGTTGCTTCCCTAGCAACTTACTGCTGTTTCCCTAACAACTTACTAGTCATAGCATGTTGCCGTTGCTTTCCTAGAAACTTACTGTTGTTTCCCTAACAACTTACTGATCATATCATTCTATTGTTGCTTTCCTAGCAACTTACTGTTGTTTCCCTAAAAACTTAGTGATCATAGCATGTTGTCGTTGCTTTCTGAGCAACTTACAGTTCATCCCAAGGAAGCTCCTTCGTCCTTGTCATAAATGTTAACTCCTAATGGCCTTGTTTATTTTAGGGTATCAGTGGGGTAAAAATTGTTTAAAAAAAAACTTGTGTACGCAGGTCGGCCATATGATCCGGGCGTCGCGAACAGACATCGGATCAACACTAAAGTCAATTTTTAGCATCATTAGAACATTCTTTCTATCTTTATCTACTTTGTCGCTATCAGGGACCACACGCGTGATGAATACTTGGTGTGCCTACTGCTTTTCGTCGATTTCTTCCCACCATTCGACCACTTTACTACTAGGTAACCTCTATGCTAAATCCTAACCTAAGTTGTGGTGTAAGTCTCGAATTTTTAGGCTTTTAGAGGATTTTACCTTTTGACGAATTTTTGTTGTATTTTGTGAAATTGAGGAGTAATATAGTGCCCTATACTATCGATTTTACTTCCTATATACTCAATTTTGGGTTTATTTCATCTATTGATTCTCATTTTGAAAATATTTTAATATTTTAATATTCTGAGCTAAAAATTGGAATTTCGTGTTGTTTTGGATGAAATGTAAAGCCTTTACATGTTATAGAGGACTATCCGAACATCCCTAAATGATTTTTAGGTTGAAAATTGGACGAAACAACAGGTTTCCATGCCAGCTGTTTTTCGTATTCTTGAGGCGCGCCGCACAGATGCGTTTATGCCGCGTGCACTCACATGCGGTGTGCATCTGGCACGTCTGTCCTACTTAAATCCCCTCTTCATTTTAAGTTATCCTAACTTAATTCTAATTGTTTCCTTGCCTTATTTTCAGCAGATATGTCGAGACGGGGTCGTCAAGCTGCAGGTCGATTACCTCCTAATTGGCCAACGCATCTTTTCTTACAATTCCCTAATGACCTTCTTGATCGGAGTACTTTCATTTCTAACTGTTGGATTAATGTCTAAGTCCATAACTATAATTGGTAAGACTTGACCCGACCCGGCATGATCCATTTGGGTTGCATGGCATCATGCACTTGGATAGACTATAATGAGAGAAATAAGACACTTATGGTTATTAATATATTATAAGTTCTAGTATATTAATAATAAGAATAATAAGATTATTTAATTAGTATTGATCAAGAATTAATCTAGGATTAATTAAGTGATCAAAAGAAGACTAATTAAATATATGGGTTGATTGTGTAAATCATCCATACTTGTATAGTGGGCTAATGCTCCATGGATAATCAAGTTGGACTAAAACCTATAGGATGGTCCATGGATGCTCCATGGTGTATTTGAACCCATGGATCCAAGGAAATGGAAAGTCATGACAATTAGGGTTTACCCTAATTGTAACACTATATAAAGATCTTATTCTTGACAAAATCGGCGACTAGTATCATCTAGAGAGGGCTAGCCGAATTTCATGAAGTGTAGAATTCTCTCAAGTTATTCCAAGTGTATTTGGTGTTGTGTGAACCATTTGAGGTGTCACACTTGGGGCACTAGGCACTCAAGCTTCATGAAGACTTTCTACATCAAAGAGGTATGTATTCTATCTTGTTATATTTATTGTTTTGTATGCTAGATTAGTATAATACCTTGGAAGTTCTTATTTGCATGTATAATAGAGAAAACATAGATCCAAGGTATTTAGGGTTGCATGTACACTTAGGAGTGTTAGAATGCTCATAACCCAACGGTGGTATCAGAGCCTAGGCTTGTTTTCTTGTTATACTTGCAAAACTGCTTAAAAATATCGAAGTTGTTGCTGTCTGATCATCAGACTCGGCGAGTCCATCAGGAGACTCGGTGATTCCATGCCTAAAAAGTGATCAAATCGATCCAACTCGCCGAGTTGGTTCATGCACTCGACGAGTTGGACCCCCAGACAGCATAAACTCGACTTTTTTGGCTGGAATTGGACTAGGAACATTACCCTAAGATGTTTTTGAACTTATAAACTTGTTTTTGATGTGGTAATGTTCATGCTAATCCAATTTCAAAGATAATTGTCAATAGATTCATGTTTTGTATTAGTTTAAGGTTTAGACTAATTACATGAAAAAGTTTGATTTGAATTATCTTGTTCTTATGAGTTGCTTAGATTAATAGAAAGTTGGGTGAAATAGTTGTTTTCAATCCAAATTAATCTAAGAGGTGATTCTAAAATGTGTTTTTGTAACTTATCCTCAAGTTATATGAAAAGTCACATTTAAGTTTCATAAAACTCATAAAAGTTGGAAATGGTTACAAAAGATGAAGAGTCTTGTCCTTAAGTTATGGAGGTTCAAGAGTCACTTCATTAATAAATAAATAAATAAAATGTAACCTTAATTAATTCCATAAGTTATAAAATAAAGAAAAGTAATTCTTTTATTAGTTTAAAGTCTTCCATAACTTGTCCTCAAGTTATGGAACTTGAAGAGTGATTAAAACTACTTTAAACACATAAATCATGGAATTAATTAGTTTTGAATAGTTTCAAAACTTGCCCTCAAGTTTTGGAATTTGTAAAGTTTTCTCTTATGAATACTTTAATTCCAAGTTAGCCTTTAGAGTTTTAAAAGTTATAATTCAACCCTTATACTTTATAATATTATAAGTTAATAATATATATATATATATATATATATATATATATATATGTATAAGAGTAAAGTCAGTCTTACCGCTAGTAAGCCTCATTCACGAAGTCGGTCTATAAGGTGGGTATAAGGTTGTTGCCTATAAAATGGCAACTTAATGGGTGTCCACTCTCACCCACCGCTTGCTTGACTGGTGAAGGGTCGTTAGCCGAACGGGTTTGACAGGACTAGAATTCTCCCTTCATTAAAAGTATTAATGATAAATACTAAGTAACTAAACTCTTAATAATACCCAATCTTAGTTACTTAGAAAAATGTGAATAAGGTGCTAATCCATGAAATTACACTTTGCACTTTGTTTAAGTCGGTTAGTGGAGCGTGTGTGGTTAACCGGCACACTAACTCGTATTTAACAAGGTATGCAAAGGGTAACTTAATGTTTATCATAGTATCGAAGGAGCGTGTGTGGTTAACCGGCACATCGATTGAGGGGTAAACACTTAAGGGTACCAAGTAATTTGCATGGTTACTTCACACCTTGTTTTGTGATCCTTGGCATCCCAGTCACAAAACCTGAAGGGCACACTCGACATTGAAACATGCCATTGAACAGTTCAATGAATCTCAAAAGATCTAGGAGTTTCAAAACCAATTAAAACCTAATAATACATTTCGTTTATCTTGGTGGAAATTGGTGAATCGTCATTCACCTACCTTCAAATATTTTATAGCTTGGATTACGGCATACCTCTTCTAAGTTATAAAATAGTTTGTTGGATCCTAGCCTTAATATTTCATATTGGGTGTCATATTAAGGACTTAAGATCAACTATCTTGAATATCTCCCAAAAGATGTCTGGTTTAGACAGTTATGATCTTCCCAAATCTCTTCAAACAAGCTTTTCTAAATGAAGATGATGTCCCTTGGATATCATACTTCTTCACCTCTTCAAATTATTCTCCCTAACCCACAAGTTCTTGAAAAGTTTAAGGTCACTCAGGCCCTATTGGCAAGGCAAGGTCTAGGTGTGGTCACATCTTGGAGATGTAGTCACATATTGACAAGCCGGGAGAGTTGGGTGTCAAAGTCTTGAGAAAGTTGGTGGTTCAATCACTTTCTAAGTCACATAGTGAGTTCCTTTGGGACACTTATGAAACAGAATATGACAAGACCCTTAAAGATCTTATCTATTTGTTAAGATCAACTTCCTTAAAACTTGATGGACATTGACAATAGTGACATAGGAAATCCAAAAAAGCATTCTCTTCCCAATGGAAAGGGATCGGCCATAGTCAACTCGGTTGACCAAATGGTAAAGAGAAAAACTAAGTTTGTGATAGTCCCGTGTACCATCATCAAAGGGTCCATATGTTTATATTGCCAAAGAAAGGGGCATTGGTTGCGAAGCTGCCAAATTTACCTAAGGATGTTAAAGTCAATAAGTTTGACTCTACTTCAGGTAAAGTCCACTATCTAACTCTGTTAAGTTCTATTCTGAGATTCCTGATACATGATGTGACTGGGTCACATGGTGATGTTTTAAGAATCAAAGAAAAGTGAAGAAACTTAAAGAAAGAATATGTTGAATCTGATCGCATAGATGGATTTCTATCGCGTAGTTTGAAGATCAGATTCTTGGATTGTAAGGATAAGTTTTCCGCAAAGTTTTTTAAAATAAAAGGAAAATTTTGATTTTATTTATTTTAAAATATCCTTACAATGGCATCTATGGAAATTTTTGTTGCTTATAAGATTCCATTAATAGCAAGAGTGGAAATATGAAATTGATTCTTTCATTTGTGATAATGTCTAAATTTACCAAATAATGAAAGATTCTCATCACCCAAGTTTCAATTGAACCGGGACTTGGGATCATGCAAGTTGTATAGCATGATGAATGAGAACTTTCAAGTATTGGAAAATTAAGACTAATTACTTGTTCACATGGATGTGTGAGTCAAGTGAAGGACTAAGGGATCGAGTACACATTCTTGTGCACTGGTCAAGTCCACCACAAAAGATTGATAAAACTATTCATCATAGGTTACAAAAGCTCAGCAAATATGATTATACTTACAAGCTTAAGTGTAACTCTGAGACATTGGAAAAAGGTTCCAATGTAAGGCAGAGCGAATAAGAAGAATCAAATTAGGAAGAAGGATAAAAGTTTCTCAAATCTGAAAAGATGGGAGAGTACTTTAGTATCAGTTTTGTGATAATCTTAATGATTAAGAAACCATATCAAAATTAGTTCTCTAAGGAAATCTTAGTGCATTCTTATGACTAAGAAGAGGGATCTTGAATTATTGAAATGGTTAAATCAAGAATATAAGTTATATTTCATTCCAATACAAGTCTTAGAGTCATACTCCAAGATTGTAACTTGAGTGACATGTCTTAAAGAAGGTTTAAAACACTTGTCAAATGTAAGAGTAAAATTTCCTACTCTTGTACATTTGAAATTGGTAAGTTGTGATTTTTTGGATAAAACAAAGACCAACTTAGGCCAATTGTGTGAAGTGTTTGTCTTGATTAGAATCCACACTATCTCTTGAATAACTGACAAGAAAGACTTATATGTCAAGAGGACAGTGGGAGTCTTAAAAGTCTTGAAAGTCTCAAGAACTAATCAAGAGTAAAACCTCAAGTTCTTCACTAGCACACGACTTGAGGTTTATAACCTAACGTGTTGACATAGTCTATGCCCATTCCAGTTAAAGTTGGCTTTGCATATAAGTTCTTAGAGTTCTCAATGTGTTGCACAACAACTTGGAAGCAATGGCAGGCCCTTGAGCTGCCAGGTGGCAAGAAGTTAAGATTGAGTTCAATCCGTATGAGTTTGGATTTGTCATTATCCTTGTCTTGTGACTATGGTTTTGAAAATTCACATGGATAAGAACACATACACCATTAAATCTAAGTGTCATAAGGTTTCTCTTCGATTCATGAAAATGATGGTGAGGAAACACTTTCACTAAGTAGATTTTAGCTAGATAGCAATTGTGATATTTGCATTCTCAAAAGTCGTTAGTGGAGCGTGTGTGGTTTACCGGCACACTAACCTGGACTTGTGAGAAGTGGCAAAAAGTTCTAACCATTATGATTACAGCATCCCTCTTCATAATTGTTTAGACACACAAGTGTGCTATCTAAGGGAAGGTGTATGTTTTTGATAAAGTTTTATCAAAACAATCTAGTATCAGAAATCTGAACTTTGGTAAGAAAGTCAACTGATTTCTGAGTACATATCAAAGCTAGTGGGAGCATAAGTGTTATGCTAATAATCATCATGTTAGTGGGAGCATGATAATTATGATAAGTATTGTAAGTTAGCAATGTTAATTATAGAAAACAAAAGTTTCAATTGGGAAAGAGTTGTTTTACTATAATTAAGGGAGAGGAAATTATACTTCATCTCAAATCTATAAGCTTAGGTCGTGAGGTTTTAATCATTTAGTCAAGGATATATATATATATATATATATATATATATATATATATATGAATTTCATGTTGGAATGACTCAACATAAGGAAATTTTATATATGAGTCCATTATTTGCGTTCTAAAATTCGATTATGATTACGGCATCCCTTTTCATAATCTGAATTATGAGAACTTGGCAAATTGAAATGGAAATATTATAGCAAAAGACTGGTTTAGTCTTTATGTGAGACATCATGAATCGTGTCCCATATGCTTCGGACATAGGATCGATTACATGTGCTATATTCATCCATTCTAAAATTTTCCAAATGCCTGGGGCATTAAGTAGGGAAAAGGTTTAGAACTGGATATGACTAAAAGGATTAAACAACTATCGAGGACAATCTAAGGTTTACCAAAGATTGGTTGCTCAAGGACAGTTGCAAGTATAGTGATAATTCTGGAAGGACCATATTGACATAATCTGTAAGGAGGCAACTCTTATTCAGAAGTGATAGTCAAAATGGAATCTGGAAATGTTTCAAAGTTAGAATTTTCAATCTGTTTAAGATTAGGAAACTTAATGCAAGAAGGATGTTTCCAAGGAGCTGATCTCCTTTGGAATACTCTGTAATGATTGTTGTCAAGTCTTTCTGACTTTGTGCATAATCATTACAAGAGGTTCAATGCATATAAGTTTAGAATCTAACAGATTCCAGTAAATGGCATGAATTTGGAATTCTTGCATTTGCAGTAAGGATTTGGGAGTGTGAAAAGAGAATCATTGAAGTTATGTTCAATTGATCTAGTTCACAAGGTAAAGATCATAGACAAACATAGTATGCATACTTGGTGTGTGGCATGACTAGTGTTTAGAAAACATAGTGTACATGCTTGGAGCATGGGACAACTATTGTTTTAAATTCAAGAATAAAGTTGATAGCTGAAACAGTATACAATGAATAATGTGTAATCATATGGTGATAAATAAAAGGTGTTTTATTTATGTTCATAGGTTTTGATACCATATTGGATTCAATTATTATTGTGTTTCACTTTGCATGTTTTGACTTCCCGAATAAACTAGGTTATTCTTCCGGAATGACTAAGTTATTCAAACTATCCACAGTCGGTCATATGTTGGAAGTAGATATGAATTAAGACTGTCATGGGTTGGCTTGTAGAGGTCTAAGGTGTTGGACAAAGGACTACAACACTCATGAGTGCTCATAAGTTCTGAGTATTGGATTCAACCCGCACTCATTGGAATTACTTCATGGATTTTATCACGAGTGATCATGAGACGATAATATCTTATATTCTTCAAACCTAGAGATATGAGTTGTTACTATGAGTTGGTTGTACATTGATTGCACGAAAACGCATTTGGTAACTCGGTGCTATAAAACGTGTCTTTGTGTATGATTCAACAAGTAGTAGAACAAGCCATATGAGTCGAAGTTTATCCATTCCTTTTTCCTTCGGGATAAAAGCGATATTTGTGGGCCCCTCTATGATTTGATGATGACAAATGGAAGTGCTCGGCCAAGCCAGGACTGATTTGATTTGTTCAATTAGTCAGTCGTCATAAATCGGAAATCGGGAAACAACAAATGGACAGAGAGAATGATTATAATCCATGTCTCAGTCCATATGATATCTAGAATGGAGGAATATATGATCCCTTATCTAATGGACAAGTCACTGACAAAGGTCAGAGTTCATCTACAAGGTCAGAGTTCGACAGAAGCTTTTGAGAGCTACGATTGCCAGTCGGTTCCTGAAGTCATACGCAATATTAGTTTTAGACTTATCCAAGTGGGAGACTGTTGGATTAATGTCTAAGTCCATAACTATAATTGGTAAGACTTGACCCAACCCGGCATGGTCCATTTGGGTTGCATGGCATCATGCACTTGGATAGACTATATGAGAGAAATAAGACACTTATGGTTATTAATATATTATAAGTTCTAGTATATTAATAATAAGAATAATAAGATTATTTAATTAGTATTGATCAAGAATTAATCTAGGATTAATTAAGTGATCAAAAGAAGACTAATTAAATATATGGGTTGATTGTGTAAATCATCCATACTTGTATAGTGGGATAATGCTCCATGGATAATCAAGTTGAGCTAAAACCTATAGGATGGTCCATGGATGCTCCATGGTGTATTTGAACCCATGGATCCAAGGAAATGGAAAGTCATGACAATTGGGGTTTACCCTAACTGTAACACTATATAAAGATCTTATTCTTGACAAAATCGGCGACTAGTATCATCTAGAGAGGGCTAGCCGATTTTCATGAAGTGTAGAATTCTCTCAAGTTATTCCAAGTGTATTTGGTGTTGTGTGAACCATTTGAGGTGTCAAACTTGGGGCACTAGGCACTCAAGCTTCATGAAGACTTTCTACATCAAAGAGGTATGTATTCTATCTTGTTATATTTATTGTTTTGTATGCTAGATTAGGATAATACCTTGGAAGTTCTTATTTGCATGTATAATAGAGAAAACATAGATCCAAGGTATTTAGGGTTGCATGTACACTTAGGAGTGTTAGAATGCTCATAACCCAACACTAACTTCATTTCCCTTCTGTCCAAGAAGGTCAACATTCCTCAGGCTCTTTCTGGGAATGTGGCAAATAGTATTGGCTTTTTTGCTTAGCTAGCACCATTCCTCACCCGATCACTTCGGGATGATAGCGGTCTCGAGCTTTTTGTTTACCTTGGGTGGTGGCGGGTTATGGGGATTCGGGAGGTGATCTACTAGGAGCTTTGTTGGGAGTTCTTCTCAACAATCAGCTTCGACAAGGAGTCGAGGCTCGGGGCTGATCATTCAGTGTTTTCTTTTCTCCTAGGAGGCGTATCCTACTCCTGCAACCTCATCGGGCTGGGGAGGCGTCTAGGGATTTACACTATTGAGGAGACTCTGAGTCCTCATTTTTATGCATTTGTCGACAACTATATCACTGCTCCTCCGTAGGAGTATGACTTTATGCAGGTTTAGGCTCATGCTCCGGGGACCTACGTCTCCCTGTCGGCCAAGGAGAGCGCCTTCCGTTCTCCTATCTATCAGTTGCTTGACTAACTGGTCGCATCCACCATTTGTTACAGACAGGAGTGTGACAAGTTTCCTTCCGGCGACCTATCCATATGTGGTGCCTCACTCAGACGGAGGTTCATCTTCACCTTCCTTTCGCCCTTGCTCTTTACTTGTCTGGTATAGCTCTAGGTACCACATCCTCGAGTAGGATTTGTAGGGGTGACCGGGTTACTAGGCTATCCCTATCCTATGGGGTTGATACTAGTCGGATGGTCCCCATATCTATCCGGGATTTGGGTACTAAAGATCTCGGAAAGATGTGGGTGCTAACTAGGGAGGCAGGTCAGCCATGGCGGGCACCAGGGGATGACATCGTCGAGTCGATTCGACAGGTGGAGCCGAAGGTCATTCCTGATCCTACCTTTGTGAGGCGTCATATACCTAGGCACGCAGATCCTGATCATCCAGAGCCTACTCTTGGAGATGTGTTGCAGGGTCTTACCGCTGCACAGGAGGAGCGTCGTTGGATGATGGCTTCACTTGTCGCGGTGATACAACATCTGGGGATGGACCATCACCTTTTCCTAGTACGGATCCCATTTTACCATCCCCTTTTCAGCCACGCATCACTGGTTATGATTGTTTCGGTCCTTCCGGCACGCATTTTGGAGACACCGACGACGATGACGACGACAAGGAGACCAAGACGGAGTCGGAGGGTAGTGAGCAGTAGATTTATGGGTTTTGTTTTGTATTTAGACATAGATCCTTTTCAAAAGTTCATATATACACGACGGGCATGGCGCGCACATTGACGTACACCCTTAGATCATATTTAAAAAGTCATATTTTCTTCATATAAACTTTGTTTCTTAACCTCTTTATATATTTGTGTAGCTCTTTCCTAGAACTACAACTTTCCTTTAGGTTGCATCTTCTAATGTTAACTTTCATTTCTAACCCATATTTTTATATTTTATAAATATTGTATCTCCTTCATACGACTTCCATTTTTGCCCTTCTTCCTTCCCAAGTTTTTATCTAATGCTTTACTACAAATTTCCTTTTTGTAGTGTTAGCCGAAACTCAATCGTTCTCTTTTTGCTATTTTTGACGCCAATAGCGTTATTAATGTGGTTGGTTTCTATTCGTCATAAAATCATTACTCTTCCAATCAGAGTTAGATTTTCTCAACGTTTATATTTTTGGGATCATTAAGTCGTATATTTTTCAAATACACTAACCATTTTAACTTTTTATTACTTTATTTTCGACTTAAATTTCCATATTATCCGTCAATATGGGAATTTTTTTTTGTAATGAGTTGATCCTAACTCCTAGTAACAATTAATAACAGAAAATTCACAATTGTTACAGTAGAAAACCCAACATTGGTATCAGAGCCATTGGTTCATGATTACATTCATCCTAGATCCATATTTTCTGTAAATGCTTGTTTGAAATTAAATGGAAGAAGAAATATTGAAAAAAATCATATTTCAAAAATCTTTCAATCGCACCTCACGACGTGAGAGCTTGTTTCTCAGGACGTGAGCAACCCGAATTAGGGTTTCCCAATTTTTTTTTCATTTTTCAACTTTGAAGGTTTGTTAAATATGGATAAATATCAAATTTAAAATGTTTTAAATATATAAAATTCAAAAATATTATTTGAATGTAATTATTTAAATTTTAATATTTATTATTTAAATAGTGAATTTAAATATTTAATATCATTTATAATAGAGAATTATTAATTTGAATATTAATCTCTCATGATTTATTAATTGTGACATTGTGTCCTTGCAATTTTTTTGAACCAGCAAATTTAACCTACTCCTAAACTACACCTTAAATCAACATATGTCCATGATGGAACTTCAACCCTCAACCTCGAGGAAGGAGGGCAACATCGGATACCGTTGGGTTGGATCCTTGCAATTAATTAGAATTAATAATAAACAACTAAATTTAAAGAGTTTAAATTTTACCTTTGTGTGTGTGTGTGTGTGTGTGTGTATATATATATATATATAAGAACGTTAGAACATGTCTCCTCGCATGTTTAAATATTGACATTATCAGTTTTACCATGACTACGAGGGGTTTAAAAAGGTCTCTATGATTCCTATTGAGGTCGGTTTTTTGATATCTTTCGCGCTTAACACCCTCACCGCCCTATTACATTTTTAGAATGAGGTTACCGAAAGGATTTGATAGTGATAATGGTCAATCTAAAAGTATTCTAAATACAAGTATAAAACAAAATCCTTTTTATTAATAGAATGTGAGTTTCTTATTATCCATGAAAGTGCATATTATCTTTATATTTTGTTGATGGAGCTCGTGTGGTTAACCAACACATCAATCCATAGTATAATTAAGAATGATATGGAACTCGTGAATCTCAAGCATAACTTGAGCAGGGGACCATGCGATTTTGCATGGTTAATTCACAATCTATTTGAATTAAATCTTAAGTTATCCATAAAAGTTGTACATTCTCTTTATAACTTGTTGATCGAGCTCGCGTGGTTAACCGACACGTCAATTTTAGAGTATAAGTAGAGAATGATGTGGAACTAGCAAATCTCAAGTGTAACTTGAGTCGATGACCACACGATTTTGGATGGATGATTCATCATCTGTTCAGTGATCTGCAGCGACCCCGTCATTAAATTTGAGATGAACATAACCTGAGATTAACATGCCATTAATCTCAAAGATCTAGGAATTTTGTGGTGGTCAAAATTGGCAAAGGGAATTGCCTACCTAAAAAAAACTTTATGATATGTTTATGGCATCCCATTACATGTCATGGAGCCAAATATGGATCCTAGCCTTCTTAAATAATTTTATTTAGGGTGATTATTTTTTAAGTATAAGTAAAACAAAACTTAATGGAAATTGATATTGAATGATGTCTATAACCTTATCTACTAAAATCTACTACTATAAAACCTTTGAAAGGATTAGCTATGAAGATGATCAATCTTGTCAAATGCGTAGTTTGGGACTAGTTCTGATAAACGAAAAGAAAGATCATGTCTTTGATAAAGCTCTTCCTAGGTTATTCCAAAGATTACATTCTAATCAATCAGAAAGAACAGTTATCAAATGTATGTTGTAAACTGACATAATGAAGTAAAATGGAATTTCCTTGAGTTAGAAGTTGACTAGGGTTAATCAACTAGTTGACATGTACATATGATCAGGTCAATCTGATTTTCATATGAACAACTTCGAATGTCCATTAAGGAGTTGTGTAGCATGTTGAGGTTTCCTGTTGGAAATAACATAGCCAAACATAGAAACTCAAAATTCAAAAATACTCCCATGCTTTACTATCATGAATAGAAGTGTCAAGATGAAGAAAGCCAGTTGCCAATGGGTTAAAAGGCGATTAGTGTTGGTAAACCTAATCTAGGCCCAAATACGTAGGACCAAGGAAGACTTATTCTGAGACATATTTTCATAGCTATTCATTTCCATAACTAGAAAGGACTTAGAAAACATACATGGAAAAAATATAAATTTGAGGTGAAATTACTGAAACATGAAGAAGTTAAATTTGATCATGGATCATGAGACCTTGCTACTTTCCAGAAGATCAAAATATAACTAGTTCTCCTATGTTTGGTGTTCAATCAGATATATGAATTCATAATGCCATTGAAAATTACTTCTAAGGATTAAGTATTGACATTTGCATGAATATACGGTAACTAAAATGAAGTAACAAGACTTAGACATTGAAAAGATAATTTTATCATGAATGTCAAGCCCTTGCCACTATTCATAGGATCAAAAGACAACTCGTTTCCTAAATGTTTAGTTTATGGTCTTATAATTGAAATTGTTTATACTTTGTTTCATGAGATCGTTCTGACTTATTTAAATGTAGAGCATTCTAACATGTTAAAAGAAAATCATGAAATCTATGAAACTAGTATAGTAGCAATAGTTCAAAGTTGATTCGAATATTTGAATAATGTGTATTATTGTGCTGCAAATATCTGATGAAATTAGTTTACCTAATGGATCATTCAGAATGACCACAATACGTATTGATTCAAATACATACAAAAGGTTTGGGTGAAATGTATTTTTGGAATCATAGTCTTGGATACATAAATAAGAAATGCATTACCAAGTATCCAGTTGGATCGGATTTTGTATATCATTTGACCTTGAGTCTTGTGATAAATGCAAATATTTTTTATCATGATAGACTGATAGATGATTAGCACATCATTGGGTGATAAGAATATTTGTTGGAATTAGTTTGCACTAATGCACCGTTCAGATTAACCACGATACATGGTAATACCAACTTCGTATGAACGTGAGTCTGGAACCTTTTAGGTGTTCCGAGCTCTCATAAAGCGAAATTAAGAATCAACTGGGCAATAGGATAAGATACTCATATTGAGAATCTCAATCCAAACTTTATCGATCTTCTAAGGAATTGTGAAAGAGTCTCACGATCTATCTTCACCCAGAACACAACCACCAGGAAGTCTTAGTTGGATAGAGAAACAAATCGTTCATCGATTTTGTACTAGATGAGTCGCACTATGTTTACTAACATTTCATGAATTGTACCATGAATAGTGTTACGAGAAACCCTTTGGTCTTGTACCAACTGAGAAGGTTCATGAAACACTTTATGATATGTGAAGTGAGTTTCACACCTCGCTTGCACATATTAAAGTCTACGATTATGAGGCTTACGCTCATCGTGAAGCGCTCGACAATCTATTGGAGAATCCATCAAGAATTTTGGATAATTGTTCAAAAATCCTTCTGAGAAAAAGTGTATGTTTCTCGAAAAGCAGTCTTCCAAGAGATGAAGTTGATTTCCAAAAGGGCTAGTAGGAGCCATGTTGATCTTGATAAGATTCGAGAGTCAACCAACGAAGAGCCTAAAGTTGGACCTAGCATCCATTTCAAGATTAAAAGAGCTACTGAGGAAACTGACATATTTACACCTCTTCCTTATATATATATATATATATATATATATATATATATATATATATATATATATATATATGATAGAGGACTTCATACACCTAGTTATATAAGAGTTTATATTACTAAGGTAAATGAGTCAGTGGTATGGAATAATCAAAGTGTACCAGCTATTGCAAGCTATGGTAGGCTCTAAAGGCTACAACATGGAAAGAGGACATGGAAAACGAGATTCAGTCCATGTATGTTAAAACTTGGTAGATCAAGCACTTGGCCAGTTGGCCTTAACGATTAGGTGTAAGTGGATCTTCAAGAAGAGAAAAGCATGGATAGGAATAAACACATAATCAAACCAAGATAGGTTGTGAAAGATGTATAAGCTTGATAAGTTCAATTATGGACTGAAATAAGCATCTCACAAGTGGGATCACTATTTCAATGAGAAAGTTTAAGGAGTTTGAATTTTGAGAAACAAAGATGACTTTTATATATATATATATATATATATATATATATATATATATATATATATATATATATATATAAACTAGTGGGGGTAATTAGGATCGTTGTTTTAATGAGAAAGTTCAAGGAGTTTGAATTTCGAGAAACATAAATGAGCCATATATATATATATATATATATATATATATATATATATATATATATGTCAGTGCTAGTGGGACCACTGTAGTCACCCGTGTATCGTACATAGATGGTATACGATTCATAGGAAGTTGTGTTCTAACTTAGAAAGTGTAAAAGATTGTCTTGATATGGGAATTGTTTCGCTATGATATACATGGGAGATACAACACACGTACATAATAAGGATCTATGGAGATAGATCTAAGTGATTCGTTGGATTGAGCCAAAGTACATGGAATGTTGAGGAAACTCAACATGCAAAACTTAAAAATGAGTTTGGGCTTATTAAAATATGCATGAAATTTAGTGATGCTAATATCCTAGTTCTACTATTGAGATAAAACAAATGATTCGTGTCCCACATGATTCTGGTATGGGATCGATCATATATGCGATGACATGTACCAAATCTGATGACCCGTATGCCTTGATCATGACAAGTTGGATTAGATTAATTTGGCGAGAATCAACGAATTAAAATCAAGAACATTCTTAAGTGTCCTAGGAGGATAGAGTAAATGATATTGACAATATGGAAGAGATCATTGTAAAAGTTACATTGACGCTCAATTCCACACTGATAAAGACGATTTCGTTAGCAATCGGAATTCGTGTTTTTACTGATTGGTGAGATATTAGCTTGGAAGAGTACCAAGTAATATGACATGGTAGATTTAATACACTTAGAGTATATTGCAGTTGATCAAATTGCAAAGAAGAAAATGTGACTAAAAGAGATTCATTAGTGACATCCTTGTTAAAATTCAATCATTGATGATCCTCATGAAGGTTCTTGTGACTTTAAGGGTGAACTTACTGATATTTCCATATTTATACATATTTTTAGGCAATATTTAAGTACATTTTACATATATTTTGGTTATTTGAATAGAATAATGGTACTTATAAGGTCAATTTATATTTTGCAGCCAAATAGAAGCATTTTCGAAGATAGGGACTGAAACTGACAGTACTTGGAACTTTGGAGGCTTGAAGAAAAGAAGGATGAAAAACTCAGCAAAAAAACGTATTCACGACGTGAATAGTTCATGATTCACGACGTGAGCAGGGTATTCCAGAAGATATGCATCCGGGTGAAAGAGTCCTTGTCGAATACGGAAAACTCGTATTCACGACGTGAATCCTTATGGTTCACAACGTGAACTTGGTAAAATCAAAGATTATAAATTCTCTTACTCGTTACGATTTAAAGGACTTTTGGCTGGAGAAAAGGGTTTCAGAAGATGAATTTTAGCAGAAGAAAAGTCTTGGAGGAAGGTTTTCAACACCAAAAGAGTAGAGGTTCATAATTAGTTTAATTGTTGATACTTGAACATGTCTTATACTTTGATTTGTGTTTGTTTAATTGCTACTATGAGTAGCTAAACCTAGCAACTCTTGTTTAGCTAGATGAAGCTTCTGACATATGGTTTAGCTTAATGACTATTGGATTTGTTAGTTGGTAATTTGCTTGTGTTCGATTTATTACTACCTAGCATGTTAATATTTGTTTCTTTAGTTGCTTGAATTGATGTTATGTGTAGTTAGTGATCATTAAACTGCATGAACTTGATAACCTAGTTATTTAGTGAACACTAATTTGCTAGAGCTAGGATCGACCAAAATCTTAGATGGTAATTAAAGTAAATAAATTTAGTTGTGCTAGAGAACATAAATTATGACCATAATTGTGTTTGCATAATAAATCTTACATAGCATACCTATTATTAATAATTAATTCTGTGTTTTGATTATTTATGACAATACAAGGTAGTTCATGAATTGGTAAAAAGATTAGTAAATTTAGACTTGAATTGCTAATTACATAACAATTGGTAACCAACTTTGATAATCCATAGTTGTCAGCTAACTGTAAAGAGGAAGTGGATTCAAACTAAACAGGAGTGTTTTAATTAATTGATTGAATTATGTGACTTAAGTTCATCTGATCTTGTAAAATCAGATAAAACCTTTTTAAGTTGTTAATAATAATTAGGTTAATTTAGTAGTAGATAAATTAATTAGTTAACACCGTTCCCTGTGATCGACACCCGACTTACCCGACTATTCTATAATTCGACTAGGTACACTGCCTAGGTGCATTTTAGTTAGTTAAGTTAGTTAGGTTATAAATATTAAAATTAGTGGGTACTTTTGTGCACATCACTTACCTCAAGTATGGATCCCAAGTCACAAAAGCTCACAAGACACATACTCCATAAGTACCAACACATTTAATAGTGAGTCAAATGTGAAGACATCATAGTCAATAAGTCATATCAAAAGAAAATTTCGATCCATTCCATAAGCCAATGTCACTAACCAAGTCTGACAATCTGACGCAGTCAAGAGGCATTAGATTTGCAAATGAATTACCTTAAACACTCTTAGTTTATTTTGTTTTAAACATGAAAACTTAATCAATATAAGTATTAGTTTGATATGGAGATTATTAAGTGGAGATCTTAATATATGATGGAGACCAGTCATTTCAATTAACTTATCACTGTGTTCTCCTTTTGCATGTTTGGAACCCACTTCCCGAGTATTAATTTACTTTAACGTCCACATTCGGTCGTACTACTGGAAGTAAGTGGTGATTTAAGACCGTCATGAGTACTAATGGATTGTCCATAGTGATTGGACATAGCATAGAGATTGTGCTAACACTCATGAGTACTTAATAGAGATTTAATTATTTGACTAACTCACGCTTAGAGATTACTTCATGGATCCATTCACGAGTAATTCTAAGATGATAATATCTTTTATTCTTCAAACCTAGATACATGTAGGGTTTTGCTCTATGATTCTAATGCATTGTTCTACTCCAACACTATCCGTAACTGGTACTCGTGAAGGGTATGTCCATGTATGACATGATGAAATAGACAAAAACTATGTACTCGAAGTTTATTTGTTCCTTCTGCTTTAACAGAAGAAGTGATATATATTGGGCCCTCGATGATTTGGTGCTAACATCTAAAGTGCTTGGTGGAGCCCTGATTGAAATTGATGTGTTCAATTTAGTAGTCAGATGCATTCATCACAAATCTATATCGCGAAACATAATCTTGAATTGTGAGATTGACCATTATCCATGTCTCGAGTTCATAAAGATATCATAGAACGAAGGGATAGCTGATCACTTATCTAAGGGTTGAATCTTGATTATATAAAGAGTTCAATAGTTGCATTGGATGGATAAATCTTTGTTGATTATTGGATAATTATTGGTCCTTGTATAGTTGATGACTTGTCCAAGTAGGAGACTATTGGAAAGTGTGTCCAAGGTCATTAACTATTGGTAATATTTCTAATAATAAGAAAGTCCTTTTGGGTTGCCCTCAAGACCCAAATTGAGTATAATAAATATAGGAGAAATTGGTTTATTAATTATTATGGTTAATAATTAATTATAAACTAATTGAAAATATATTTTGGGAATTAATTAATAGTTTAATTAATCAAAGGGTTGAATATTCAATTAATCAATAGTTGGTTGATCAGGAATATTCCAGAACCCTTATGGAATTAGGGTTGGATGAAAATTACTCCATTCCACATGGAAAAAGGAGTGACTTTCGTGGTTAGGCTCCTATCCCACATGGGAAGGAGTACAAAACCTAGGAAGGAATCCAAGGCTATTAATAGGGCCTTAGGGATTTCATTCTCTCTTGCACCTTGGCTAGAAGTTTCACCAACCCTTATTCCACCTTCTATAGGGACAATTTCTAACCCTCTTAGGGTTTGTGAAATTGAACCTTTTCCTAGTTATTTTTATTCCACTCTTTGGTGCCACTGGGTATGATACCATTAGAGGGATTCTGGTTTGGGTCCTCTCATCCAAGCAACTTCATGGAGGACAAGGTAAAGACCTGAAGCATGGAGATCGAGGGCTGCATAAGAGGTTTGTTTTTATTCTTTGTTTTTATGTTTTCTAGTGTAGATGTAATTAGAATGAAACCATAGATTCATAGGTTGCAAGTACACTTAGGTATATCATAGTTTTGATTTTTCTGCTACCTAGTTAGAGTGTATTTGATGCATAGAAAACCCAACACCTAGGACTATCATCAATCCTAAAGACTATCAGCAACCCTATGGGCTCACAACAACTCTATGGGTTATTAGCAACCCTATAGACCATCAACATTCCTGGAGTTATCAGCAACTCAATAAACACACATAATAGCAAGAATGATTTGTGTTTCATAAGGCCATGACCACGTCGTGGTGTATCCTTCACCACATTGTGGTCATCACAAAACCCACATTTTACTTCTTTAATTACCAAAAACATAAATGAATCATTTACCTGGAATTGATGTTACAATTCTCCCCAAATTAAACTAGATTTAACCCTTGAAATCCCCAGCTAAAAACAGATTTGGGTAGTGCTCGCACATCTCTGCCTCGGGCCCCTAAGTCCATTCTGAGCACTTTCGATGTTGCCACTACACCTTGACCAAGAGCAACACCTTGTTGGGCAAGGCCTTTGTCTTCCTATCAAGAATCGCCACCGATCACTCAATATAATTCAAGCGATCATCAAACTGAATAGCATCCAATGGGACAATTACGGACTCGTCGGTCACACATTTCCTCAACTACAAAACATGGAAAATGTTGTGGATCTAACTGACCTCCTCCGGTAGATCTAATCGGTAGGCCACTTTTTCTAATCTAGCCATAACTCGAAATGGACCGATAATCTAAGGCCTAGCTTTCTCCGCTTCCTAAAACGAGTAATACCCTTCAAGGTGGATACTTTTAGAAGTACCATATCCCCAACCTAAAACTCTAACTCTGAATGGTGTCGGTCCGCACAGCTCTTCTGTCAGCTTTGAGTCGTCAACAATTTATGCATGACATGTTGAATAAGCTTAGTCATCTTGAGCACCACCTCTGTGATCCTCATGACTCTCTGTCCAACTTCCACCCTGCAAACCGTATTTCGACACTTCCTCCTGTAAATAATCTCGTAGGGAGGCATATCAATGTTGGCATGATAGTTGTTGGTGTTATGCAGGCTCTCGACATATACTCAAGAGTCTGAATAGTCCTCACACTTTGGCCATCTGTCTGCAGGTGGTATGTTGTACTAAAATGCAGTCTGGTACCCCCAACTCCTCATGGAACCTCTTCCAAAACTTGGAGGTAAACTAAACGTCTCGATCTGATACTATAAAATTAGGCACCCCATGACAAGTGATAACCTCTCGAATATGAATATCAACCAATTTCTCACACGATGAGCTCTCCCGAATAGCAAGGAAATAGGCGTTCTTGGTCAAACGATCCACAATAACCTAAATAGCATCGAGTCCCTTGGTCATCCTCGGTAATTTGATGAAAAAGTTCATGGTGATCTACTCTCATTTCCACATAAGGACCTATAAAGGCTTGAACTTACCATGTGGTCTCCGATACTCGATCTTGATCTTCCTACAGGTTAGGCATCTCTCGACAAATCATGATATCTCCTTCTTCATGCAAGGCCACCAATAACTGTGTCTCAGGTCTTGATACATTTTTGTGACTATAGGATGAATCAAATAACTAGATTTACCCACCTCATCTAACAATGTTTGATAGGTCCTCTGGAAACTAGAACCCAAACCCGACCACATTGGGTCAAAAGCCCCCGACTGCCGGTGATGAATATATCAATCTGACCCCTGGTCTTCTCCTTCTTCCAGTTATCCCTCTTGAATCCCTCAGCCAATCAACAAGTGATCTGATTGCCCCATGCTAACGATTCAACTAACTAAGACAAGACCTGAGTCAGTCAAAATACACCACCCAACCCGAGCACCAACAAATCATAACAGATCACCATGACATAGCAAACCACACTAGCCACCATAAGGGGTACTGAATCTCACACCATTACTCCAAATATTAGAGACAACATCCTTGACATACCTCGTACAGATTGAAAAGAAATATATTCTCTTCTCTACCTTAATTACAGTCCCAATTGCAAGTATTCTCCTAACCACATTTGAAACATCTTGAGACGTAAGTATATAATCTTCTCTTTGTATCTTCCTACACCTGCTGCAAAATTTGTAGTTCCTCTAACTTTCTGATGAGCATCAACAGGTTCGAATCTCTTGACTGTTAATGATGCTTTTCCATGCACCAACTCCTTTTCAAAGTTGGGTTGAAGACTCGACTTGTGACCTGGTCTCCATCATGACCACCGAACCGACAAGGCAATCCAATATCTAATATACCATCTCTTCTATCTAACAACTGATAAATATATGATCTATTGTTCCTCAAACTCAGGAGATTGGAAAAAGATAAATAAATCATAACAAATGACAACACAAGTACTCAACTGATCATCCCTTAAAAAAGTTACAATACTCCTGTCAAACATCATGATCACTTTTTCCTTGAGTCTATAAATTAATTGATGAGAGTCTGAACTCACATGGAAGACATGAAAAACTACATCGTAGCAAGCGACATCTCGATCCTTTGGCTAACCGTCCCAATAATAATTGAAACCTCATATTGGTCATCACGTTCTCTACTTCCTTGAGTCTAGATACTCAAGATGATCCTTCCTCGAACTAGGTCCACACGACCTCTAATCAAATAATTGGCACATGCCTGCAATATTCAAACTCAAGCCATTCGACCAACTTAGGTTTGAACCAAAACCAGAATCATCCTCATCCATACAAATCATAACCATAAGCTCGATAAACACGGAAACATGATATAAATGAATCATAACGACATACCACACCATCTCTACCAGTTCCTTGGTAACCTCTTCGACTCCTCTTGATCCTCGTATGGATCATGTGCTTTCGGTAGTATGGGCTCATATTACCTTCCACACCTATCCGTACTCATCCCAAGAATTGTCTCAAGGTTCCCAAGTCACTATTCACTACCAATACTTGACCTTATAATCACATATACACATGCTCAAATGAGCACTCACCACTAATCTTCCTATACTTTTCTTCTAGGATTCTTCTAACCATATATTCCACCTCACCCTCCTATCCCACTGGGAATAAACTTCTACCAATATCAATTAATTATCTTACGAATACTAACTACATGCATCTAGAATTAAGCAAACCTCCAACTAAGAGATCTGCCCTACAATGGTTGGAATCAAACAAGAGCTGAACAATATGGCTAAACCAAGCAGTCTGAGATTATTTAATTATAGGGGCATGTAATCCTAACGCATTCGTTTAACAGTTAATTAATATCAATATAGATTTCAAGAAAATCACCAGTCAAGCGGCTAATCTAACAAACAACTCTAGCATACTATCCCTGATAAGCTCCTTTGTCTTTCTACTAACATGCAAAATCATGGCAAGCATACTACAAGCTGCCTAGGTGGAACTAATCAGATCTTCAACATATAAGCATGTACTAATTTGCATATAATCATCAAATAAGACATACAAATCAGTTTCATCACATAAATCATCATATATCATATCACTTAGACATACTGACTAGCTGTGGAGCCCGAATGATTGGACGATATGCATTCTCTCTTCTTTGAGGCATATGGCATTTCCTTTCACTTATATTTTCAAAACTGGTCCCTTTACTTAATCTTTGTTTATAAAAATAATTATTTTTGAAAATTAGCAGTGGTTGGAGTCTAAACACACTAAGAGTATGTTTAATTCTCTCAAACCATTGCTTTGATACCAACTTGTAACATCCCAAAATTCAACCATAATTTTTTTTTTAAATGAGAGTATAAGTTTTACCAAAATGTTTTATTCATAATTATTAGCAAATCATAAAGTTATCTTTTCACGTCATATCAACATAAACGTAATAAAATTGTGGAAACTAAATCATGTTTTGAAAACCATAGCATAAAAAGAACGTATAACTAGATGTCATGCCCCTCCGAGAATGTCCAGATGTCCCAATCATGTCAGCTCCTCGCCCTTCGAGCTTGAAGGACCTGCAAATAAAAAATAAAGTATAATTATAAGCCTAAGACTTAGTGAGTAACCACAACACTCACCCCTTATACAGATCATACACAATACACATAATATCACATACTTCAAGTAATAAGTCGCATATTACTAACATCATATCACATAAATGCTAGCATATATGCTCTAAATGGTACCACTAGATTCTCATCCTGACCACCTACCCACACTAGGACCTTCGGTGGTGTAACATGATTGCTAACATACATACTCCAGATGGTACCACTAGATTCCCATCCTGACCACCTACCTACACTGGGACCTATAGTGGTCGACCACCTACCCATACTAAGACCTTCATTAATCTTCATCATTACACCACCCAACCATACTGGGACCTTCATTGTTGTAACATACACATATAACATCACATAGTCCATATAATAAGTAAGTTCATCAGAACTCACCTGAAATAGGAAGGTGCAGGATAAAACCACATAATGGCTAGGATGAACCTCTCATCTAAACACCTACATCCCATAATAGTAATTCTACTTAGATCATTTCCCGTTAATACACGTATTATACTTTATTTAAACTTTTACTTCATAGTCATTTTATATTTTCGTGTTGTACACACGCAAGGTTATTGATAGCGATAGCGAGGAAATAGCGACAACCCACCTAGACGCTATGTGGCAATAGCGATGAAATATCGACAACTATTTCATGTTTTGTGATTTCATATAAAATTAAACACTATATTTACCTGCACCTATTCAGCAATAAAAAATAACACATAGAACTAACAAGTACTAGTTCTATTAAGCTAACATTAAGTTCCAAAAGATGTTTACCACAAAAATTTGGTTAGTTTTAGACTCTAAAGTCTAAAATTAAGTTCTAATACCACAAAAGAATGGTTATTTTTATACTCTAAAGTCTAAAACTACGTTTCAATACCACAAAAGAGAATGTTATGACTCCAAAAGTGAGGTGTATTGTGCTATTGTCGCTATTGTTACAGAAGTGGGAAAATAACCCACCAAAATCAATTTTGGTGATTTTGGCGCCGATCATACGATCTTAGTCGATTTAGAAGGGAAGACACAAAATTGATTGTACGATTATCCGCCTAAATCTATTCCGAGCCTAATTGCTACGTTTATTACCAATTTAAACAAAAAAAATTGTCGGGCATCACTACACATGCTATTGCCTGGCCTATGCATGGTAGCGACCCATCACAACTACGATACGCTATTCGTTATAGCGAGGGTAGCAATCGCTATTAACAACCTTGTACACACACCAAACACACATAACCTTAGACGAAACTTAGTTCTCATTTTAAAAGCTCACACCTTACCAGACTTGTACGACATGATGTGGGTTTGTTTTAATCGTAAAGCGTAGTTAAAAATCAGATTTCACAGACCTGAATCATTCAAAAAGTGTAGCTCTTTGGCTTGAGGGTTTCAGGACAGAACTCAAGAAAAATGTGTTGTTTTCTTGAGTTTAGGTACCAACACAAGGCAAAAAGGTATCCAAATATGAGTTCTAGGGATCCAACACAAGATGTGAAACAGATTCGATAATTTTTTTGAAAGAAAACCAACTCATTTATTATCAAAAATCTTGATATCAGAACTCATAGGAAGAATTTGAAGCATTTTGAAGCTACAAGCTTGGATCTAGTTGTCTAAACTAGATCTTACATGCTAAGGGAACCAAAATACATTATTAACAAAAAATAAGGCCAAAAAAATCCATTTGACTCCACCAAATCAAACAAAACAGAAAATCACTCCATAAGCTCGGTTTTGAGAGATTTTCATGTTTTTGGGGTTATTTCCATGAGTTTGAAAATACAAATGATTTGTGAAGCTTAGAAGATGAATAATACAAGTTTTTGCAAAGGTTTGAGAGTTTTCAACTCAAAAAACACGCAAGAAACAACAACTTCAAACAAAATCCCGGTAAGAATGGTTTTCTGACGACTTCGGGGTTGCCGGGGAAACTCCGACCACCACAGCACCGAAAAGATGGAGGAATGAATGGGAGTGATGCAAGGGATCGATTGGAGTCAAACATATCGAAAAAGTGGTCGGGTTCGAGCTCAGCAACTCGTTTTCCTCACAAAACCCTAGACGTCGGTCTCCTACTTTGCATCTCTTTTTCTTGGTTTCTGAGGCTCAACGAGGGAAGGGAGATGGTTCTTAAGATCGAGACTCAAAGTATTTGGGGTCAGGAATCGCATTGGTTTCGTTTAAATCTCGAAACGTAGGCCAAAAAGAAGAAATGAAAACAATCGTGTACATACACACACACACACACACACACACATATATATATATATATATATATATATAGGTTTAGGATTAAATGTGAATTGTAATTATAGTGTGAATGTATGACCAAATTGTATCCATCATATTAAAAGAATGGAGGGTTAGGATCATCAATGGCATTATTGAAATTAAATAGAAAAAAATTAATTATTTTCTATATTGAAACCATCAGAAGGGTAAATTAGACTTTTTGATGATAAACAAATTAGGAATGGAGGATTTTAAGGATATATGTTTGACTTATTTTTCTTATCACGTTTTATTCTATTCCAATTTCAATTCTAATATGATTTTAATGAATTTCAATTACACAAAGCATTCTTATAGAATGTAGTGTTTTTTAAGAAAATGTGGTGCTTTTATAGAATATGCAACATTCAGTTTTAATTTGAGTTTAATTGATTTCAATTACACAGAGTATTTATTTGGCAAATGGTAAGTACTAGTGAGAGAGGGAGATTCCCAGGAATAAAATATTGTTCATCATTACATCATTTCAATTTATATCTTCTTCTTCCCAAAATTCTATGACTTCATTGATTTCTGTTTTTTTACTTGTAGCAATTTCACATCATTCCATGTTACTTTGACATTGTGGCATCTGCATATGCAAACATCCATAAAACCAAGACATGAAAAATCAGTAAACAAGAGGTTACTAACAACTAGACAAAGTATCATTCAGATGACAAAGAATGAAAAAAGGAAAAATATAATGAAACACTAAACTTTCAATGTAAAACTCCAATATATATATATATATATATATATATATATATATATATATATATGTGTGTGTGTGTGTGTGTGTGTGTGTGAACTAATTTAGAGTCTGTATACTCATAAGCTTCACCACACAAATTGTCATTTTGTATTTCTATAATAACAAAATAAATCCCATATGAAGAAAAAGGTAGTTAGACGCACATATTACTACTAAATTACAGTATGACAACTTGTAATAACTGAGTATGTAAGTATGTAAACATATTTCTCTATGACATTTCATCAAACACATACAAGGCATATGAAAATTACAATAAATCATAGCAAAAGTAATTAAGATAGAAAGATCCACATTGTAGTAGATGTCATTATACCATTAAAAATCACATAAACAATTAAACTTAATGATTTGTAAATTAACGAGCCTAGGATTTGAGAATTTAAGGGAAACCCCAGTTATATACAACAAAAGAGAAAGAAATTCGGTAGACATTAATGATTTACCTGATATAAAAGAGTAAGATATGACAGACTGAGCATACCCCTGGTTCGACTCGAAATCTGTTGAATTGTTTTCTAAAGAGATAGAGAACCAACATCGATGTACAGGAAATGTATAAAAAAGAAGTGGGGACCGGATCGTATCTACTCTAAATGTGTTTGCTCTAAGGAGACTATGTTGATGGGGTGGCGATTGTGGCCTGACGTGGAGAGAAGGCGATGGAGATGGAGATCCTTCTCAATCTCTTCGATTTGCAGATATATGGTAAAAGAACAAAAAACGGGGAAGGAGATGATAATATAAGTTTCAGTGTGTTCTGAATGTGGTGATTTTGTGGAAGTGGGCAATGTTGGTGGTGGAGCAGCAGATGAGGTAGGGGCCGATCGACACACACACCATTAATATTCAGGGGGGTGATTTTTCCTACTGGTTTCTTCCTGGGATCGAGGTGAATATGGTGAATGGGCGAATTAAGGGAAGAAAATAACCAATCCCCTATTAAAGGAAGTGTCCATAATTTTGGATTTTATTTTGGGTTACTAAAATAAATTTATGTAAAATTCCAAAATTACCTCGAGTGTTGATTGGTCAGGAATCGGTCACACGTTCACACAATAATTAGAGTTTATATATGAACCTAACTCTTATATATATATATATATATATATATATATATATATATATATATATATATATATATATACACACACACACACACATCACAGCTGGGAAGAAGACACTAAACTAAAATGGGCTTTGACAGCTTTGGTCCTCAAAATCCCTCATGTTCACGTAATACCCCCCAAAACCTAATTTATCTAATAAACTCAGTTTCTGAAAATTACTATTTGACCCCTGAACTTATACACTCTATTTATCTCAAATAAATTGAATTATTTTAATCATTTTAATTATTATTATTATTATTATTATTATTATTATATTATTATTATTATTATTATTATTATTATTTATTCATTTCATTTACCCATTTATATCTATATAATACATTTTATTTACTTAATCCAATTGCAAAACCTACAAAATTAATCTTTAATTATATAATTACTCAGTTTATTTATTAACACTAGTTCGAAATCATTAAACGGAAATGGACGTTATATTTTCTTTGTTTCCGTTTTTATTAATCAAGGACCTAATACATGATAACCTCTTTTGATATTTAAAATTTATAGAAGCAAAATATGGGATATTTGAATGAAGCTAGGGAGAATTGAATTGAATTATGAAAAGCAATCCATTTTTTTAGATTGATTTTAAGAGAGAGAGAGAGAGAGAGAGAGAGAGAGAGAAATTCACACTTAGGGGTCGTTTGATAATTGCTGACTGAGTTAGAGTTGACTGAGTTAGAAGTTCTGAATGAGTTTATGTTGTTTGATTATTTTTCTGACTGACTGTGTTGAATGATGAAAAATGATCATATTACCCTTATATTGTCTCTTCTGCTCAATAAATTTTTTATAAAATTACATTTGCTTCATTGTTCTTAACATAAACTCGTAAGTCAACCAACTACAAAGGTTTATTAGCTCCAACAACAAAGATTACAAAATAATTATAAAATTCTAATAGATCCCTTGACAAAATTGTTTTAAAAACACTCTATGGAAAAAAAAAAGATGCAATTGCAAAATGATTTTTTTTCACTAACTTGAACAGAAAGTGATATTAAAAACACTCTTGACAAGAAATATATGTTCGTATTTTTTGTTATCAATAATGATGAATCTACAACACTTGGGTTTCACTACAAGCGAATTATGAATAGAACTAACAAAAAGAAAAGAAAAAGCAAAAGCAAAACCAGAAAACAACACCTACATGTTCTCTTGATCCAAAGGAAGACATTGATCTAACACCAAATGAAAAATATACCACCACCAATATAAACCTTTTTTAGTGTCTATGATACATGCCTTTGGCAAATTTGTCGATGATCGATTGTTTGATTTCATCATCGTTTCATCACTAATAATGTTGGACCTGTGAAGGATAATTTCATCATTTACCCTTTAATAAACGACTTTCCAAACACCATCCCAACTGGAAATTTCATAAGGAGATGTGCCTCTATACAAAACCAAAAGGAGAGTGCCTCTGCGGCATTTCATCAGACAGTTTGAAGGCATCATCAAAGTTGATAATCGTATCAAACAGTTCAAAGGGGGGAGTTCATAAACCATAAAAAAAAAAAAAAAAAAAAAAAAAAAAAAAAACTAGTGTAAACAAATGAAATTCGGTACACATAATTGATCAAATGGAACTGTAACAAAACCATAAAAAAATTGAGTTTTTTTTGGGGGAAAGGAAGTTCACTTTCTCGGTCAGCAGCTAATTTTTGGTGGACCGAGTCTGGATGTTGGTCAGCAATAGTTGATCGAGTCAACCAACTTTAGCCTCTACCAAACGGCCTGATTGCTGACCGAGTCAGCAGTCAGCTCTGACCGGATCAGGTAAGTGCAAAACAAATAGCCCCTTAATGGCTAAAAGTTAACGGAGTGAGCAAAAATGACCAGAAGTTTTGAAACCATAAGAATCATCTAAAAGGTTTTTGAACTTATGGATTATATCTTACATTTTGAAAAGCAATGAACCAAAATTGCAAGAATGGTCCCTGTGGTATGTCAAAACTAGCAACTTTGGTCCAAAATGGGTTTGGCTCGCAAGGATGGTCCAATAGTTTCGTTTTGTTGCGAGTTTAGTCCATTTTCCTATGAAATTTTTTATAATGACAGATTTGCCCCTTATTATTTTATTTTCCATTTTTCTTTTATTAAAACAATTAAAAATAAAACAAAAATACTCTCTCTCTCTCTCTCTCTCTCTCTCTCTCTCTCTCTCTCTCGGGAACTAGATAATATTGACCAAAATCACCACCACCAATCTCTCCTCCTCCCTAACGTCACTACTACTGTCTCCTTCTAATCGGAACCATCCCAACTTAATCACCACCGCCCCTGATTTCTCTTCCTCCCACAAACCAAGAAGTTTCTAAATACAGATCATGAAAACAAAGATATGAAGGTTTTTGTAAAATAAAGATTGTTGATTACAGTCATCCGAGAACCAGATGCGAGAACTAAAGAGAAGAAAATGAGTAAAGAAATTGACTTTCTTTAATTTCTACAATAAAGTGAAATCCTCCCCTCTTTGTTGACCTTTCTTCTTCTTCGCCTTCACAAGTCCATCTGTAGTTGTGTGTACAAGTATCACTTGTAAATAAGAGATTCTCATCTACTATTTGGCGCCTGGAAGTGAATTGATTTATGAAGTTGTTTCATTTTCTACTTTGCTTAAATTGACTTCAGAGTTCCGATTTTCGATGAGAAGCGTTTCTTCCATGGGACCATGAGATTTTTAGGAAAAGAAAACTAAAAGGCTAGAATCGGTAAACAAGAACGAAGAAAACCCATTGTAGATTTGGATTTGGGATGTTAGATTGTGGTGGGTCACGACAGGGGGAGGCGGAGGAGCTGCCATAGACGACTGTGGTGGCTTTCTTCACCGGAGAAGTAAGAAACAAGGGCGACCATCAAGAAGATGTGGGTGACCGATGATGTTTTGGATCATGTCACCGGAAGCAGGGGCTTGGATGCGTAGGTTGGAGGAGGTGGTTGGTTGCAATGTTATGGCTCCGACGGTGGGGATGAAAATTGTTATCGAAATTTTGTTCCGATCGATTTGTAGGTTTCAAAAGAAGAGAGAGAAGAGGCAACGGGGAGACCATTTTACATACTTGTATCTATTGGGATCGATTTTAGGCGATGAAATTGTTGTCTGAATCTGTATAATGGCGGGTCTCGATTTACTCGATTTATTTGAAGATAGATTTGTAGGTGGTCTCAGTTTATCTTTATTCTTTGTTACCAGATTAGCCAAACAAGGAGACCCCCAAAATACAAGGTTCTTTCATCTGGTTTTGAATGTTTTATGTACTTAAAAATTGCTGAACATTCATAGATAAATAGGTGTTTTGAGTTTTGAATTAGATTTTGGTTATGAATGCTAAATATTTGATGATTTCGATTGAATCAACTTTTCTTTTGCAAGAATTTGAAACAACAAACAAAAACGATTTTTGATTTTTGATTCTTTTATAGTAGTGGCATCCGGTGGTGGTGGTGGCGGTGGTGGCGGCGAGGGGTGGTGATGGTAGCTGTAGGTGGTGGTTAAAGAAATAAGTGGTGGACAGTTCCAATAGGGAGAGAGAGAGTGTGTGTGTGTGTGTGAGTGAGTGAGAGATAGATCTATTTTCTTTTTTCTTTTTCTTTTTTGATTTATGTAATAAAAAAATTGAAAAATGGGAAATACCAAGGGCAAATCTGTCATTTTAAAAAGTTTCACAATTTTTGGACCAAACTCGCAAGAAAATCAAACTTTTGGACCATCCTTGCAAGCAAAACTCATTTTGGACCGAACATGCTAGTTTTGACATACCGAACATGCTAGTTTTGACATACCACAGAACCATTCTTGCAATTTTGTCAACCATTTATGAAGTTTTGTCATAAAACTATTTAGTGGAAATATGATGACCCAAAACTAAACAAAATTAAAAAATTCTTACAAACATTCCATTAAACGAAATGATAAAACAATTAAAATAGTTCTTGACAAAATGTAAATATTATTTTACAACCAAAATCCAAGCACAATCATAAAAGAAATGCAATTGATATGGGTTTTCCCCCTTTCCAATTTCCATTGCTATTCCTCTCAACATTGTTTCCAAGAAACTTCCATTTCACATTCCGTGACATATTTTCGTGTTGATGGGGGGAAGGAGACTTCTTTCAAGAACATCCAATTCATCGTTGACCGGGAGGAAACAAAATCAAAAAGATAAATCAAGATGGTTCGCAGATTCGCAATCATCCCCTTCAACCAAATAAATTTATACCTTGAAGGGGTTTGTTGCTTCTAGGGTTTCTTTCGTCCCCATTTTGGGTGTCATCGTTTCTCTGTTTCGCTTGAAACTTTTCACAAACATGTGGTGTGCGTGCACGGTTTGATTCGGTTTTCGCCACAGGGACAGAGTCATGGGTTGTGTTTGTTGCAAGTTTCCATCATCTTTGTCTGATGGTGGTAAGAAGATGAAGCGGAAGAGACGAAAAAACGCCACAGCAGATGAGTTTTCCGAAGTTATTCCTATCCCTTCTCACGATTTCAAGCTGGAGTGTGCCGCGCTTACACGACGTGGGTATTACCCTGACACCCCGAATAAAGATAATCAAGATTGTTTCTGTATCAAAACAAGTATCCAAGGTAACCCCAATGTCCACATCTTCGGTGTTTTCGATGGCCATGGTCATTCCGGCAAACAATGTTCAAATTTCGTCAAGAACAGGCTCATCGAGATTCTCTCCAGTGACGAAACATTGTTGGAAGATCCCGTAAAAGCTTACAACTCCGCTTTCTCCACAACTAACAACGAACTCCACGACAACCCAGACATCGACGATTCCATGAGTGGCACAACTGCGATTACTGTCCTTGTAATAAATGATAAGCTTTACGTGGCTAATGTCGGCGATTCAAGAGCTGTGATCTCCGTTAAACCTGACCATCAAGGTCGTATAGTTTCTCAAGATTTATCCGATGATCAAACCCCTTATAGAAACGATGAATGTGAAAGAGTGAAAGAATGTGGGGCTAGGGTTTTGAGTGTCGATCAAGTTGAAGGGCTAAAAGATCCGAGTGTTCAATCATGGGGTGATGAAGAAAGCTCAGGTAGCGATCCACCACGTTTATGGATGCAGAATGCAATGTATCCTGGAACTGCTTTTACACGCAGTGTAGGTGATAGCCTTGCTGAAAAGATCGGTGTTATGGCTGTTCCTGAAGTTTCTGTAACTCAACTCACTCATAATCATCCATTCTTTGTTCTTGCAAGTGATGGCGTATTTGAGTTCTTATCTAGCCAAACTGTTGTTGATATGGTAATTAAGTACTGAGTAAACCATACACTGTTAATTTGATTGTTTCGTTTTTGACTTAATGAGCTTTAGGCTTAATGGATTAAGCACTTTTTGGGTGTGTAGGTTGATAGATACATGGACCCACGAGGGGCGTGTTCTGCTGTGGTTGCAGAATCCTACAAATCATGGTTAGAACATGAGAATCGGACGGATGATATAACAATCATTGTTGTACATGTTAATGGATTAATCAATGTGAGAATCGTTATAAAAATGATGAAATTTTGTTGTAAATGATGGTTTTTATTTTATAGTATCTAACGAATGATCTGGTTACAACAGTCCGGCGGTGAAGCTGGTGGAAGTGGTGGCCAACCACCACCATTGAGACCGGATGTTAGTCCTCAACAGTCGGAGATGTATGGATCGGTTGCAAGTGATTTCTCATGACATCATCATCATCATAATCATCAAACAATTTTCAGAATCAGACATGGGTTCATGGACACGGGTCGACCCGTTTAATGGCATTTTGCCCGTAGGAAAGTACAAGAATATGAGATTATCGCTTGAGTTGATGGAGGTGGATGATGTTTAGGGTGTTGATTTAAGAAGAAAAATGTAGCTTAGGTGTAAATGTAGTTTGTATGAAGCGTTTTCTATTGCAAATTGCGTTGCAAAATAGATTCCTATAGATGAAATCTAGGGCAATATACGTAAAAGTGATTATATGTTGGTCTTTTTTTTTTTTTTTGTCATTTAATCATTTATATTCCAGTTTTGTCAATGAAAGATACGAAGGTTTGACATTTTTTTGTATGTCGCCTATCTTAATATGTGAGGACCTGCTGCAGCAAAAGTGGTCATAATTAGAAATTTTCTGAGCATTCATCTCCACTCTCATGTTCTCTTTCCGTTTGAATGTAATTGTTAAGATTGAACTTTTATTTGATATCGAAGGAAATGAAGAATTTGAAGATTATCCGGTTGTTAGAAGTTATTGATTTGAATTGTTTTAACAAAGATTGGGATGTTAGTGAGCTTTGGGTTTTTAATACAATGTCTTCATGATATTTTGATGTTGATTATTGAGAAATTAAACATTGGATGTTAGATATTTTAATTTTGAAGATTTTTTTTTTTGTACTTTTGTAATTTTAAAATAAGTTATGAAATAATGTCATTTGTTTTTTGCACCATAAACCTGGTAAGGTGATCGGTTAGAGATCGACCGACTCGACTTTCAACACATCGTTTTTAGAGTATGTATCAAAAGATTTACTAAAACCATTAATGTGTTTGGTTGTGGAAAACTTTTCATTTTTTTAGGAAAGTTTTTCAAAAAAAAACGAAAATTTTAGAAACGTGTTTGGTTCATTTAGTTTTATAAAATTTCTAAAAATAAAATTTTTATTTTTCCAAATTATATGTAAATTAGAAAAATGATTTTTATAGTTTTCCAAAGTTTTCTAAATTTGTAAGATGGAAAATGAAAACTTTATCTTTTTCTAAAATTTTCAATGGAAAATAAAATAAAAACCCAACTTTATTTTCTGAAAACATTTTCTTGGAAAATAAAAACAGTTTTTCACAACCAACTCATCCTAAACATTGACAAAATTTTCTAACAATATGAACAAAAATTATTGTTTCTTTGTTTGTAAAACGAGATGATGACTTAAAAGGGTAATATATATTTCGATTTGTACACATTTAGTCATTGAGTTTTTTTTTCGTCCACATTTACCCCTTCAACTTGTTAAAATGTACACATTCAATCTTTATGATCGACTAATCCAGGTTAGACGGTAAAAATGAATTAATAGGGTAATATATATCTTATTTTGTACACATTTAGTCCTTAATATATATTTTTTTGTAAAGTATGTCATTTTTGTTTCTGTACTCGTTCAATATTTATGAATGATTTCTTTAAGTTTTTCTGACGATATCTTACGTGGGACAATCATTAATGAGGTGTTTGGAGTTTTTGATGTTTGTGTCTATCGTGATCTCGACTACTTGATTGATTAGGTCATGTGTTCTGAACGTCATAACTTATTCATACGATTTCAGATTTTAACGATCTTTATATCCATGCGTTTGTATTTCAGTCTACTACAATCTTCGTTTAGATTATTCCTATTAAAAAGTATCGTAAGTAAAAATATATTATATTTTATATCCATGTGTTTGTATTTCAGTCTACTACAATTTTCCTTTAGATTATTCATGTTAAAAAGTATTGTAAGTAAAAATATATTACATTTTAACGGGAGTAATCTTAACGAAGGTTATAGTAGACTCAAAAAACGAACACATGGATATAAATATTGTTAAAATATGATATCGTATGAAAAAGTTACGTCATTTAAAACACAAGACCTAAGACAACCCATAAGACCTACACAACCAAGCAATCGATATCAAGATAGACATAAGCATCAACAACCCCAAACACATCATCAATGATTGTCACACGTAAGATGTCGTGAGAAAAACTTAATGAAATCATTCATAAGTATTAAATGAGTACAAAAAACAAAACTGGCTTATTTTGAAACAAAAAATATTAAGGACTAAATGTGTACAAAAATATTAAGGATTAAATATGTACAAAATGAAAAATATATTACCCTATTAAGTCCGTATTTTTCGGTTAACCTAGAGTAACCGAACATAAGAACTGAATGTGTACGGTTTAACAAGTTTAAGGGGTAAATGTGGACGAAAAAAAAAACTTAGTGACCAAATATATACAAATCAAAAAATATATTACTCTTTTAAGTTAATATCCCCTTGTAAATATACTAACCTCGAGGCATTCGGGACAACAAAAAAATTTATTATGTGTATTTTTATCTCATTTACATCAACCGTTTTTTAAAAACTCTTTCTACAAATGTCCAAAATGACCATTTTCTAGAGATATTAACGAAACCGATCGATTCTGATATCACTCATTTTTCAATCAACCGTCACATTTTAGGCGTTTGTATCATGCCTACTTTTCATTTGTTATGTTTCTTCTACTTTTTTTTAGATTTAAATAAAAAAAAATGAAACAAATATTCAATCGTATTCCTTGTTTCTAACTTGTATAAGTTTTCAAAAATACCCTTTATATTCCTCAGTTTTCTTTTACGAATTTGTCTTTAGAATAACTTTACAGATTACGTCTATAAATACTACATTTAAAGTATCACTATATACTTAAATTATTTTAGTACTGTATAAACTCGACTCAAACTTGAAAGACCAAAATGTATTACATGAAAGTTTACACAAAAATATGTGAACAAAAATGAATAAATTAGAAGTTGTCATTTTTGGTGCATAATCACAATCAGTTTTTGCCTATTTCTTTTGGTGTAGCAGCAACAGGGCATTTACCTAATGTATTCCACAATATATAATCCCCAGAGTGGACCTGTTGCCAAATATATAAACATTTTTTTTTAATATAAAAATAGACTTATAAAATATAGAGCTATTGAAACACATAAAGAAAATCACCTGAGTAGAATACTCCACAGGTACTTTTACAGATGGAAAAATGTTTACCTGCATATCAATTAGCCACAAAAATCTTCATAAACTCAATAATATTATTTACTTTTTTTTTTTCCTTTTAGTAAGCTAATATTAAAAAAAAGGAACAACATGAATAGACTCACGGATTTAGGATCTATTGTCATTCCTGATAAAGATGCCCCAACCATCTTGAAAGATACCTGTGCCAATTTGGTACAATTAATAAATGACCATTTTGCCCTTACATTCCAAAAAAAACAATTTTCACAATATTCATATGGAAAAAAATAGGTGTCTTGATGTCCAGATTAAGTAAAAAAGAAACAGCCAAGAGACTAAATGACCATTTTGCCCTTCCATACCTTTGCATAGTTGTAAGCATGCCAACAAAACGGCTCTTCCAAATCAACCGCCAGAAGATTCTTATTCATCTTCTCAATCAAATACTCATCTACATTAACCATGTTATTATTCCCTGACTCCATTTCCGTATCACTCTCTTCATCACCCACAATCCCTTGTAAAAATCCGGACGAAACTACCCTTTGACTTTTCCACGGAGCAAACCTCACAGTTCCAGGAAAACTTGCTTCAATACTCTTATTCCCACTAACCCCACGTCCACTGGGTATAATTTTCCACTCAACAAAATGATCAGTAAATGACACGCTTCCAATAGAAGGTGTCCCCTCAATCCCCACTATCTTTCTTCTAGGAAAAGGCATATTCAAAGTACAAAACTCCATTGTTAAAGGACTCTTATACCCCTCCATCAAACTCAACTTAAACAAAAACGCACCTTCGTTTTCTGACACCATTGAAAGCTGATAAAATCCCTTGATTGGGGTTCCTAAAGAGCATGGACTTTGATAACGTAATAAGACAAAATTCCCAAGTGGAGGTGAAAACATAACTGCTTGTTTATCACCTCCAGTTTGTTCAGGAACTTGAGCACATGGATGAAATGAAATTACTTCGATTTTTTTACTGTCTAATCCGGTCAGGGGAAACAGAACATCGGGCAGCCCTTCTAATTCTGCCCGACAATTTACCTGACCGGATATCGACAGGCTGTCAGGGATTTCATCCCTGTCATACATTGCTGCAGTTATAACCTCGTGAATTGTGAATATTAGTCTTTGTTTTCCTTTGTATAGATAAGGTTTCCAAGCTGGCTGCTTGCTGTCGACAGGTGGCATATCGGTTAATGAGAACCCGTTGTTTCTAATAGTAGAAATGTTTGAGTAGTTGATGTCCAATGGGGTGCCTTTATTCAAGAAAAGTAGCATTTCATTAAATGATTCTTCAATTTAAAAAAGGAAGTTTAAAAGTAGAGATTAGATTACAAACCGAAGGGCATTGCAGAAGTGATGAAGCTTCGAAGAGCATCTTTCTCAGGGTTTTTGGGACCAAGCTTTGGAGAATCTGATGCACCAGAGCCACCAGAACCAGTGGTGGAATTGGTGGAGGTTGCAACTGGTGGTGCTACGGGTTTTGGTCTTGCAGAAATGCCAATACTTCCGGTTAATGAATCCAGTAAACCTCCAACAGATGAAGCTGCATTTCCAATAACTTCAGGTTCTTGAAAATCTGATGTGATTATGTCTCCTAGAACATGTGCCACCATGAATGCCCTATGGAGAAATATCAAATCTTTGTGTCAATGGTGGAAAAGGACATAAATATGAGATACATAGAAAAAACTCAAGCAACTTACCATACCCTGTGATGGATGGAAGTTGAAGCAACAGAGAAGACAAGTTTCCATCAACTCCAACGCCATTTCCACAATCAGATCTCTTACGAATTGTGTTGTATGCTTTCAAATGACTAGGTTCAACCAAGGGGAGTATAAGGATGTAATATTGGCCTTTGGTGTGCAAAATGAGAGGCCAAAATGTATCGTCTTTTCCATCTTCTTCGTTCTTGACATGAAGGCTTATTATATGACGCATAATTGGATCATCAACCCATGAATCTGATCCTTCGATTGACTGTTTGACCCGTATTCCATACCCACGAACAGATCCTTCTCTGTATTATGCAGCTAAATTAGTTATAATGTTGAAAAAATATTATTAAATTTCAATTTTTGCAAAGAATAACAAATCTCAGGTTGGAAAAACCTCTTTTTCCGTTCCACAAATGCATCAGCTAGCTCCGAATCTGTGGGAAGAGATGATGACGACAAATTTGCGTCTTGATTATCTTCAGACCTCTTATTTGCTTTCTTGCAAGCAACAGTCCAACGTCTTTCAACCACCGAAAACCTCCTGCTCAAATCACAACAACAGAATAAAACGATAATCATAGAATTCATGATTAAACTTAGAGATTCAACAAGGAGTTACGGAAAACGAATAAGCTGGATCTGTTAAAGTAAAACAAACATGAAGCCCTAGTAAATTATGAATATAGTTATCGAAATTACCGGGAGAAGACGACGGTGTCTTGATTGTTGAGGATCCAGAGAGCTCGAATGCTGCAACTACTGGGCATCGCCAATTTCTGGTGTTTTTGAATATCGAAATAATGTAAAGGTTTTACGCAACCAGATATGCCAGCGAGGTTCTGCAGGTGTTTAGACGGAAGGAGGGTGTAGGCACCTATCCGTTTTACCCTTTGCATTTATGCATTTAGGGGTGTTTATTTAAAATCTTTTTTTTTAAGACTTTTAAGGTGTATATTTATAAAAGTGAACAAGTAAGATGATATATTACATTTTTTAAGAAAAATAATAATAATAATAATAATAATAATAATAATAATAATAATAATAATAATAATAACAACAAGAATCAAATGTGAACAAATCAACAATTAGTTGCAATTGATATTTTTTCTTTTTAAATTTTACCATGGATAAATAAATATAAACTATTATTTGTGTGAAATATTGTAGCTCTTGGAAAAGCTCAAAACATGGGCGGTAAGGGCGGAGCTTTATAGGGCAAAATGGATTGTAGCCGTTCCTGATTTTTTATTAGAAATAGCATCTCTATTTTAATTTTATATATATTAAACCTAAAAATATAAAATTTTGCCTCCCTCCTTTCCACCGATTTTTATACATATTGTAAAATTTCGGACCCCCCAAATTAAATGTTGAAGTCCTGCCCCAAAATGGTGGAGTTTTTTTGTCCTCTAGTTTGAAGTTATTGCGTGTCTCCATAAGGAAGTGAATTGATTATTGTAGGAATGATTTTTTCTAAACATGTTATATCATATCATATGTGTCTGAAATATAAACATGCCTTAAAAGGCAACATATTTTGGTTTTGTATCAAATATATCTAAATGGAATATTCTTTTAAAGAACGTTTAAGATGACATGATGGAATTGATGGATGTTAATTGTTAACAATGAAATACAAGAATCTCTTGGTAGAAGCTACAACGTGCCTGATGACATTGATGAAGAAGATTTCACCGTCGGTAAGTCTAATTATTATCATTACTAACAGCTGGCGAAGGTGTACCGTCATATCTTTAACTTAACAATGAACACGATTATTATAAAGAGCTCAGATTGCCTTCATCTCCCACTGGGCATGCAATACCATCCCGCATTGTTAAGGTTAATATTCCAAGACTTTAAATTTTTTTAAGCACACATATTAATTAAGGACATTTTTCGCATTTTATCTAACTTTTTACATGTTGAGGATGAATTTGGTTTCCCTCAAGTCCGTTGTGCGTCTTTACATGGTTAGGGATAATAAAAGTCCATAACTTCTATCTTACTCGGTATAGCTACTTTTGCATTATTCTTGTGCATGCATTTCACCACACATCTTGCATAGCTTTTAAACTATTGCTTTTTTTTTTTTAGTTGAGTTAAGTTTTGAATTGTTTACCTATTAGATCCCATGTTAAAACTACACATGCTTAAAATTGTGGGAAACTGACTCATGAGGGCAACCAACTATTGATTTTGTTCACATTTGGTCATTTTTTTACGTAATATATTATCCAACTTGTTGTTTGTGTACACCACATCCTTTTTGACTGGCTATCACTTATGATAGCCAATCAAAAGGGTTGTGTTGAACACAAACAACAAGTTTGACGATATATTATGTACAAAAAATGACCAAATATAAACAAAATGAACAGTTAGTTACCCTTCTGAGTCATTTTTACTTTTGAAAAAGTGTTTGAATTCATTTATTTTGTATCAAAATGCATTAGGTTAGGGTTATTAAGTATTTATAAAGTTTGAAAATCCACCGACTATTTCCTACGATGAATTTGTATACCACAGTAACCATCACCGCATTTTATGTGCATGGCGGTATGGTTTTATTGTAGGAGTGCAGTGTCAGATAGCATGAAGCGTACCATGTGGTACTCTTGTATCATAAGGTCTTAAAATGTTAATGTGAATGAAAACAATCATTGTATTAACAAGTGCATGTTTAATCCATTAAACAAACATTTCTAACGTTCATGATTTATTTAATTATCCTAAAGTTGTGGTTTCTTTGGTTCATATGTTTCAAAGAAATTTTTCAGGAATTAGAATATGGTTCCGTAAAATTTGTTTTTCATTTAGAAATCAAAAAAATGTTAACTTTTTTAAATTTCATTAAATTTTGCGTTTAATGATTGGTGATTCTTTTTCTAACGATAAACTTTTAAACTTTAATTGTTTGTGTTTTATTAAAATCACAAAAATATCATTCCATTTTCTTTTTATTTTAGTCATTATTTATCAAATAAACAGATTATCATCATCTTTCCAACACTTCATGCACCCATCTAACCCTACCCTCACCCCACGTACACCTCACTCACCCCATACTGATACCCACCCTCACACTACAAATATACTCGCATGCTTACGCTCATGCCCACTACACCATAATTTACACCTACATTCGTACCCTCATACACCCATGCTCATGCACACCCCTCATACCTACACCTACACCTACACATATGCCCACCCCACCCTAACACCTCACACCCATCCCACCTCATACACATACCCTCACCCACGTTAGTTAATGAATATCTCCAAAAAACGCATATATAGATCAATCATTGATTTTTATTATTCGTTATTTCATAATCATGGATGTCATTTACGTCACTCTTTATATGGATTGAAGTGTGACCCGCGAACTTGGTTTCAGTGCTTTGTATAGTTTATTACACATATTGGTTTTCATCATGGTCAATGATGTATTTATTTGCACTAACAGTTTTAAATTTATAAGTTTTTTTCAAATATAAACCGGCTGAACACAATATGCATTGTACCTAGTTGCGAAATACTCTACGGTAACGGGTATGATTTTAATTATAAACCATTGCTACTAATTAAAATAAAAAAATAACTATAAATTGGGGTGGGGTTATTGATTTTGCAAGATTAGCAACTTAAATTATCAACTAGAGTAATTAAAACTAGCAAAATTACTTAGACTAAATAAAAAAAATAAAAATAAATAAAAAAACAAAAACAAAAACGATTTTAAACCAAGATTAAAAAGCACTTTTGTTTAGCTTTGAATCACCTCTACTCTATGGTTAACTTCTTATGAAATGGATTATCTAGTTGGTTACTGAATTCAAATGTTACTATTTATCTTGTTCTGATTCCCTAATGTTTACCAATTTATGAACTACTATTACAATGATCATTTAACAAGTGGACACTATATTGATTTTTATATTTTTGGACCATGAATGACAAGATCTAGTGATTTCTTATCTATGATCAAGAAAATAAATTAAGCATATAACATGGATAATTAATGCTCTCTAACACAATCAAAGCTACTAATTATCACCACCTAAACCTAGGATTTGTTCGATGTCTAAATCTAACTATTTAATGATCATAAACAACTAAATATCAAATTCATGCAATTAGAATGGTCATCTAACAACACAAAACTTGCAGAAAAGTGACAAAAATCAGCACTTTAACATGTTAGGTTGTTGATCTATTAAACACAAGTAAAAACCCAACATGAATAAATCCATATAAATCGAAATCAACACATAATATTAAGGTTCATCCATGCTAAACGAAAGCAAAGGGGTATTAGCTCATAACTACAATAGAAAAACAGCTAAAATCAATAAGAACTTCACTAAACATGTCTAGGTAAGCAAAACCGAATGATTATCGTGTTCTTCGTGTCTAGATCTCTTCAATACTTGTTCTTCGGTCAATCTCTTCCTTCCTTAGGGTTTCTAAGAGGATTTTGGTCGTCAGTAATTGCATCACACGTTCGAATTTTGTCCTAATAATCGTTTATATAAGTTTCCTAAAAACGCGCCACCATATCGTGGTAAATGGCTCACTACGTCGTGGTGGACAATCCTTTACTTAGCCTCCACGCATTTCATGCAAGCACACTGCGAAGATTCTATGGTATAAAACGTCACCATGTCGTGACAAACATATGACCATGACATAGCAACCACTTTATGCATGAGTTCTTCCTTTTGACGAATGCTTTAAGTTTTCAAGTCTCCATCTTATCAAATTTGCTCATTTTCATTGAGAATATCTTTCTGGTACAAAATAGATTTTAAATGAAATAAATACAAGATATCTTTATAAATGAGTAAAATGTAGCTAATTGTACTTGAATATTGCCCAAAATATATGATTATATATAGCAATATCAAAATACCCCACACTTGTCTTTTACTTACTCCCAAGCAATTTTTTTTATTATTATCATACATTAAAACTTTATCCACCAATGTCACATAGAATAAACCAAATTAAATTCACCAATTACGTTCTACCGTAATGCATATGTTTGTGTATATATCCTACCAACTTCTCAAGCTCTAAATACTCACATTTCTCATAAACTGTCCTTACTTATTTTGAACAACATTCATTTTTGCATCCCTTTGAATACATCCTTGGAAAATTTTCTTAACCTTAAGTTATTTTTGTTAAATAATCCAAGCATACATATGATATTATAACCTAAAAATAAATTTTGTCTTATTCATTTTCTTCAAGATTTTTGTACTTTGATAGCTTTTATTTACTCAAACTTTTGATAATTTTTTTTTCTTTTCATATATATATATATATATATATATATATATATATATATAATAACTTTTTTTTCTTAACTCGCTTTTTTAACTCACCTAAATACCTAAAAGAAAAAACGTATACTTATGATTGGTAAACTTAACATCAACCTTTCTCGGTTATAAGCATTAGTCTAAAATACAATGAATACATGAATTTTCCTGGATATATTCAGTACATGATGCAAATTATTTTATGTCCCTCAAACTACAAAAGTTCACGTTTTTGTCTCATGATTTCACTAGAACTGGAAAGTCACAAATATATTACAACATATTTGTGACATCCCCAATGTCACGGCCAGAAAAGACCGATTTGTTTATGCTTATTTAAAAATCAGAGTATCCTTTTTGAAGAATAATATTGCGGAACTTGTTCCCAGAAAACATGATAATGATACTATCAAAGCATTTCCGAAGAAATGTATTTTATTAAAACGTTGGGATGTTATCGTCAATACAAAAACATAAGCATAACAGACCTTACGTTAATTTACACTAATGATCTATATCTCATTTAATCACTAAGTGTAATGTATCTTCGCATCGATACATGTGATACAAATAGACTGAGAGCGTTAGGTTGGGAAACCTGGTGAGTAGATAAAGTTTTCAACCCACAATAATATAATTATTATGTTTAATCGTCAAAAAATTAACCCAATTAACCATCCTGATTATCTTCTTTATTCTTAAGGATCTACCTTAAGAATCGTTTATCCTTCATTTATTCATTTCTAAGGATTGTCCTAAGGAATAGGCATGAAGTACATCGGTACCATGGTTTATCTGATAGGCACTAAGTCCATAGTTGCTAGTGTTATCCATTAGGTACTAAGTCCATAACTACCATCGTTCATTTATAAGACACTAAGTCCATAGCTATCAGCGTTCATCTATAAGGCACTAAGTCCATAGCTGCCAATGTTTATCTATTAGGAACTAAGTCCATAGCTATCAATGTTTATCTATTAGGCACTAAGTCCATAACTACTAGTGCTCTACGGGACTATCATCAATTAGTCTGGTAGTTTTCACCTATACTTTGCTAAGTGACTACATCGTTGGTAAAATAACAATTCCAAAGTCGTGGCATTCTATCTTTGCCTACTTCTTTTGTCATAGTACGACGTCCTATCTTTCATCATACTATACCATCTTTCATCTCTCATCATCTCTCATCGTCTTTCATCTACCCATCTTTACCAAATATATTTATAGGCATAAAAATACATATACAGCTTAAATCGAGTAAAATATGTATAAACCGTTCATATAGCATAAATATCAGGAACACAGATAATAAGCAAATATAGCATGTATTAATATTAAATATTTCATATCTATGTGTAAGATGAAAAGTAACTATGCACTCACTTGTTAAAGTGACGACTCGAAATTCAGGCAGCGCTTCGCTTTTAGCAACTGTATTTTCCTTTGACGAAACCTAGTATAATTATTACTAAGTCTTAGTATATTATTTATTGCGTAATTATTAGTCTAGATTCATCATTAACTCAAATTCTACTTTAAGATCTATCAAGTAAGGAACAACCGGGTAAGACCATATCGGAGGTAGGGTCCGTTTGGTATACGAAGTATACTGTTTGGAAATCTCACGTTAAACACCTCACTAAATCACAGCGTAGACATCATCCCCATAAGTAGATTAATCAGTATAACGATTTGGAATCACTGATAAATCTTGTTTATAGGTTCATAATAAGGATAATGAACTTAAGCATAAGTTATACTTAAAGTATGGTAAGCATAACTCACTTGCAAGGGGGGTTTAGCGAGGAACCGGGCTCCATGCGAACAGAACTTCTGAGCCGAAACTCTTCTTCTCGTGGCTTTCTGACGCTCTGGGACTCGTTTCTAACACCTAGGAGGTGCTAGGGAAAAACCTAGAGGGTTTAGGGGTATTTGGGAGAGAAAGGTTAGAAAGGTGTGGAGAATTGAAGTGATATGCGCCTCTATTTATAGGCTGTTTGATGGACGAACGCTGAGTGTTCCCTTGTTGAACGCTGAGCGTTCCCTTGTTGAACGTTGGGTGTTCCCAGTCATGTGTCACCATCTGGTGGCAAGCTGTGGTGAGGAAGCAGTGGCTCAGATCGTGTCACGTGTCACTCGCAGATTACTCCAAAAATTAGTTATCTTCTCACATCTGTAACTTTCGCATACAAGCTCCGTTTTTGACGTTCTTTATATACACACGTAGGTAGAGACGTGATCTACAACTTTCATTTAGTTTACGTCGATGAATTTTGACTTTATTTTTAAAGTTATATTTTAATAGACTTAGACAGTTAGAGTCCGTTAAAAATTCATAACTTTGTCATCCGACGTCCGTTTTCGACTATCTTTATATCGTTGAGCTCCTATTAACGAGATTTTTTATTCTCATTTAGTTTTGTTGGCTAAAAATCGATCGATTTAAAATCCGATTTCTGGGCTGTATACTGCTATGCAAAATCTTAGAAAAATATAATTTCCTCAAATAAAGTCAGATTTTGACGTTCTCTATATGTAGTTTTAATCTATATAAACCCATTTGAATGTATATTTCCTCGTAAACTAAATGTATTGTTGATCTTAAAAATGTGTTGTAGTCTTAGAAACCCTAAGACCGAAATGTATAAGTATTTCTATACTTAAAATAGTAATATGTAGTTTTAATCTATATAAAACCATTTGAATGTATGTTTCCCAATAAACTAAATATATCGTTGATCCCTCATGTGAGTTATTATAACCGTGCTAAAGACACAGATGACCTGTTACGACGTTCTTCAGGCGTCAGAATGTTAGACATTTGTCACCCCAGACCTGCCGGTCTAGCTGTTGCAAGCAGCTTAGGTGCGGGATTAGCAGTCCCCGTATATATCTATAGACAAGTATCATGCTCTCTTACGAGAGATTCTGGTTATAATACAAGACTTTTGTAGGTACGATGAAGACTTTGTCTCACAAAATTGATTCAACGCGTTTACGTATAGTGTAATGAAAACCCTTTTGTAAATGGAAATATTACATTTTCATAGTAATTACATAGAGTAAAATAGTTATACCTTTAAATAATTATTTGTTCGCCCCAAAATAATAAAATAGTGTTAATGACCCATAAACTTTACCCATTATAGTTTATCATAAATGTTTTGTTGTAATGAAAACTTTTGTATGTATGATTATCACTTTTCCATGATAATAAAATAGTATAAAATAATCATATAAATCTTTATATAATTATCTGTTTTGTTCAAAAATATTGCAATAGTGTTAATGTCCCATAAACTATACTTATTATAGTTTACCTATATATATTTATATATACATATGTAGAGGCTAACATGCTTAGATATTCATAAATAACAAGTATTATACGTCTAACACCAAATAGTGAGTCATTAGTATAAAAATGTCTATTTTTCTAGTTTTTGACTTTTTACGTCACAAACGATAAATAGTGAAATATAACTATGTAAAACTTTATTTTTACCTTTTTGTGATATTTAAGTCAAGTTAACTTTATATATTTTAATTAACATATTTTTGGTCAAAACCCACAAAAATTGTACTATAACCTAGTTATGACCATTTTTGTTAGAAAACTCACTTTTGTATAAAATGATAGATTTTTAAGTTTCTTTTTGTAAAACTAAATATTTGGTATTTTTAACTAGATTCAAGACATATGTTCCAAATAAAATATTTTGGTTTATATCCCACAAACATGGTGTAATAACTTGGTTATAACCATTTTTGCTAGAAAAGTCATATTATGTTCATAAAATCCTAGTTTTTTTTATAGTTTTGTGTTGTTTATGACTTTTCGTAAGAACATATAACAAGTTTATACTTGTTTTTTTTTTATAGCTTTATATTTTCAACAAACATATATAAATGTTCAAATAACTAAGTAATAACATCTTTTCGTGCATATAATACTTGTACAACTTAAAGAGAAGCATATATAACAACTTGTGTTATTACACAAGTTTACTTGTATCCCCCCCCCCCAACTTGGAAAAAACTCGAGAATAAAGGGGTATGAACTCACTTTATGTGTGTTTTCTTGATGAATGAAAGGTTGTAGATGAAAAGTTTCAAGTCAATAACACTTGAAGAACACTTTGAAGATTTGAAGATCCTATGAATAGTAACACATGATAATGTGCATAAATGGATTGAAAACTAGTTTATAAGTGTGTAGAATCACTAGATTAAGAAGGAAGTACTTACCAAAAACTCAAGAACCAACTTAGAAGAATTTTTCTAGAGAAAACGAGAGCTTTTCTTGGAGTATGAGATGAAAATGATGAAGATGATTGTGACATCCCCATTTTCACGGCCAGAAAAGACCGATTTTGTTTATGTTTTATAAAAATCAGAGTACTTCTTTTAATAAAAATGTTGCGGAATTTGTTCCCAGAAAAACATGATAAATACGTTATTAAAACATTTTCGAAGAAACGTATTTTATTCATTTTAAAATGTTTGGGATGTCATCGTTAATACAGAAACATAAGCATAAACAGAACTTACATTTATTTACACTAGTGATCTACATCTCTTTAAATCTCTCAGTGTAATGTGACTTCATATCAACACCTGTGATATAAATAAACTGAGTGGGTCAGGTTGGGAAACCTGGTGAGTACATAGGGTTTTCAACCCACAATAATATAATTATGTTTAAACAATCAAACAATCAACCCAATTACCCATCCCCATTATCTTCTTTATTCTTAAGGATCTACCCTAAGAATCAGCTATTTCTCATTCATTCATTCCTAAGGATCATCCTAAGGAAACAACATGAAGTCCATTGTTGCCAATGACACATTGGTCAAGCGCAACTGCTAATCTTGTCACTTAGGCGCAGCTGCCAAAATTGGGACATCTTCTATGAGGCGCTTCTGCCGGTATTGACCTTTAAACGCTACTGTCAGGGTCATAAGGCTCCCTTTTAGGCGCAGCTGCCGATACTGTCCTTAGAGCGCAGCTGCTAAGACGTTTACCGTAGATCTAAAACATCTACGGGTTGTGGCGCAGCTGTCAGTGCTCATCTATAGGGTACTAGGTCCACTGCTGCCAATGTATACCTATAGGGCACTAGGTTCATGCTACTAATGTTCCTCTATTTCAGCTTTTATCCATCATCATTCATCTACCCATGTTTTACCCAACATATTTTGTATATATAAAATACTTTATACAGTTTACATCATTTAAAACATGTATAAAATCTTTCACCAGCATAGACAACAAGTATTCAGACAATATGCACACATAGCACGTGATTTATAATAAAATACTTCATATCTATGTGTAAGATGAAAGGGACCATGCACTCACCTGAAAGATGGTGACTCAGTACTCGGACAACGTTTTGATATTCTCAAAACAATTTCCCTTCGATAAAACCTAATACCAATACCACTAGGGTTTAGTCTAACGATAACCACGACAAATTAATAGTCTAGCTATTATTATTATTATATAAGTGTTAAATAACACTCAATATAACTCATAATAATAGCTCAAATACTCATTATAAGTTCCTAATAACGTTACTATATTAAAACATAAGCTATACTAAAGATAGGTTAGGCGTAGCTCACTTACAACGGGTTTTCTCGAAAATCGGGCTTCGCTGGAGCAGCATTTCCGAGCCGAAATACCCTTCTTCTCGGAGCCTTCGGGCGCTCCGGGGCTTCCGCCTCGTGCTAAGGAGTTACCCTAGGCTTTGGGGGGTTAGGGAGGCTTAGAGAGAGAGTTTAGAGAGAGAAAGTAAGGTTTGAAGGTGTGAAGAATGAGGGAACCCGACACCTCTATTTATAGGTGTGATGACTGACATACTCGCCGAGTTGGTGCATGTGGCAGCCTTCTGGTGGTGCCACGAGTCCAATTCTGGTGGTGCCACGTCACCCCCTGTTGCGTATCAGCCTTCAAACTTAGAAAAATCATAACTCTCGCATATGAGCTCCGTTTTTGACGTTCTTTTTTTCAACGTGTAGGTAAAATCAATATCTACAACTTTCATTTAGACCCCGTCGGCTAATTCTCGACCGATCTCAAATTTAACAGTAGGAGGCGTTTAGACTGCTAAATGACCGCGAAGAATTCGTAACTCCTTCATACAGAATCCGTTTTCGTCCATATTTTTATCGTTGAGTTCCTATTAATGAGATCTTCAAATCTCATTTAGGTCGCATAAGCCAAAAACCACTCGAACTAAAATTCGAGTTTCGGGTCATGCATTGCTAAGCCGAATCTTAGAAAAGTCATAACTTCCTCATACGAAGTCAGATTTGGGCGTTCTTTTTATCGACACTCTTAGTTTAACATATTCTATGAATTTCGTTTAGATTGCTAAGGCTGAATCTCGATCTATCGTAAATTCACTATTTACGCTTCCTGGTGTCGTGCCGGTTTTGCCGTAAAACTTCGACGGGCCATAACTTCTTCGTTATAACTCGGATTTCGGCATTCTTTATATGTACGGAAACCTTGAGACCTATTCTAAAACTTGGTTAAGACTAATTATTATAAATAATATTTTGCCAAAAAGTCGTTTTCGACACTTATCGTCTCTAAATTGACTAGCCCTGATCTGCGGGCGTTACAATGATGGTGAGTAATAAGCCTTTCGGCCGCAAGTTAAAGGGAGAGGGGGGAGGGGTGGGGGTAGGTAGGGTGGGTTATGGGGGATGGTATGGGGGGACATAGATGAGACTAAAGGTTAGCTACCTTAGGGTTAAGTAGTTGGGTAATTAAGGTGGAAGGACAATGTTATTAACTAGTGACTTTTATAAAAAAAAAAAAAAGTCAAACCTATATAAATTCTTGGTGTTTTTATAAAAATGATGGTGTTTTATAAAATAAATATGGTATAAAGGATGTATAAAATATTTAATTTGAATTATAAAAATTCCAATTTTTATAACAAACACTTTTATCAAAATAATAATACGTTACATGAAAGTTAGGTTGAATTTCCAAGTTCGTTTAGTTAAAAATTTGGTGTTTAGCCCGGTATAGACTTTGTCGCATTTGGTGACGAATTCACCAAAAAATTGTATACGTAGCCATTATTATGAATTTGTCATGTAGTATTAGGTTTATAACTCCCCTACATTGTGTTATGAATATTATTTATACCCAAATAATATATAATTGAATTATCAAGTTGTTACGTTACTAATTTATTTTCGATAATTGGCAACCAGAGATGTACTTTGTATTATAATTTGTCAATAGCACATTATAAACATTATAGAATATCCCATTCCTCCTAAAATTCCAATACAATTCGAGTTGACCTGGTTGACTTTTATTGACTTTGTTTGTCCAAAATTGACGGTTGTCACATCATCAAACCAACAATCATGTAAACATACAAGCAACCAGCATGACCCTACTAGTTCAACCCAACATCCATTCCAGTCATAGTAACTATGTAAAAAATAATACATTGAGAAAATTCACCTGAACTAAACATCAGAAGCTCAACATCACTCTTAGTAACAGAAACAACTAACATAAGCTACCTAATGCCAAACCGAGACCAAATCCATAATCAATTACTTAAATCCATCAAGGTTTTAACCAAAAGTCAAACTGGTCAAAAGTCAACAATCAACGGCTAAAGTCAAAAGTCAACAATCTGTTCAACAAGCGCTCACGCCCACAATATGACAAAATAGTTGATTTGCTGAGAAAACCAGAAAAGTGATTCACACCCTTTTACTAGGTGCGCGGCGCCTAGTGCTTAATCCATTTGTTAAATTACTTAATCCATTAAGTCCCGGCTTCCGATTCTTAACTCTGGATCCAAATGATGTCTTATTGGATAAACTTTCCAACTTTATCTATTAGAACACCCCAAACCAACAAGATCTTAATCCCTAGTTTCGAAAAAAGTTCAAGATCTCATTTTTCTTCAAACGTGGAGTAAAAAGAGCTCTTACTAGCACTATCTACTCCACTAAACGAGCAAATTATAACCCAAACATCAATTAAAAGCTCAAGAGTTCTTCAAACTCTATGAAATAATACAAAGGAAGAAATACTCATTAAAATAGACCAAAACACCAAAAGAAATTGTTGTTGATGTTGTTGTTGTTGCTAGCTTGTTGTTCCTGATGCTTATCCAGTAATAATGAGTACGACACAGCCCGACATCTCCCGAAAGGAAATAGGATACCGATTGACCTTTACTTGTAGCTTGTGTTGCTCTCCTAAAACGAATTCTATGACCATGCTGCCTTCAAACATTCCATCTTTTGGCAACTAAGAGGTAGGACCCTATTCTAGCCTAAGTACTCATAGATCTAATAATGGAACACAGTTAAGCTTGGAACGTTGTGACTTACAAAGGTCCATGAAGTGAATGAAGGTTGAATACTTCAGATGCAAAGATCTCCTTTACTTCACTCTAAGGGACCAAAGATCACCAAATGAGCACCAAAATGGATTTTAGGGGAAAGGTTGAGCTCAAAACCCTTCAATGGAGGCTAGGGTTTCTAAAGGGTCGTTCAAGAGGTAATGATCAAAACCTAGGGGTAAATAACCTTTAAATACTCCTAAAACCCTAAATAAAACGTTCAGCCCATGGGCCTGCACGCCCCACGTCCATATACGACAAAATAGTCGGGGCTGAATAAACAGAGGCTCCCCGTGACCTCAGTTAAAAATCAATAACTTTTCAGTTTTTCAGCAATTACGATAAATAGTTTCCTGCTTCGTCCCTTCCTTATCGAAACTTGGACAGACGTGTTAAGCAATGAGGGTGCAAGAAACCAACTCTGATACCATATTAGATATATGTGGAGTGTAAGATCGTCTCTCCAAAAGAGCCCTTATAGAGAGAGGGAGATGAGAAAGAGAGATAGTCGGCATATATATATATATATATATATATATATATATATATATATATACACACACACACACACACACACACTTATAAGATTGTGTCGTACCGATAAGATATACATTAACAACAAAGTCGTCTTGGGTAAAGTCTGCGATCTGTATGTAACTTCAAGTCTTGCAATCATGATGCAAAGTCCGAAACCCGATCCAAAAGGGGGTAAATTCATCCAATACTTGGAATAACCTTGATAGGAGTATGTAGAAATTTACATTCATGTTTACAATGAGCATTTTTGGAATGTATCATTTAGTTTACTTCTGTATCATTTAGTTTACATTCTTGTTTACAATGAACATTTTTGGAATGTATCACTTAGTTTACTTTTGTATATGTAGGTATTTGTAAGACCAACTATAAATAGCATGCATTCCTCTCATTCGTAGCCCCTTACAAGTATTTCACAAACATTTTTTTACCCTGTAGCTTACTTCACCTTTCTGCTCTAAGAGGATGTTTGACTTAAACTTATTTAAAAAGTTTTTTTTGGTTTATTACCAGTTGTTCAACACCGGTATAAACTAAAAGCAATGTTTTGGATAACAAGTTTCTTTTATTAAATAACTTATATTTATCCGATCGGATACCTTTAATAAATCATTTTTGATAAATTGGTTATCCTATAATTATCAAAAGCTCCTTATTTCACTTCATTAAGAATTTACCAATATAACCTTAACCTAATAAAAAATTTACGTTGCGACACAAAACAAAACACCGACGCCTCCATTGTAATCATGTTCGTCGGCTCCTCAAGCAATTTGAAAACTAACAAATTGTTGGCATATAGGGGGGGTCAATGGTAGCCCATTGCCATCTAATAGTAGAAATAGAAATAAACTTTAATTAAGCTATCGATATTTTCGGGTTGGCTGCCCCCCATTGCCATTTGATCAGGTGATTCCGACAAACAACACGAAAAGTACTTAATTTCTCCATTGATTGATCAACTGAAGCGATGTCGTTCTCGTTCTTCAAGGCCTTAAGGCCTAAAACCCCACAAGAACTCGCCAAAGCAATCAAAGACAGCCTCATGGCTCTCGACACCAAAACTGTTGTTGAGGTTAAAGCACTCGAAAAGGTTTGTAATAATTCTCAAAAAATTTCGATTTCGAGATACTTTGAGGCTGAATCAGTGGTCAATTTTTGGAGTTTCGTTGGTAATATGGCCTTTTCATAAATGCAATTAGAAAAACAATCCGCGATCTTGGCTGAAATTAGAAAAAGTTTAGGTATTTTTTCCCCAAGTCACTTACTTTCCGTTGTTACTAGTTTTAACAATTAGGAAAAAGGGTCATGTGAAGTTTTGGAGGAATCTCTTTTAAGAAAAAAAAAAAAGCTTCCAAGATGCATTCACATCTATTTATAAACACACATACGCTATCCGTTTTCTGGAAAAGACCTACATTATGTTCTTAAAACTCTTGATTATCAATCGATTTATCCTTCAACAAGCAAGTGTCACACATTGTTAATGGAAATGATTAGATTCAAGTAGGTTAGATAGTATAGCTTATAATCGAATATATAACTTGCTCAAGACTTAACTTCAAAAACATTTTTTTTAATACAGGCATTAGAAGAAGTTGAGAAGAATTTTGGTGCAATGAAACTTCTGCTTTTAGGAGATGGGGAGGTTGAACCAAATGTGGATCAAGTGTCACAATTAGCTGTAGAAATTTGTAAAGAGGATGTAATTGCTCTTTTCTTTCACAAATTATCTATACTTGGGTGGGAGGTGAGTAGTTATAACTTATATTATTATATATGATACTGTTGTCTCATCTTTATTTGCTATTCATTATATTAGTTAACATATAATGACATTGTGAAATTGACATAGGCAAGAAAAGATTTAGTCCAATGTTGGTCCATACTATTGAAGCAAAAAGTTGGATCAACTCATTGTTGTGTGCAATTCTTGGAGAATCATTCAGATTTGTTGGATTTTCTTGTTGCGGGGTACGAAAAATTGATATTTAAATCGATTCATTGATTTATTTTCTCATGAATGTGGGGATATAATGGTCCTTAACTTATATGAATATTAATCAGTTATGATAACAAGGAGATTGCTTTAAATTGTGGAAACATGTTGAGGGAATGCATCAAGTTCCCGAATCTTGCAAAGTATGACATTTATGTTGCTTATCTCTTTACACATGGTTTATTATTTTCTTGCCTTTTCTCTTTATACATGTTTTAATGATATTCTTTCAGGTATATATTAGAGTCTCCAAGCTTTGAACTATTCTTTAAGTATGTGGAGCTTGCTAACTTTGATGTTGCTTCTGATGCATTTTCGACTTTCAAGGTCAGATCTTTAAGTCATAATGTTGAAAAGGCAAGTATTACATTACATTATATTATGGTGTCTCTAACACATTATCATGAATATGTTAAGCAGGATCTTCTTACCAAACATCCAATTGCAGTATCTGAATTCTTAACTTCTCATTATAATGAGGTATGCTTCTCACTTTTAAAATCACAAATAAAATTATCAGATTCTTTTTAGAAGTAATGGTTTGAAATTAAACTTCTTTAGATCATTATATGATTAACACCAGCTTTGAGCTTTTCAATACAAAAGAGATAAAAAAGGAAAATCATTTGGTTTAAAGATCCTGATGAGCTCATTCAGTTAAAATAAGTAATTAGTTATATTCTTTCATATCATTTCAGTTCTTTGAGCAGTATGAAACACTCTTAACCTCTAATAATTATGTTACAAGAAGACAATCTTTAAAGGTAAGTTCTTCAACAATTTGTTAAAATTTTGTTTTTGTTTGGTTAAATAAACGGATTTTTTTGTGGATAATAGCTTTTGTCAGAGTTCCTTTTAGAGCCTCCAAGCTCCCATATAATGAAAAAATATATTGCAGAAGTTCAACACTTCAAAGTCATGATGACATTGTTAAAGGTAACATGGTTTACAAGTTGACATATTTCAAAAAGAAAAAAATAATATTCTTTAATATGATTATGTTTATTATCATTGATAAGTTATGGTCTCTGACAGGATACAAGCAAAAACATCCAGATCTCTGCATTCCACATTTTTAAGGCACACAAAATTCTTCATGTTTATTTCTTATATTGCATTTCATTGCTTAAATTCCACTTAGAAAAAGTGTTTTTTTTTTTTTTTTTTAAGAGTTCATATTTTGTTGGCTTATAATGTTTTTCTTGCAGATCTTTGTGGCTAACCCTAACAAACCTCGAGAAATAAAAGTCATATTAGCAAAGAACCATGAAAAATTGCTGGAATTGCTAAACAATTTATCTGCTGGAAAAGGTTAATAATGGGTTAAGCACTTAATAATGACATCTATACCCTTGTCTTTTTCTTTTTTTCTCTCAACTCATCTCATGTTAAAGTTGATGAATATTGTTAAAATTAACGAATACTGTAAGATTTGTGTGTTTTTAGAATATAAGGGCAAAATGGTCATTTAGTCAGTCTAGAACAAATTCAAACCGTTTTGTATTTTCTTAGTTTTTTGTGGGTGTGATTTTATAGGTGGTGATGATGATCAATTTGAAGAGGAAAAGGAACTTATCATCAAAGAAATAGAAAGAGTATCTCAACTCCCAGATCTTGATTCTTAGGTAATAAATAATTTCCCTTTATTATGTTTTATAAAGAAAGACTATTATGTTTTACAATTAATTATTTTTGACATTTCTGCAACTTGTGTTTTTAGATACAGAAGACTATCTTTGGTTGAAATAAACAGCTGCTGGTTTCTAACCTGATTCTAAATGTGTTATTATGTGTACCAAAATATCATTATTTTCATTTCACCTTTGGCACGAGTTAAAGTTTTTTGCAACAGGATGCTACTTTTTAATTTTTATGTAAGCTCAAATATATGTAACTATTATGCATCCTATTCGGTTTATATGTGTAAAAGTCATTTGGTTGTTTTTGTGATAAAGTAGATCAAAAAGTAACTATAATCTACATTTGCATAGTTACATACTTAAACAGAATTATCCCCTAGATGGTTATCCTAAATTCCTAATGGAGAAGATGTGAAAATCATAAATACTTGAGAGTGATGGTTTTTAAAAGGAAAAGAAAGATTAAAGAATAATAACGAAAGCAAAAACATTCTTTGATATGAACCAAAATTGTGTACATGACAATGTGTAATAAATTTTCATGAGGTTGAGGGTTCAAGTCCTATTTTCAATGAAAAGTATAGATTTAAGAGTGATTATTTAGCCATTCAAAAAATACAAAACTAACTGAAAAATATTAACAATCTTTAACCATGAGTATATGAAAGTAAAGCATTGATGAAAAATATAAACAAAATTTAACCATGAGTATGAAAGTAAAGCTTTGATGTGATAATTTCAATCCATCTATAAAAAAAATGAGTCATTTTTTTATAGCAATGTAAACGAGTCAAATGTTTCAAAACGGTGAGGTGTCTAAAACTATAATTTTACAATTTTATTTCAAGGCATTTTTTAAGACATGTTTTTTCTTTTTTGTTTTTTTGGATCGGATATGAAACTATTGGATTTATGTTAACTTTTTATAATTAGTTGTTGATATAACAATTCTAAAAAATTAAAATATTTTATATAAAACTAGAATTATAAGATTTCTTTTCTCTTTATATATGTATTTAAGTAGTTAAATATATTTGAATCATAACAGAAAACATGTTTATGTGTATAACACATCTTAAAAAACGCCATTTAAAACCTCGTTATTTATGACTTATGGTGTATAATTTGTTTATCAACCATTTAAATATTGTTTGACATGTCTAATTTTATTTTTCATATGACAAAATAACAATAAAAGTCTAGTAGTAATTCATATTAATTCATATGTAACAAATACAAACATTAGGGGCATAAAGTGAAAATAAAGTGATAGTTAATGGACCATTAATATCATTCTAATTTCGTTTCTAACAGGCCGTTTGGCAAGTGGCAATAAAACCCTCCTGCTTCCTTCCTTCCACCACTTCAAGTTCAGGCAGGTGGTTCTGTAATCTCTCTCTCTCTCATACAGTCTGCACCTACGCACAGTGATATACTCGATACAATAAGAATACTAACTCTCTCTTGCTCTACAGATTATCGATCATTTGAAACAAACACTCCAAATTTCTCCCACATTGTAATCAGGGGTTTGATTTTTGATTTGAAAACAGGTAACTTGACACATCCGTCTTTTTTTCTTTTCATCGTTCCTGCTATTTTTAGTGTAGATGGAATAAATCTCTGTTTTTACTTGGTTTTATTAGCAGCGAGACATGCAAATAGTTTTGATTTTTCTATCTTGGTCGTATTATTATATTTAGGGTTTAGTCGCAGTGCTCACAGATTCTCCAATGTAAAGAGCAAAATTCCTGTAATTTCGACTGCTAAAATAAAAATAGCATGTTCGATGTCTCTGATAAGGTTATGCCATTATTTATCAACTATTTTGCTCTGTGTAATCTAGTGTTTTTCAAAGTGGTGTAGGACAGTGTTGCATTATACTATAACATTCTTGATGGTTGTAATAGGCTCATTAGACTTTGTGGATGAAAGAGAAAACTAATTGTTTTTATGTAGGTGAACTGTTAAGAAGATGGCGTATGCAGCATTGATGCCAACAAAGCTAGGGTTAGAAGGTTCACATGATCAGATTCACAGGCTTCGAACCACTACCACTTGCATGAATGTGGACAATCTGAGTAAAGGTCATCTTCTGCTTTCATTTCAGATTATACAGTAATTCACTACTTTTCTTTCTGTATGTTCATTTAATTTGAATATATTTTATAGCTATTCTTTCTTATACTTCCAATATAACAAGTTTCTCTTCATTGTGTGTGCATATATCATTAGTTAACCATTGAATTTTTTGTTTTCTTAATTTCATATGTTCAATTACATTCAGCAGTTTTTGTTCGTGGAGCCCACGCTGACAAGCTGAAAGTCAAAGGACCGGTCAAAATGCCACCCAAAGTTCTGCACATCAAATCTGCATTGTCTTGTGTTGAAGGTACACTCATTCTGTGCTAATTTTTTGGCAAATACAAAATTAAGGAAAAAAAGTTACACTGATTATCATTTTTTTTATTAGAGAAGACAGGGTTCAAGGACTTTTTGCACATCAACGATTTTGACAAGGAAACAATATTAACAATCTTGGATAGAGCCAAAGAAGTGAAAGCATTGCTAAAATCAGGCGAAAGGACGTATCTACCCTTCAAAGGGAAAACAATGGCAATGATCTTTGCAAAGCCCTCGATGAGAACCCGTGTCTCCTTTGAAACAGGCTTCTTTCTACTTGGTGGACATGCAATATATTTAGGCCCAAAAGACATTGAAATGGGAAAACGTGAAGAAACCCGTGATGTGGCCCGTGTTTTATCTCGCTACAATGACATCATCATGGCCCGACTCTTTGCTCATCAGGATCTTTTGGACTTGGCAAATTACGCAAGTGTCCCTGTGATCAATGGGCTGACAGATTATAATCATCCGTGTCAAATCATGGCTGATGCTCTTACAATGATTGAACATATTGGTCAGATTGAAGGGACTAAGGTTGTGTATGTTGGAGATGGGAATAATATTGTGCATTCTTGGCTTTTGTTGGCTGCTGTTGTGCCTTTTCATTTTGTGTGTGCGTGTCCAAAAGGCTTTGAGCCCGATAAAGAGACAGTTGAAAAAGCCCAACGGGCTGGAGTTGGGAAAATTGAGATTACAAATGACCCGAAAGAAGCTGTTAAAGGGGCTGATGTTGTGTATTCAGATGTTTGGGCCAGTATGGGCCAAAAGGAAGAAGCTGCATATCGTCGACAGGTTTTTCAAGGATTTCAGGTAAGTTTTCTTTTTTCTTTTTTTTTTTTTTTGTTTTTGTTATGTGAAAGTTGATAAAAGTAGGTTAATGGTTTTTTTTTTTTCCTAAAAATTTGTTCTTATACAAGAGGGTCAAATGGGTCTTTTTATTAATGTAAAGATTGATAAACAAAATGTTGAATAGGTTGTTTTTATGTGAATAGTGTTAAAAGTTTGTTCTTTTCAAGAGGGTCAAATACTCAAATGGATTATTTTTTATGTAGAAACTGATAAAAAATGGTTTTTAATTTTTTTTTAAATGTAAAAGTTGATTCTTTTCATGAGGGTCAAATGGGTTATTTTTTATGTAAAAATTGATAAAAAAAAGAGTTGATTGGGTTCTTTTTAATATAAAGGTTGATAAATCTTTGTTCTTTTCAAGAGGGTCAAATGGTTTCTTATTAATGTGAAAATTAATTAAAAAAAAGTTAAATGGGTTCTTTTTTAATGTAAAAATTGGTAAAAGTTTGTTCTTTTCAAGAGGGTCAAATAGGTTCCTTTTTAAATGTAAAAAACTGATAAAAGAAAAAGGTTTAAATGGGTTCTTCTTTATGTTAAAATTGCTAAAAATGTTCTTTACAAGATGGTCAAATGGGTTCCTTTTTATATAAAAATTGACAAGGAAAAAGGTTAACGTAAAAAGTTCTTTTAAGAGGGTCAAATGCATTTTTTCTAATGTAATTATTGATAAAAAAAAGGTTAAACAGTTTATTTTTATATAAAATTTTATAAATTTTTGTGACAGGTGGACGAAGAACTTATGAAGATAGCTGGACCTCAGGCTTACTTCATGCATTGTTTACCAGCAGAAAGAGGTGTGGAGGTTACTAATGGAGTTATTGAAGCTCCAAACTCCATTGTCTTTCCCCAAGCTGAGAATCGAATGCATGCACAAAATGCAATTATGCTACATTCACTTGGCCTTTAAACATATGAAATTATGTGCTTCTTATAGAGCTTTTCAATCTGTTTTATGTTTGTCATGTTTGTTGATCACAGTTGACTTTTGAGATGTTGGGTCAAAAAACTTAACTAATGATTCCTAAGAGCATGTTGTATGGAGAACAATTTTTGTGTGTTGCTTAGTTACATATCATTTTTCTCATTATGTCTTTGAACATATTACAAGAAAAAGATACCTTTTTACATATTACAAGAAAAAAAAACACAAAAGTAACAAAAAACAACAGACCAAATTTCCTTTACTTGTCATCATTGTTTGTTAACAACTCGACAATTCGTTCTAACTTCTCCTTGATCATCTGTAAGGACTTCAATAGCCCCCATTCGTACCATGGACCGAGCAAATCGAGCAAAGAACACTGAAGGATTTTGCAAAACTTGTGTTATTTGAGCCGATTGTGGGTTTGTGAGTAATGCTGCATCGGACACGAATAGACCTTTATGTTGGTTTAAAGCTTGATAGTAATCCGAATCAAAGGAGAGGGAGCTATTAGGATCCATTTCAAGAGTTGTGGTTGGAATTTGAGGGTTTGGGCATATTTTTCTTAGTTCATTTGCATAGGTCACATTAAGAGAAGGATCAGCGTCTCCTACCCCTGTAAAATTGTAGAGCCTTCTGGCAACGAGTACGCAACGCGAGGTACCAATTGTATGTGCCCCTAGTTAGATACATAAAAAGTTAAGTCACACGACCAAAAAAAAAAAAGCTTAAGAAAAGACCTATATACACGATACATACATGCATACATATAGTCTCAATATCCATAAATGAGTTTTAAAATAAATTGGGTTCTTTGTAGACACCACCCCATGTAATCTCCTAACGTGTCAATGTACATATGATTTACATCACATTAACTATATATAAGTATAGGACGAGTTAATATGAGAATCAATTTTTTTTTTCTTTTTAAACAGGGAATCATTTCTAGCCACACATTTTAGAAAGAAAAGGTTCAATTTTTTTTTTTTCAAATGAAATAATATATGGAATGGATGTTCGTAATTTTTAAAACAAAAAAAATTAAGCTGAATATTCTAATTAAAATATTATCCATAATGAATACTATGTGTAATATTCACAATTTTTAGAATGGAAGAATCATTTCTATTTTCAAGTCACACATTTCGGAAACAAAAAAGTTCAATTTCTTTAAATAAAAAAAATATAAAACCGGCCTTCGTCATTTTAAACATAAAAAAATTAAAAAAAATCAAGTTGGATATTCTAATTAGAATATTATTCATAATGAATACTATATACGTGTAATATTTTTGTAAGAATATTCTTAAAATTTGCAACTTATACACATAGTAAAATAGAGTTCTCGCGTGAACAATTTCCCTACAAGTATATATATGTATAATAAAGGAACTAAGGAAGGAAGGTTATATACCTGAAAGTGCTACAAGATCATGGATGTCAAGACCTTTGTTTCCAAATTGGGTTACGAGAGTTGTAAAATTGGCACCTGCAGATGGTAAACTGACACCAACTTCCGATGCTAACGACACCGGTCCGTCTTTTCTTCCGGTGAAAACCGGCCACATTTCCTTTTGAAACTGTAATTGACTAATTTCAGATACCGATGAAAAACTAAACTATTGATTCCATAATAAAATAAATAATATATATGTTTTGAAATATTATTATAACATACTAAACAATTATCTTTATAAAGGTTTGAGTAATAGTCATCTATATCTTTGATCCAACATCTAATTTGACACATAGTTCAATATGAAAACGATATAACTTACTTGGAAGGAAACCGCGTCTCTAGCTGCCAACGCAAGTATATCGGCACAAGAAACAATTCCGGGACAGTCAGATTCCAAAGCCGTCTTTATTTCATCAATCACATCGTACCCGGTAACAGATCTGTTAGGTCCTGCTGTTTTTTCTGTTGTACTATTTTGTACAGGATCCAATAGAATCGAACCGTCACATCCCTGCATTACTTTTAATTAGTAATGTATAAAATAAAGTTAAACTATAATTTGTATGTATATGTATACTATAAAAATTGTAATAGTTCATTATATTATCTTTGCTTATTCCATTATCCTGTCCATTTCATTTTTTGGTCATTGTCATGGGTTCAAAACTTTAAAAACAATCTGTTGGGTGAAAACGTTTATAATTCGTCTATTGATGAATTATAATAATATGAAAAAATGTTGCTAAAGAGATAAAAATGAAGATGAATTTAGTTACCCTAACAAAGCAATCATGATAATGAAGCCTTAGAAGCTTGGCAGCCATGGTAGGATTTGCAGCAACTTTGCTCCATACAATGTCTCTTACTGTAGTCTCGACTGAAACTGAAGAACATCGTTTCTCATAATACTTCATCTTCAACTCCCCACCCATGCACCCAACTATCAAAATGGAAACAAACAAGAATCCAAAAATGCTTCTCCTCATCATGTTTTCTTTTTTGGGTTCTTTCACTTTATGGCTATGAGACCTATCATACAGATCCTTTTATATAGGTGTTCCATGTCAAAATATGGTATTTGATCTAGCTGGTATTGATTAAAATATTTATGAGTTGAAGATTCTATATTAATCGTGGGTATGTGTGCTTAATTTCTTACGTTCTTGGCATGATTAATTGTAAATTTGAGATTTGTAATAGGTAAAAATTTTGGGTTTGATACAAATTTACGTTGATTTTTTCATTTCTTTTGGAGACAAGATAATCTGATTTTAAATTAAAAAAACATGTATTGAGTTGCTGTAAAAAAACTGATAATTAAAAATAATCATAGGATTAATTACCTAGGTATTTTCTACTTTAATAGGATATTATCCGCATTATACTTCTAAAATTTTAACCTTAATATTGAAGGAATTTGAGTCCAAGTATATCCCATATTATTAGGATAATAGGATTATTAGAGTTGCTTGTCACTTTATTTCTTTTATACATTTCGTAATCTAGTTTGGTTACCATGTTATAGTTTTCTTCTATTTCAATTTTGTATCAATACCTTCACTAGGTATTCTGTACATTTAAATCAAGCCATAATAACACCCAAAACCTTTAGGGTGCCTTTTGTTGTGAAAAGTTTTCAAGTTTTTCAATTTTCAAATAAAAATGAAAATTTTGATAATGTTTTTGGACAATTTGGTTTTTAATTAAAAAAAAAAAAAGATAAAATTTTTCTGTTTCTCAAATTGTATGTAAATTAGAAAAGTATTTTTATAGTTTTTTAAAATTTTCAAAATTTCTAAAATGAAGAATAAAATCTTTACCCGTTTCAACCAAACACGTTTTCTAACATTTTTATTGAAAACTGAAAATGAAAACTCAATTTTAATTTCTAAAAATATTTGATATTGCCTGAAATACGTGTTAAAAACATATCTGATAATATATGATGATTTAGGATACAGAGTAAACGTAAATTAATTAAAAGGAATATTGAGTAGTATCTTCTTATCAGTATGAGTGAGATATACACGGAAGGTAGAACTTTAAAACTTGTCATTGATCCAAGAGCATGGATTAGACTTAGTCATTTGTCCTTAATCTGAGAGTATGGAGAGGACATAGTTGTTTGTCATTAATCCGGGAGCATGGATTGAGACATAGTCAATTGTCCCTAGTCCGAGAGTATGAAATGAGCACAGTTATTGATCCGAGAGTATGGATTAGACATACTTGATCCGTGAGTATGGATTATGTAACGACCCAAAAATCACGACTAAAAATTTCTTTAAAAAAACATTACTAAATCATATTTATAAAAACTGTATCATAAGTCATAACATAATTTTCGAGTATTAATTCAAAACATATTATCATTATCAGAGTCAAATGTTCCCAGGTTAACTGACTATGGTGTGTGCACTGCAATCTTCCCGAGCTCCTCCTTTGAAAAATTGAGTACCTGAAACAAAAACTGAAAACCGTAAGCACGAAGCTTAGTGAGCTCCTCCAAACTACCACATACCATGCAATAACATATAAAGCACATACTGGTCCCTGCCCACTGCATCGGATCGAAGTCCGGGCTAACTGGGGCCTTGCCCCCTCCATCGAACCGAAGTCCGAAGCTGACTGACTGGGACCTTGTCCCCTACATCGGACCGAAGTCCGAAGCTGACTGACTGGGACCTTGTCCCCTACATCGGACTTCCGAAGCTGACTGACTGGGATCTTGTCCCCTACATCGGACCGAAGTCCGAAGCTGGCTGACTGGGACCTTGTCCCCTACATCGGACCGAAGTCCGAAGCTGACTGACTGGGACCTTGTCCCCTACATCGGACCGAAGTCCGAAGCTGACTGACTGAACACAGTATAGCATAACATATCAATTAGCATAAACACATAAATCCTGTCTGAGCCACGGAGGCGTCAAACATACTAACTACTGGCTTGTACCGAAGTCCAGAAACTACTGCTAACTGAACGGGCTGGCATTGTGGCCTTAGACCCGTTCCTACTGGAAGGAAACTCACCTGAACTGCTGAGCTCTGCTGATAAACCTCTGGCTGCTACTCGACAATCTCCTGAACCGCTGTTCCTCTGGCTCTCCGAGCTTCAAATGCTCTGCAAGACCTCACAAACTCTGGATCTACTACCAATTCTTGAATCCCCAATGTGTGCCTTCTTCCTTCTTCCTTCAAACCACCCAAAATGGCAAGAAAGCTTGAATAAGCAACAATGGAGGCTTAGGGTTTCTGGTTCTGGACTATAGGGCCGCAACTGAGCCCGAGGAAAGTGAATAAGATGCTTAAATAGGGTACCAAGTCCCGAAATTAGGGTTTCCAAACCCAGACCTGACTCGCCGAGTCCACTTGCCGACTCGCCGAGTCGGTCAATTGCTTTACACCCGGATCCCGCTCCGACTCGCCGAGTTCCTCCCTGGACTCGACGGGTCAACCCTCTTCAACTTAGGGTTTTTCCTTTCTTTTCTTGACCTTTCTGATCTCGGGTGTTACTGATGGGTTTTGGTCATAAGACATCCTATGTGCTCATACAAACCCTAATGCTTGGATCTAGGTTTCTCTATTGTACATGCTTTGAATCCAAGACTATAAACCCTAATTCTAGCATACAAGTAATCATATTAGATATTAGAATAGGTTTATAATGTTACCTTGATTGTTATGTAGCAATAACAATCCCAAATCTCCTTGTATTGACTTTGGAAGGCTTAGAGTCACACGTGTCACTCCTCTAATGGCTTACAAACACCATAAGCAAGCGGAGAAGGTATAAAGAGAGAGGAGAGGTGTTAGAATTCGTCCTTAGATGCTCTAGGGATCAAGTGTACGAAATCCTAAGGCCTTAGGGGTCTTTATATAGGGTTGGGATTAGGGTTTCAGTCCTTATCCTTATCTAGTTACTTGCCCATCAAGCAACCATAAGATAAGCCTTGGAAATCCCTATCTCTTGGACCTTTGGACGATTTTAAGGATATCCTTATCCTTGAATTCGTCCATCCTTTAACAAGGATAACCATTGCCCTATTTTGTAACTATCACATAATTACAATTCAACCCCTCTAGTTTAATTAATTACACTTGATCACAAAATTAATTCTTAATTAATTATTGACCAATATTAATTAAACAAATATGATTTCTCCTTTAATATATTATTCTTATAACATATTAATAAATCATAATAACCTCTCTCTCTCTCTATTTATTTCTCCAATCAAGTTGCTTTGGTGAAGGCAACCCAAAAGGACCATGCACCATCGGGTCAAGTACATACCAAAATAGTTATGGACTTAGACACTAATCCAACAGTCTCCCACTTGGATAAATCTAACAACTATTATGCGTATGACTTCGGATCCCGATCTGCAATCGTAGCTTTCCAAAGCCGCTGTCAACTCTGATCATATCAGATACGCGTATCCTTAGATAAGGGATCATATATTCCTCCATTCTAGATATCATATGAGATATGATTTCAAATCATTCTCTTTGTACTATATCTCGATTCCCGATTTATGACGACTGACTAATTGAACAAATCAAATTAGCCCTAGCCCGGCCGAGCATTTACGTTTGTCATCACTAAATCATCGAAGGGCCCAAATATATCGCTTTTATCCTACTTTGGATAAAAGGAACGGATAAACTTTGATACAATGCTCGCTTGCACTCACGCACCGAATCACACACAACAATATGTTTTATAACACCAAGTTACTAGTGCGTTTACATATTATCAATGTGCAACCGATTCGCAAGATACAACTCACACATCTCGGTTTCAAGAATATAAGATGTTATCGTTTCACCAATCACTCGTGACACAATTCATAGAGTGATCCAAGTGAGCGTGGGTTTAATCCAATGCTCAAATCATATTTGTAAGCACTCATGAACGTTGCAGCAAACATTTGCTTATGTCTAATGCTCTTTAGACAATCCACACACCAATTCACGACAGTCTTTATTCATATCTACTTCCAACATATGAACTACTGTGGCTTGTTTGAATAATTCGATTATTCTTAATAAACTTAATTATTCTGGAAGTCAAAACATGCAAATGTGAAACACAAGAATAATACTAATCCCATATGGCCTCAAACCTTTGAGTTTAAATAAAACACCTTTTATTTATCACCATATCGATTACTCATTATTTGTTGTTTCGGGTAATCAACTTCTTACTTGAATTACAACACTTGTCCCATGCTCCTAGCATGCACACAATGTTTACCTATGGTTCTTAATTTGTGAAATAGATCACATTGGACACATTTCCAATCATTCTCATTTCACAACTCCAAATCCATTTTCCATAAGTTTAAGAATGTCAAATTCTTGCCACTTATAGAATATGCTTGATTCTAACATTTTATGCAACTATCCTTTCGTAATGTCACTGCACCAAAGTCACAAAGACTATTGCCAATGATATTAAGAAGTCCTCTATTGGAGATTGTTACAAGACAATTCCTTAGATATGATGCTTCTCATTCAAAGTACATTCCTTTGAACATCCTTTTGCATAAAAGTTTCTAATCTAGACATAGATTTTCATATTTAATTCCCAATATGGACACGCTTCCATATTTTCCTTATGACAACTCATACTTAATAGAATCTTATCTATTCGTAATGATATCGATATAGTCCATCCAATATGGAAACATTTCCATATTCTCCAATACTATACTTCCAACTACTCACAAGCGACCAATCCTCGTCGAACTTTGGATTGTCCTTTGATAGTTGTTTAATTGTTTTAGTCAAAACCAATTCTTGTCCTTTTTCCCTCTAAATGCGCTAGACATTTGGAAAATTTTAGAATGGTCAATCATTAAAGCATTTGCAATCGATCCTATACCCGAAGCGTATGGGACACGACGCATAATGTTTTATTTGGCTATGTTCTCAAAATTCGAATTGTGAAGAGGAATGCCGTAATCATAATCGAAATTTTAAGAACACACTATGTACCTTTGACTAAGTTTATTAACATTTCTCAACCTAATCCTTTAGATTTGAAATGAAGCATAATATTCTCTCCCTTAATTATAGCAAAACAACCTTTCAACTCTTATAACTTTGCAAAGTATGACTCTTGTTTTCTATAATTAATATTGCTAACCTTGCAATACTTTCCTTAATAATCATACAATCATAACTTTTATGCTCCCACTATCATGATGATTATTATAAAACATAACACTTATGCTCCCACTAGCTTCGACATGTATTCAAAAACATCTCAACTTCCAAAAAGACAATGCTTATTGAATTTCTTAAGTTCATGTTTCTAATACTTAGTGCTTAGATAATCTTTTATCAAGGTTTTTTTTGAACTTATACACCTTTGCTTTCGATAGTTCATATGTGTGTCTAAACAATTAAGACTAATTGCCAAACCTCACAATTCAAATTATGGAAAGGGATGCCGTAACCATAATCGAATTTGAGAATGCAATTTTACAATCACTATCTTCTTAAAATCTTTCTTAGTGAAAGCATTTCCTCACAATCATTTTCATGAAGGAGGAAATCTTATGACACTTAGATTTAAACGGTGTATGTGTTCCTATCCATGTGAATTTGTTAAAACTAAAGTTTACGACAAATTCAAACTCATATGGACCGAACTTTCTTAATCTTGATATCTTGCCTTATGGTAGCACAGCTGCCCACCATGTCTTCCAAGTAGTTAAGCAGCTCACCTTTTCCTATCAATGTACCTTTCATTGATTAAGGTGCTTTGCCTTTTATGCATTCAAAATGAGAACTCATAGAACTCACATGCATAATTAACTCAATTGGAATAGCACAGAAACAAAATAATGTCAACACGATAGGTTGTAAACCTCAACTCGTGTGCTAGTGATGATTGATAAGGTTTATTTGATTTGTTCTTGAAACCTTTCAAGACCATTAAGACTCCCACCGACTCTTTGACATATAAGATTCTCTTGTCAAAACATTTCTTGACAAACAAATATTCAAGAGTTAGTGTAGCTTTTATCAAAACTCTTCATAAATTGGTCCTAGTTGGTCTTTGTCTTATCTAAGACATCACAACTTACCACATTTAATGAATGTTTTAAACCTTCTTAATACTTTTCACTCATTGTCACAATCTTAACTCTAAGACTTGTTATTGGGACGAAGTATGATTGACTTCTTGATTTAACCATTTCTTCAATCCTTGATTCCTCTTCGTAGACATACAATTGTACTAAGACTCACTTAGAGGATCAATTGAGATATGGTTCTTAATCATTAAGACCTATCATAAAGAATAATAGCTACTCTCCCTTCTTCTTAGAATGGAGAAACTTTTATCTTTCTGCCTACTTGATTTTTCTTATTTGTTCTGCTATTGATATAAACCCTTTAATCAATTCAGAATTACACTTAATCTTGTAAGTATAATCATATTTACTAAATCATGACGAATATCTTTGTTACTCTTATGGTGGACTTGATCAACACACACCTTTGTGTACTCGATCTCCTAGTCCTTCATTTGACACTTTGTCAATGAATTAGTCTAATTTCCAAATATGAAATTTCTCATTCATCGTGCAACCAAGTTGCATGATTCCAAGTTTCTGTCCAATTGAAACTTGGGCGATGAGAAACTCTCCCTATTTGGTAAGTTATCGACTTTCCATAAATAACATAATAAGAACCAAATCCATTACTGCTAATAATAGAAACATTTTAACATCAATTTTTCATACACGCCATTGTAAGGATAAATAAATAAAATTTTAAATCAAAATTTATTTTATTGCGGAAAAATTTGTCCTTACAATGCAACTCATTGAAAAACTTATGCTAATACATCTTTCTTAGCAATCTAATTCTAACTCTAAGTAGTAGCTCAAGAATCTAATCTTCGAGAAATGCGATCGAAATCCATTCCTTCACGGTTAGATTCTGCTCACTTCTTCCCTTAAGCTTCCTTTCTTTTCTTCGATCCTACAAAACATCAATTGTAATCTTATCACATTATGTATTTAGAATATAGAATGAAGCTTAAAAGAGTTAGTCAATGGATTTTACCTAAATTAGAGCCATACGTTTCGACTCTCCCATCTCTTAGATCTCTTAGGTAAATGGGGCAGCTTCGTCTCCAATGCCCCTTCTCTTGGCAATAAAAGCAAATTGACTCTTTTGGAACAACACATGGAACTACTTCAAACATCGCCTTTCACTTATGATCAAACTTTTCGATCATTGCATGTCTTTCATTGCCATTGTCTATATCCATAGAGGTCTCGAAGGCAGATTCACCAATCAACTTTGCTTTTCTATTGCGCCAAATCATTGCTGATTCAGCAGCAATAAGCATATAGGTGAGATCTATAAGGGTCACGTCGTAGTTCATCATATAGTACTCTCTTACGAACTCACTATATGAGTTGGGAAGTGACTGAAGAACCCAATCAACAGCCATTTCCTCGCAGACAACGGATCCCAATATCCTTAACCTATCAATGTCTGACTTCATCCCTAGGACGTGTGCACACACAGACTTTCCTTCTTTATGTTTACTTGCCAAAAGGGCTTGAGTGATCTTGAACTTTTCAAGCCTTTGTACTTGTGGGTTAGGGAGAATAATTGGAGGAGGTAGAGGAAGCATGATTTCTTGTTCCTCGATCGAATCGTGGAATATCATCTTCATGTGGAATGCTTGTTCCACGGGATTTGGGAAGACCATAGTTGTCGAACTTTGACATCTACAAAACGGGAGAAAAACAAATTCAAGTTAGTTGATTGAGTGAGTCCTTAATAAATCACCCAAATGAGATACTAAGGCTATGACCCAACACAATATTCCACAACTCGGGAGAGGGAAGCCGTAACCCTAATTGCAGAATATTTGAAGGTAAGTGAATGACGATTCACTAATTTCCACCACGAAAAACGAAAATGAAATTTAAGTTTTAAATCTATGAAAACTCCTAGATCCTTTGAGATTCATTGAACATTTCAATGGCATGTTTAAATCTCGATATTCCCCTCTTGTTTGTGACTGGGATGCCGAGGATCACAAAGCGGGTGTGAATAACAATGCAAACTTACATGGTGCCCTCACATGTTACAGTCACCTATTCGATGTGCCGGTAAACCACACACGCTCCACCGAACTATGACAAACATTGAGTCACCCTTTGCTACCTTTGCTTAGAACCATTTAGTGTGCCGGTAAACCACACACGCTCTACTAACGTCTTCGCAAGGGCACAAAGTGTAATTTCATGGAATTGCATCAATTCACTTTTGCCTAAGTAACTAAGATTGGGGATTTTATGAAAACATTTAGTTACTTTAATAATTCATTATACTTATAATGGAAGGTTTCGTCCTATCCTACCCGTTCGGTTAACGACCCTCCACTAGTCAAGAGTGCGGTGGGTAAGAGTGGATACCCATTCAATCGCCATTTTATAGACAATTTCCTTAAACACCCCTTATAGACCAGCTTCGTGAATGAGGCCTACTAACGGTAAGACTGACTTTTACTCATACATATATATAATGTTAGACTTTTAATGTTATATATATATATAGTATAGGGTGTATTTTATACTTTCAAAATACTAGGTGGTCTAATTTAACAATTATACTTTTAATTCAATTAAATTGTAAACCTAAACTTTTATGGATTTATTAAACATCTTTTAATTATACACCTTAATTAATTAATAAAACCATAAGGGTGTGATTTGAACTTTTTCAAAACTATGCTAGGGTTTTAGAATTTAACATTCCTAATTAAACTTTTAATCAACTTTTAAATTCCAAAACTTGAGGGCAAGTTTTGAAACCTTTTTCAAAACATTAGGGTTTCAACTATTTAAATTTTAAAACAACAAAACCTTTGGGTTCAAATTTAAACTATAAAACCTGAAGGGGAAAATATGAAACTTTTCAAAGCACAAGGATCAAATAACAAATAATCTAAATTAACATTTAATTACATAATTATCCATATTTGATTTGTTTAATGATTTCTTGCAAAACAATTTATCAATTTACTCAAAATAATTAATCAATTATCTTATAAGGAAACAATTATCTTATTAATTGATGAATATCTTCAATTAGATCAAAATTATAGTCAAATATATCATATAATCGGATTAATATTGATCTAACATGATAAGGTAACTATCCCAATGCTAAAACAACAAGAAATCCCGAGATAAGCTCTATATGACGAGTTGACTCGTCGAGTCAAGCCTGGACTCGTCGAGTTACCTTGGACTCGGCGAGTTCAGCTATGGACTCGGCGAGTCCAGCCTCCAAAACACCAAAAAACGAATTTTTTTTGATATACAATGCATCAATACAATTGAAACCAAGCTATTCTCTGATACCACTGATGGGTTTTGGTCATAAGACATCCTATGTGCTCATACAAAACCTAATGCTTGGATCTAGGTTTCTCTATTGTACATGCTTTGAATCCAAGACTATAAACCCTAATTCTAGCATACAAGTAATCATATTAGATATTAGAATAGGTTTATAATGTTACCTTGATTGTTATGTAGCAATAACAATCCCAAATCTCCTTGTATTGACTTTGGAAGGCTTAGAGTCACACGTGTCACTCCTCTAATGGCTTACAAACACCATAAGCAAGCGGAGAAGGTATAAAGAGAGAGGAGAGGTGTTAGAATTCGTCCTTGGATGCTCTAGGGATCAAGTGTACGAAATCCTAAGGCCTTAGGGGTCTTTATATAGGGTTGGGATTAGGGTTTCAGTCCTTATCCTTATCTAGTTACTTGCCCATCAAGCAACCATAAGATAAGCCTTGGAAATCCCTATCTCTTGGACCTTTGGACGATTTTAAGGATATCCTTATCCTTGAATTCGTCCATCCTTTAACAAGGATAACCATTGCCCTATTTTGTAACTATCACATAATTACAATTCAACCCCTCTAGTTTAATTAATTACACTTGATCACAAAATTAATTCTTAATTAATTATTGACCAATATTAATTAAACAAATATGATTTCTCCTTTAATATATTATTCTTATAACATATTAATAAATCATAATAACCTCTCTCTCTCTCTATTTATTTCTCCAATCAAGTTGCTTTGGTGAAGGCAACCCAAAAGGACCATGCACCATCGGGTCAAGTACATACCAAAATAGTTATGGACTTAGACACTAATCCAACAGTCTCCCACTTGGATAAATCTAACAACTATTATGCGTATGACTTCGGATCCCGATCTGCAATCGTAGCTTTCCAAAGCCGCTGTCAACTCTGATCATATCAGATACGCGTGTCCTTAGATAAGGGATCATATATTCCTCCATTCTAGATATCATATGAGATATGATTTCAAATCATTCTCTTTGTACTATATCTCGATTCCCGATTTATGACGACTGACTAATTGAACAAATCAAATTAGCCCTAGCCCGGCCGAGCATTTACGTTTGTCATCACTAAATCATCGAAGGGCCCAAATATATCGCTTTTATCCTACTTTGGATAAAAGGAACGGATAAACTTTGATACAATGCTCGCTTGCACTCACGCACCGAATCACACACAACAATATGTTTTATAACACCAAGTTACTAGTGCGTTTACATATTATCAATGTGCAACCGATTCGCAAGATACAACTCACACATCTCGGTTTCAAGAATATAAGATGTTATCGTTTCACCAATCACTCGTGACACAATTCATAGAGTGATCCAAGTGAGCGTGGGTTTAATCCAATGCTCAAATCATATTCGTAAGCACTCATGAACGTTGCAGCAAACATTTGCTTTTGTCTAATGCTCTTTAGACAATCCACACACCAATTCACGACAGTCTTTATTCATATCTACTTCCAACATATGAACTACTGTGGCCCGTTTGAAAGAAAAGCTACCTGCCTAGCTATCCTTACAGATCACTTATACTTGGCAGAAGGCTCGACTGATCCTGCTGAGAGGGACTTGCCATTTCCAAATCAACCAACTATACTGCCAACACTTGCCTTCCAACACAAATACTAATACTGTCCAAAACTCTGAAACTTTCCAAACATTGAACTGCCTGCAATACTGAACATGCCTGAAACTCTAAACTGCCTGAAACGCTGAACCGATTGAAACACTGAACGGCCTGAAACACTGAACTGACTGAAACACTGAGCTGCCTGAAACACTAAGCTGGCTGAAACACTAAACTGGCTGAAACACTGAGCTGGCTGAAACACTAAGCTGCCTAAAACACTGAACTGGCTGAAACACTGAACTGGCTGAAACACTGAACTGGCTGAAACACTGAGCTGCCTGAAACACTGATCTGACTGAAACACTGAGCTGCCTGAAACACTGAACTGGCTGAAACACTAAGTTCCAACTCAATCGTGGAGTCAAAGGACTCCTTACTTAGTCGCTCCCACGACTTCTGTTCGAAATCTTTCTCTGGAACTAGTTTCCACTAGTTATCATGTCACTGTGGCTCAAGCAACCTTCCGATCCAACCGATCGGGTCCATACGTAACATCCTGACATCATCAATTCCGCGATTAACAACACGACGGCTCCCAGTCTGAAGGTAGCCCTTAACATGCCCGAACCCCATCGGTCCACTACTACTCTGATCCCATAACTAAAATACTTGGAAATCCGAAATCTAATTCATGGATTCCCATATCCTCACTGCTGCACTCGAACGGGTGTGAATTACTGCTTTCCCGCGCCCAACAACGCGCTCATGCTGCCTACCAATCCGATAAAGGCTGCGACTACGCTCGCGGACTTACAACTTTCTAATACTATCCGACTGCTAGTGAATGCTACGGCTACCCCCGCAGACTTACAACACCACTACTACTATTTGACTGCTAGTGAATGCTACGGCTACCCCCGCAGACTTACAACACTACTACTACTATCTGATTGCTAGTGAATGCTACGGCTACCCCCGTAGACTTACAACACTACTACTACTATCTGACTGCTAGTGAATGCTACGGCTACCCCCGCAGACTTACAACACTACTACTATCTGACTGCTAGTGAATGCTACGGCTACCCCCGCAGACTTACAACACTACTACTATCTGACTGCTAGTGAATGCTACGGCTACCCCCGCAGACTTACAACACTACTACTACTATCTGACTGTTAGTGAATGCTACGGCTACCCCCGCAGACTTACAACACTACTACTACTATCTGACTGCTAGTGAATGCTATGGCTACCCCCGCAGACTTACAACACTACTACTATCTGACTGCTAGTGAATGCTACGGCTACCCCCGCAGACTTATAACACTACTACTATCTGATTGCTAGTGAATGCTACGGCTACCCCCGCAGACTTACAACACTACTACTACTATCCCGAGGACATCCTGACTATCCCTAGTCCCGCTAGTGATTCCTCATCCTGATTTCTCAAAAACAGCCCTTAATCTTTGAATACTGCATCATCCTCGACATCTTATATCCTTGATATGCTTAGCGCTTCGTCGAGGAACTCTTCGGCTTGGTTCCCAAACCAATCGTCTACTAATCCGGATACAAGAAGCTATTGTTGGGAAGTTTCCAAACTTCCAACTCCTGAATCTACACAATCCTGCATGCTGGCTTTGACACTGGCTACTAATACGAAAACATCTCTTGCTAACCCCTTTCAGAATCCTCATTCCGACTCACTTGAGCCCTACAAGTGGTCCTCCAATCCTGGATTCCCAACCAGCTTCTAACCATCTCGATTACATGAACTAACTGCTGTGAAGGTCTTCGAACTTCCAGTTCTGAACCTCTCGATCCATCGATCACTGTGCTACTATCATTTCCTCTCAGAGGACGCGCACTCATTCTGAGCCTACGTGGCTCTTATCCTTGCCAGCGCTCCAACTAACTCCTACCAGATCCGCACCCTTCCTGCTATCTGACTGAGCACCCTTCGATCCTTAACTGTAATTGCTTTAGGGACTACATCCCGAGAATCTGCGTTTGGGGTGCACCTCCCCAACCCACTTTCTTACTGACCATTAGCTACTCCACTAAAAAACTCTGAACTATCACAACTGAGAATATAATTGATCATTACTCGACTAACGCCCTCCGCAAGTAGTAAAGCACTACTGCATCTTACACATACATGGTACAGTTACTGTATCTGAAGTAACCTGATCTAGAGGGAACGACCTCCAATTCACCATTCGAATTCCAAGGTATGCATTTGGCATAAAACTCGACCACAAGCAGGTATTATAATACCTCAACACTCCAGCTTACTGATAACAATGCAACAACAATATCACAATAATAGATGACAGAAAAGCAAAGATACATACCTCCATCACTCAGTGCTGCTCGAATCCCTGCTGAAATCTACCGGAAAACTCGGCTCCGAGCCGTAGGCGCCCTTGCCCGGCCCTGACGTCCGTTGGTCTCTCGAAGTCCCAGGGGCAAGAGCTGGTACCTGCCTGACTGTATACAAACTCAGACAGTGGGCCTTCTTGTGGCCTCTCTGACCGCAATGGAAACATATTGGGTCAAGTCCCTGGGCAAAGGTAACAACACAGTCTCTGCTAAAATGACCAATCTGGCCGCACTTGAAACATCCAGCATCGCCACCACTTCTACGCCTGCACACACCCATGTGCGTCCTTCCGCACTTCCCGCACCGACTGCGGTTCTGATAGTTCCTCGTCCTCAAATCTGAACCCTTGGGCCTCTTACCCGAACCTGGGGCTACCTGAGTCTCATCCGTTTTCCTCTTCCTTTCCGACTCCCTGCCCGTTGACTGAACAACAGCTGTCTGATCCTGGAGCCTCTCGATCAATCTATCAGTGATCCTCACGACCATGTCGGGCAGATCCTCGTGAAACTTCCGCAACTATCCAATCATACAGAGGTCTCTCTTAAAGACAGGATGCCCCACTCACTCCTGTCCCCTGATGGCAGAAACTAGAAATGGGATCGCCCTCCCTGATGGATCCCTGAACTCCATAAGATTCGGGACCTAGACGAGCCCCAATCTGTCCTGAAACTATCCCGGCCTTGAAGGCCTCAAGATGACGGTCCATGAGCTCCATAATGGCCTCTCTAACTGAACCGAAAATCACCGGAGCCTGATTAATGATGTTGCGCGTGATCTCTGCGGAAATGAAATCCCTCATCTGATCATCAAGCTGCCCGGCTCTAAAGCCCGAGCCAGATCCCTCCTCGACACCTGAACTGCTAACTGGTAGCTCGCGCAATGTCACCATGCTGAAAATATAACAATTCCTGATCAATTTACACACTACTGCTGAGGGATTTCTCACTCACTTCACCATTCCCTGGTTTTGTCTTGGTCCCTCTTGAATCGAGTACGGATCCTCTGCTTTCAGTAGTATGGGCCCCTACTACCTTCCACATCTATCCGCACTTTCCTCAAGAGTTACCTCAACTCCACCAAATCACTTCTACTGATCTCTATTACTCCCATCCTAGGCTTGCCCTAGGGAACCTCCGACTCCACCCAAACCAGTCCTCAGCTGCCGAAGGCCTCCTTGTAATGCCAATTAGCCATCTCCTGAATACTATCACATGTGACGAGGCTTAGATAATCCTTCGAGTAAAAGACTCGTCCCTCCTTGTAATGCCAATCCGCACTTTCTAAAATTGTTTTCTTTTCTCAAAATCCTTTTGTAACCATGGTTTTTCTTTGAAAACTCTATACCACTTCCTTAGTTTGAGTTCAGACACACTCGGGAGTGCGCCCGAATCCCTCAAACCAAGGCTCTGATACCAACTTGTAACGACCCAAAAATCACGACTAAAAATTTCTTTAAAAAAACATTAGTAAATCATATTTATAAAAACTGTATCATAAGTCATAACATAATTTTCGAGTATTAATTCAAAACATATTATCATTATCAGAGTCAAACATTCCCAGGTTAACTGACTATGGTGTGTGCACTGCAATCTTCCCGAGCTCCTCCTTTGAAAAACTGAGTACCTGAAACAAAAACTGAAAACCGTAAGCACGAAGCTTAGTGAGCTCCCCCAAACTACCACATACCATGCAATAACATATAAAGCACATACTGGGCCCTGCCCACTGCATCGGACCGAAGTCCGGGCTAACTGGGGCCTTGTCCCCTCCATCGAACTGAAGTCCGAAGCTGACTGACTGGGACCTTGTCCCCTACATCGGACCGAAGTCCGAAGCTGACTGACTGGGACCTTGTCCCCTACATCGGACCGAAGTCCGAAGCTGACTGACTGGGACCTTGTCCCCTACATCGGACCGAAGTCCGAAGCTGGCTGACTGGGACCTTGTCCCCTACATCGGACCGAAGTCCGAAGCTGACTGACTGGGACCTTGTCCCCTACATCGGACCGAAGTCCAAAGCTGACTGACTGAACACAGCATAGCATAACATATCAATTAGCATAAACACATAAATCCTGTCTGAGCCACGGAGGCGTCAAACATACTAACTACTGCCTTGGACCGAAGTCCAGAAACTACTGCTAACTGAACGGGCCGACATTGTGGCCTTAGACCCGTTCCTACTGGAAGGAAACTCACCTGAACTGCTGAGCTCTGCTGATAAACCTCTGGCTGCTACTCGACAATCTCCTGAACCGCTGTTCCTCTGGCTCTCCGAGCTTCAAATGCTCTGGAAGACCTCACAAACTCTGGATCTACTGCCAATTCTTGAATCCCCAATGTGTGCCTTCTTCCTTCTTCCTTCAAACCACCCAAAATGGCAAGAAAGCTTGAATAAGCAACAATGGAGGCTTAGGGTTTCTGGTTCTGGACTATAGGGCCGCAACTGAGCCCTAGGAAAGAGAATAAGATGCTTAAATAGGGTACTAAGTCCCGAAATTAGGGTTTCCAAACCCAGACCTGACTCGCCGAGTCCACTTGCCGACTCGCCGAGTCGGTCAATTGCTTTACACCTGGATCCCGCTCCGACTCGCCGAGTTCCTCCCTGGACTCGACGAGTCAACCCTCTTCAACTTAGGGTTTTTCCTTTCTTTTCTTGACCTTTCTGATCTCGGGTGTTACATATTAAGTTAAGAGGTTAATTTTAGATCTATCCGAGAGTATGGATCGTGTCGTTGTAATGATCGACGGGGTGGGATAAGAATTTGTAACAATGTAAAATTTGCAAACAAATTTTTTCATTTTAAAAACATAATTTCATTCATAACAAAATCCATTGTCTCACATATTATCTCATAAAAAACCCCAGAATCTCAATTACATAAATCTTCATCAGTGTGTACAGATCGTGCCAACGCCTTCCCGCGATCCTCGCTAGTACCTGAAACACATAACACAACAAATGTAAGCATAAATGCTTAGTGAGTTCCCCAAAATACCACATACGCACATACGCCACTCAAGGCTATAAGACCTTCCGGTCACTGTGTCTCAGAGGAATTCCATCCCACAACCCTGGTAGACCTTCCGGTCCTACCCGTAATGACCTTTCAGTCCATATCATCTTGACCTTCCGGTCCATATCATAATAACCTTCCGGTCCTCATCATTCATAACATACATAACACATACATATCATATAACAACATACAACACATACATCTCATAGCATATAATACCTTCCGGTCACACATAGGTACCACTCTAAGTACAGTATAGTAAGAAGACTCACCTCGAATGAAGTCGGATGAACTCTCGTGCTCGACGTCCCGACCTAGCCTCCTCCTATCAACCGAATAACATTCCTGATCAATACCCTCTCATAGTCTGATCTCTAAAGATTGGGTAGAAGGCCATTTTACCCCTCCCAGAACTCTCTTGAATCAGCTTGACCAAAACCCTAAAGTCAACTGAAGTCAACGGTCAAACTTTGACCCGACTCGTCGAGTGAACATGGGCGACTCGGCGAGTCCATGCGGGTCCTTTGAATCCTTTTAGCCTCACTTGGCACGTCGAGTCATTCCTTCACTCGACGGGTTACTCCTGTCACGAATCGCGAGGCAACCCCGACTCGACTCGTCAAGTCTACTTATGAACTCGACGAGTTGCTTCCATGGCAACACTCAAATGACCTTCTGAGGTCAAATCCGCTTCTCTAACCTATAGATCTGATCTTTCCATAACCACTAATCACGTAAAGGTGAAACCTTTACACTCATGCAACACATATATGGTTCCTTTTGAAGGAATAGCCTCAAAAATGGCAACCTAAGTTCATTCCTTCCATAACACCTCATAAAGCAAGATGGATAATGCTCTCTGGACCTCTATGGGTCCAGATCCGGAGTCTAACACATAAAGGGGCCATATACTCATCAATTCAAGCCATAAAAAGGGTATAGAAAACCCTAGATTCATAGATCTTAACCAAAACAGAAGGAGGGATCGATTTACTACCTCAAAGTTGCAGATCCAAGCTGGAAACCCACAGAATAGCAATCCCCTTGACCTCCTCTTGCTGGAAACACCTTCTTTTTTGCAAAATCACACTAACAAGGATAAAAAAGGCTCTCTTTCTCACACAACTTGTCCAAGCTCTCTAGGGTTTCTCTCTCTGGACTGGTAGCCGCAAATGAGGGCTATAAGGACCCTTAAATAGGGTACAAGCCCAAAGATTTAGGGTTTCTTCCGCCAGCACAGACTCGCCGAGTCACCCTGCCGACTCGTCGAGTCCATTCATTAATATAGTCAGCAAATCACGATCCTACTCGACGAGTCTAGGAGTTGACTCGTTGATTCCTTCTCTCTAACTCAAAATAAATGAATAACATAGAATACCTGGGGATCCGGATGTTACAAATCTCCTCCACTTGAAATAGATTTCTCTCTCAAAATCGCTCCTCAAACCATATAGATCGAAACCAAACACTCGAAAAGCACCACTGAAAGGTTCTCACACCAAACAATATCTTTCTCCATAAATACCTGGATCCGACCAGGACCTCCAAATTTGGAACAAAACTGGCCCCTCTATCGCTAAAATGCCCCTTTCTGACCTTTCCAGAATTGGGAAACTCTAGTGGATTGGCCCGCCGCCAGTCCGCCCCACTCATGCTATCACAATGATATTCGCTCCTCGAACATCAAACCATGATAACTCACTGTTCCTCTGATTCTCACAAGACAAAATCCAACAATCGACTACCGATCCCTCATACCAATGTACCAACACAGTCCGAATCATGCCCCAAGGAACGAAAGGGTTCACATCCCACCAAGGCTCATCCACTGAACTATTATCAGCATCCCTCCGGACAATAAACTTTCAACATCCTGCTCTCTGTCACAAGAAAATCATGCTCGCTCAGAAGTCCTCAGACATCTAAATTCATAAACCTTAGTTGCATTCCTCGTATCCCTTTTTAACACTAAGTACTAGGTCGGATTGCGATGACCACCCCTTACTCAGAACATAATGATTCCCTATCATTGAGGAGATCCCGGTCTCGCCCCTGGTCCGACCACCAGGTTCCCAAAAACTCATAAATTAGGGCCACCCCATGCCCTAAACTCTTCTGCGTCCTGCTCTAATCAAAGAGTACTTTACCATAACAACTTCTCACTGACTAGTGTGTGCTACGTCTTCTCGTAGCATCACATCAACCTCCCACTGACTGGTGAGTACTACGGCTTCCCGCAGTATCACCACAACCTCTCACTGACTGGTGAGTACTACGGCTTCTTGCAGTATCATCACAACCTCTGACTAGTGAGTACTACGACCCCCCTTAGCATCATAACAACCTCTTACTAGTGAGTACTATAGCATCCCGTAGCATCACAACAACCTCTGACTAGTGAGTACTACGACTCTCCGTAGCATCATAACAACCTCTGACTAGTGAGTACTACGACTTCCCCTAGCATCACAACAACCTCTGACTAGTGAGTACTACGGCTTCCCGTAGCATCACAACAACCTCTGACTAGTGAGTACTACGGCTTCCCGTAGCATCACAACAACCTTTGACTAGTGAGTACTATGGCTCCTTGTATCATCACAACAACCTCTCACTGACTCACATTCCGCGGATCAATCATAGATAGGTGCAGGCACTTACCCAAATTATGCACCACTATATCTGACGGTAATCGTCATAAAAAAAACACCCTTCCTTGCTACAATCCATATTCTTGGACAATCTCACTTGCTGTCATTAACCGAAAGGGCTCCCACTGGAACCATCGATGCTCGACCCACCACTTGTCGTCTCCACTCAAGACTCAAACTTATCCGAAATCCAATGCATTAAATTCGGATACCCCGATACACCACATAGAAAATCACAACGACTCGTCTCATCCACTGATCTTCCTGATCCACAACCTGGAATTTGTTGTCTAATCAACTTCTGCCCTTCTCAAGCTAAATAACAGCCCCATCATTGAACCAGAATTTCTCAACCGCTGAACTCACCCTACGAGCCAACCATCTCGAATTCACCATTATGACCTTGATGAATTCCTGGTTCACCCAAAGGTCTCCAATCAACGGCCACTTGCTGTGGAGGCACTCATCCTTTTCAAACATAACACATGCATTATCTCGCTCTGCACCTCGTCTCAATCACCAACAACCTTGGGCTCAATGAATTCGCACCGCCAGTCTCTATATCCCGATCTCTAACCATTCTCGATCGAATCCCTGATCCCCTCAATACAATACTCGGTTCTCCCCCACTTAGGGTTCGAACCATCCCCAATCGGCGCACCAGTAATCTATCACACAGACTGTTTCCACCAGTAACCATCGCACCTACTCTTGGAAGGTGCTACGCAACGCTCGATGATCTCCCAACAGAGATCGAGCAACATCAAAGAAGTCGATATGAAGCTATGTTACACTGAGAGATTAAAGAATATGTAGGATTGAAATCCCTATGTACTCACCAGGTTTCCCAATCAGACTCACTCAATTTATTTGTATCACAGGAGTCGATATGAAGCTATGTTACACTGAGAGATTAAAGAATATGTAAATCACTAGTGTAAATGAATGTAAGGTCTGTTGTAACATCCCAAATTTCGAGGCCAAAAATTTCATTTTTAAACTTATCATGTAATAACGCGTTTTACTAAAACATTGTCACAGTTACATTAATTATAAAACATAAGGTTATGTCTCAAAACAATATCGTCGGAAACAAAGAAAATTAGAGTACGATCCCAAAAAATCCAGTGCGGAAACCATGTGTGTGATGCGCCGCTACGCCGCTGGCTCTTTCCCCTTTGACGAAGAGGTACCTGAAACCACATCAGTATCTTACAACCGGTAATCATCATCGGTATCTTTCAACCGGTAACTGGGGCCTATTCCACCCCCTACTGCTAGCATACAACAACAAGGTATAAGCATACAATCAGGCATGTTCGAGTACTGTCCTACCCTTCGGTCCTAAGGACCACTGTCAGGGGAAAACTATCCCTATCATACATGTAACACATCATACAGATATATCTCATAATCAATCACGTATCCATACGAAGATAATTATCACAAAGACAATCATCTTCTAAAATACTCCTACTTGGTGGGTCGGCATTGTGGCCTTAGACCCACCCCTACTGGAAGGTAACTCACCTCGAAAGGCTGGCTGCTGAAAAGCTGATCCACAAATGTCCTACTGCTGCTCCGGTGATCCTCCGACTATATTTCCATAAATCACTTAATCAGGCATTGATATTATTCCCAGGGTAAAATGACTAGTTTACCCCTGACCAATTCCAAACCAAAATCAAGTCAATGTCAAAGTCAAAGTCAACTTCCAGTTGACCCGGCTCGTGGAGTTGGCTCGCCAACTCGTCGAGTCCATATCCAGTCGATTGTCCTTACTCCTGTCTCTACTTGTCGAGTTAGGCATTGAATCGTCGAGTTCACTTCCTAACTGATACTCAATGGTTCTTCATCCGACTCGCCAAGTTGTATGAACAACTCGCCGAGTTGATCTTCATCCGATGAACACTCTAGGCTGTGACTCGCCGAGTTGTATGAACAACTCGTCGAGTCTGTTCTTGAGGCAAGAAGATTGCTTTGGACCCGCCAAGTCAGGGCATTGACTCGCCGAGTCCCTCCATTGTTGAGTCTGGCTTCCAACTCACTGAGTCCACCGATGGCTCACTACTCTACTCACATACTCGGAAGGGGAAAAATGGGAACTCGCGACTCGACTCGCCGAGTCCGAAGAACAACTCGCCTAGTCGCAACATGCAATCTCTATACACTCGATTCTGCTTGAATCCAGTGCATTCCATTCATAAATCTGGGTTCCTAGGGCTCGATTAACACGTAAAGTTTCCAACTTTACGTGTATATAATCATCAATGGGGGTTTTAAGGCTCAAAACACACTAAAAGGGGTAGATCTAGGGCCTTCATGCAATATGGCCCCATAAAGGTATTAGATCTAGGCTCCTGGAACTCGATCATAGCCAGATCTAGTAGGTATTCAACCCATTATGATCCCTATACTACTAACAAGCTTGGAAATGGTTCAAAGATAGCTTTTAAGATGTTCTAATGGGGATTTGAGCATAGAAACAGAATAGATCCAAATTGTACCTCAATGAACTCTGGATTAGGTCCTAGATCCTTGCTCTTCACCTTCTCTTTTGGTCTTTCCTTCCTTCTCTTCTTCAATCTTCAAGGAACAAGCACAAAACACTTCAAATCACAAGGAGAGGGTTAGGGTTCGGTATAGGATGCTCTGAGGGTGAAGGTGACTTACTTGGGGGCGCATAAGGGGGTTTAAATAGGGTGAAAACCCCTGAAATTAGGGTTTCTTCCAGACTGGTGGACTCGCCGAGTCGCCAACCTAAACGTGCTCAAAATCCCGTCCCTACTCGGCGAGTCTAGCCTACGACTCGCTGAGTCCAAGGCTAAAAATGTAAAATACTCAAATAAATCATACATACCAAGAACCAGGTGCTACATCTGTTTATGCGTATGTTTCTGCATTAACGACGATATCCCAAAGTTGAAATATAAACAAGAATACATTTCTTCGGAAATACTTTGATAATATATTTATCATGTTTTCTAGGAGCAAATTCCGCAATATTATTCTTTAAAATGAATACTCTGATTTCCAAATAAGCATAAATAATTTTTTTTAAATGACCGTGAATTTGGGGATGTCACAGGAACAAAGTGAGGACTAACAACCTCCTCCTTAGTGTAGATGCAAGAGCAGGAAACACCTCCCAGGCGAAAAGTAAAAACCAACTCATCGGTCAAAAAAGTCGACTCATTGTCGAAGTCAACAGTAGAGAAAAACACCCAACACAAATCCTTGTAAATCACCTCGAGAATCCTAAATTTCGACTTCATCCCTGTCAACCTGTACTCATCAGCAACCTTCCAGTTTAGGGAACGGGGAGTGCTAATCTACTTGGACAATAGAGCTATGACATGAGAAGTGAAGGAGTTTCTATCAGTAGACTCAGGAAGCTGCATGAGACGACTAGTTAGGCAGTTAAGCGGTAACTGACCCATCTGCTGACGACCTCTACAAGACATATCTATAGAAATAAAACAAATGAAATTAGAAACAAATTAAGTTAAGTAAAAAGGCTGGAAGGATAGCTAAAATTAGTTTCACGCACAAGGTATGTGTGGCATGCATGTGCGCGTGGCGCACAAGATGCTGTACAACGTGCTCTAAGAACACGACGAACAACAGGTTATGCGAAACTATTACCGGTGGGTACCCGCCTTTTTTTAAAGCATATATATATATATATATATATATATATATATATATATATATATATATATATATATATATATATATATATATTGGTGATTTTGTTTAAAAAATAATAAGTTCTTTTACTTTTAGGTCAAAAAGGGTTTTTCTTACTTAATATCACCATATTGTCCTTGACATTTAGGATACACTAATCACCTTTTACACATGAACAATTTATTTTTTTCTTCTTGACACTTCTATTCATCATAATGAATATGAAAACATTTGAAGTTAGAGTTTTTATGATCGACCATATTAGTTAGGGATGAGCATCGGAACCGGGTACCCGCTTTTGGAACGGGAACCACCTTAAGCGGTTCCGGTTCCTAAAGTTATGGAACCGCCTTAAGTGGTTCCGGTTCCGGTTCTTGTTTTTTCGGTACCGTTACCCGCTGGGTACCCGTCGGAACCGGTATATATATATATATATATATATATATATATATATATATATATATATATATATGTGTGTGTGTGTGTGTGTGTGTGTGTGTGTGTTACTTAGACATGTTTAGAATATATTTGTCTGATTTTGTCCGTCTTTGGTCCGAATTGATTTGAGGATCGAACTAAATTGCGGTTTATCGACAAAAGTTAACAAAATTATTGTAACCGGGTTACCCGCTCCCGGAACTGGAATCGCCGGTTCCGGGACTGGTTCCAAACATTTAAGAACTGTCTAGAGCGGTTTCGGTTCCGGTTCTAACTTTCTAGAAACCGCCGGTTTCGGTTCCGGTTCTCGCCAATGAGATGGGTACCCACCTATGCTCATCCCTAATATTAGTCACACAAAGGGTCTCCACCTACCATGCAACTCTTTTATGGAGCCTTTTTTCTAATGCAATATATATATATATATATATATATATATATATATATATATATATATATATATATATATATATATATTTTGACGATTTTGTTTAAAAAAAATAATAAGTTCTTTTTAGGCGGTGTTTGTTTTAGGTTATTTTTTCTGGCTTTTTAGCTTATCAACTTATTTTTTGGGATTATAAAAATTAGTGTTTGGGTTAGGTTATTAACTTTAAGCTTATGAGTCTATTTTATCTAAAAATAAACTAATTTTCATAAGCTAAGTAAAAGCAACTTTTTTTTTTTACAAATGATTGGCTTATTTGTCTATATTTATCTATTTACTTTCAACCCTAAGGTGTTGTTTGTTTTTTGGAAAAAATCTCTTCAAAGCTCTTATTGCTGCGCGGCGCAGCACACGCGCAACACTTTTCATCTCGCAACTGTTTGTTATTTAGAAGTCTTCTGAGTCAAAAACCTCTACACGTGCTCTGTTTGGCGCATCACTTGTACCGCCTCTTCCAACCTCTTCCAACATCTTCTTTTTCTTTTTTTATTGCTGAAATTTTGATTATATGTTGTTAAAATTTTATTTCACATTTTTTTTCGTTTATTCTTATTGAATTTATTTTTCGTTTTTTTATATTCAATAATGATAATTTCTTGATGAAATATTATTATTTTTTTACTAAAATATTTTTAATTTTTGTTGAAATATCATTATTCTTTACTAAAATATCTTTAATTTTTACCAAAATATTATACATTATTACATTTTATGTATTAAAAAGCTATTTTTGGTTTATAAAATTAGATTATTTTAATTTTTTAATATCTGCAGCAGTATGCGGATGTTAAAAAACAAACACGCTTCTTATTACAGTCTGCAGCCGTTTGGTCCACCTTTTCTACTGCAGAGGGTTGCAGAGGTGGTCCGCAGACTTCATGAATTTTTGTTTCAGAAAATCAAACAAAACCTAAATAATTCTTCTTTTCCCAACACTATAGTATTCTCCTTTTTGGTCTGCAACTACTTTTGAGTCAAGTGAATAAAATGGGCCAGGTGAGTAGTTGTAACTTGTAATTTAAAATAATTTTTTGTTAACTGAATCAATGTTTGGTGTCTCGGTGAGAGGTCTTGGTTTGATTCCTAGGGTGGTTGGATGTTTCGATTCTGTGAATGGTTGTAGAGTGTCTCATATTGGCAGGAATACTTTGCAAATTTGTAACACCATGTAACGTTAACCCTTACTTTTATTTAATTGTCAAAACTAGCCATTAATTGACAAAAAGGTGGAAAATGAGTACGCGAGGCGTACGTGTGTGTACGCTTAACGTACTCATGTGCGTATTATGGACTCTGAGGCCACCTAGTACGCTGGGCGTACCAGAGGGTACGTTGGACGTACTAGGCTCAAAGTGAAAACCTTAATTATATGGTGTGTCCCTATTTAAGGAACATGATGACCTCATTTCCAGCCACCATTTCCAGCCTTGAACTCCAGAGCATAATACATGTCCATTTAGGTGTTTCTAGTTGTTCGGACTCATAAAAATGAGATCTTGGACGTCAAGATCTCTCCATGCATGAGATATGAGGACCCTTGTGAGTAAAGGATGGGAGTTTATGAATTTTAGACTTGTCCAGCCATGCTATAGACACCAACTTTATGGAGTAATAGACGTTATCTAGCCCAACTCTCTAGTAGTAGCAATGGTTTTAACGGATTAAGACTAAAAGAGTGAAAAGAGGAAGCCGGGGAGTACTTCGATTTTCCCTGTTGATTAAGATGTATGTTTGATATTCTAACTCCCACACACGTAAAAACCCTAGAATTCCTAAAAAATAATTTGATTATTTTATATGTTTGTTACTCCCACACACGTAAAAACCCTAGAATTCCTAAAAAATAATTTGATTATTTTATATGTTTGTTACTCCCACACAGGTAAAAACCCTAGAATTCCTTCATTTTTTTTTTAAACCTTCTTACCTCTGCTGCTTTGCTTTGCCCTTCCTTCATCATCGTCTTCGTTGTTGCCCTGCGCTATTCCAAGTAAACATATTTGATTTGTTTGCTTTTGGTTGAATGAAAAATAGTAATTGTTATAAGGATTCAGCACCTTACTTTTTCCGACTTGTTGCAGATTCAAACATGGAAGACGACAAACACGAAGTGAAATCATTCAAAGAATTAGGATTAGTTGAACAATTAATCGAGGCTTGTGATCGTTTAGGCTGGAAAACTCCTTCCAAGATTCAGGCTGAAGCCATTCCTCATGCACTTGAAGGTCTATTGTTTCAACTCCAAGTGATTGTTTTCGGTATGTTTGTATCTCATAGTGTTTTTAATGTTTAGGGAAGGACTTAATTGGGCTAGCACAAACTGGTTCTGGTAAAACTGGAGCTTTTGCTCTACCGATTCTTCAAGCCCTGTTGGAGGCGGCGGCGGCGGCGGCTCCACCTGTTCAACATTCCTTCTTTGCCTGCGTGCTTTCTCCCACAAGGTTTGTCTGGCTTTGGGAAACTCCTTATGATTTTTATACTTCAATTTTTCTTCAATGGTCTTTAGGGAACTTGCAATTCAAATCGCTGAGCAATTTGAGGCCTTGGGATCAAGCATCAGTTTAAAGACTGCAGTGGTGAGTTGTTTCTTGATCAAACCAATAAATATTATTATGAATATGAACTTTTGGTAATGATTTGCAGCTTGTTGGAGGGGTAGACCATGTACAACAAAGCATCATCCTTGGAAAACGACCACACATTGTTGTAAGCTTTCTTCTTTATGATTTTTCATTTTTTTATTATGTGCAAAAAACATGAATATTTCTTGTCACTCAGGTTGCGACACCTGGACGTCTTGTGGACCATTTGTCTAACACTAAAGGCTTTTCTCTTCGCACGATAAAATACTTGGTAATTATAATCCCTTCTTTCTTCCTGTGAATTTATTTTTTATATGTTTCACATATTCACATATGTGTTACAGGTTTTGGATGAAGCAGACAGATTGCTAAATGATGATTTTGAAAAATCACTTGATGAAATCTTAAACTCCATTCCTCGTGAAAGGAGAACATACTTGTTCTCTGCTACAATGACTAAGAAGGTACAAATATTATTCTATAATCAAAATCAATTCTACAAAATAAGATCACAAAATCTACTTTACCTTTTTTACCAAATGTAAGTTGTTGATATTATTGGTAAAGTATGTAAGCAGGGTGTTGTTATTATTGGTAAAAGATGGACTTAATACACAAAATTTTGGGTACAATTAAAGTATAGTTCATTTCAGGTGCGAAAGTTGCAAAGAGCTTGTCTAAGAAACCCTGTGAAGGTAAGAAGCCATAATCAATATACAAATTTCTATATCTTTTTTTTTTTTTTTTTTTAATTTTTTTTTTTGTTTTTCAGATGGAAGTGGCGTGTAAATATTCTACTGTTGACACGTTGAAGCAGCAGTTGCGTTTTGTGCCAGCTAAGCACAAGGACTGTTATCTTTTATATATTTTACTTGAAAAATCTGAGAGCACATCAATGGTGTTCACACGTACATGTGAAGCAACACGTCTTTTGGCTTTAATGCTTTGTAACCTTGGTTTAAATGCAACCCCGATTTCTGGTCAAATGACTCAGGTATAGGTATCATTTTTAAAACTACTCTTTTTTTTTTTTTTCTTCTTGCTCTTTTTTTTTTTTTTATTTATAAATTTAGTTATGTTTTTATTAAATCAGACAAAAAGGCTAGAGAACTTGAGTAAGTTCAAGGCTGGGATCTGTACAATTCTTATATGCACTGATGTTGCGAGTAGAGGACTTGATATTCCTTCTGTTGATATGGTTATAAATTACGATATCCCCACAAACTCAAAAGTAAGTATATATATATTTTGTGTTTTTTTTATTTTTATTTTTTTAAAAGGAATTGCAACGTACTTTACTTATAAAAATGATATATTTTAGGATTATATACATCGAGTGGGAAGAACAGCACGTGCTGGGAGATCTGGGGTTGCTATTTCATTGGTGAATCAGTATGAGCTTGAGTGGTATATTCAAATAGAGAAGCTTATTGGTAAAAAGTTACCCGAGTTTGAAGTTCAAGAAGAGGAGGTTTTGTTATTCTTGGAACGTGTCACTGAGGCTAAACGCCTATCGCTCATGGTATTTAATTTTTTTTTTTTAATTGAAATTTGAAATTTGTTTTTATGGTTTTTTGTTAATTTGTTAATTTGGTTTTATAGAGCATTAAGGAAGCGGGAGGGCATAAGAGGAGGAGGGAGGAGGATGTGGGTCACAAGTTCCATGGGAAGAATAACAAGTCTAAACGCAGATAGATTTGAATTCGTGTAATTTCACAATTTTGTTATGAGGATTCAGGTGGCTTCTTTAGTTTTATAATTCTATAGTATTTGGATGAGGAAATTTGTAAATTTTATTCTAGGTTTTATTTTAAGGATTATCAACTTTTGTTTAGGGATTTTATGTGAATCTGATTTTTGGTTTTGTTTTTCTATCTTAGACGTTTAGCAATTAAAAAAAATAATAATCAAGTCAAGCTTTATTTTTTTACAAAAGGTTTGAAAGATTATCCAATTTTTTTTATAATAAGCGAGTCAACTATCAATAATTATACTCTTTATTATTTTAATAAAAACAAAAACTATATCTCATGCAAATTATTGGATTATATATGTAGTCTTATAAAGGGACGGATCCACAATACGATCCGCTCAGGATATCTTAAATTTTTTTTTTCAGTATTTTAATTTTCTTAGAAAAATTTCATTATATATATATATATATATATATATATATATATATATATATATATATATATATATATATATATATATATATATATATATATATATATTAAAAGTTGTTTTTATTTTCTTTCAAATATTTATTTTCTTTTATTTTCGCAGCTATTTTTATATAGTTTTATATGAATTATATGTATTATATTTTGTTGTGAAAGTTAAATACAAGTACTGAGTTGTCCAAGTATTTTATTTTTTTATCCATTTAACTTGTTTTTTAAAATTCTAAAATTGTCCCATATCGCCAATAATATGAAATATAGCTCTTAGACATCTGTTATATAAACAACATAAACTTCTCAATTCTCAACAAGTTAAGCTTTCGAATGGGTTTGAGTTTAAACCCAAAACCAAGTTTGGAAAACCGAGAAACCGAACCCATCTGTTTGTGATAACATTTTACTTTGATTTTGGCTCTGCAACTGCATAAAATAAGAACCTTCATGTTTATTCGTTAGATGCTATACTTTTATGTTATGATCATACCAAATTTTTGTAAAACAAGTCTCACCCAATTCAGTGTAATCATGTAATGAAAATGTAATGAAAATCAACATGTATGGACTTAAAATATCAGTTTAATCCATACACAATACTTATAAAAAATGTTTTTCCATATTGACGTTGGCATTATAAAATATTAATGTTGGTCCAAAAACCTAAATTAAATTTGATGATCACCTTTTGTAATAATATGTCATAGTGTAAAAAACTGATCATATGTATTATGTCAATCTTACGAAATCTACAAATTTGTCTAATTTCGTGTCATCTATTTATTTGGACAGTGTGTTTTCTTTAAGATTTTGTAAGTGGTTAATATTGCTTATAAGTAGAATATTTCTTTGTAAGTTGAAAGTGATCACAATTCACAAATGATGTTTAGAGATTGAAGATAAGGATCGATAAGATGAAATAAGTTCAATTACCAAGTTATACCGGCTAGTCACAACATATATTATGGCCAAAGATATTGTGACCAATTTATGAACATAGTTGGTGAACTATCCGACAGTACTTTTTTTTTTAACGACAAAATTTTATAAACACACTATCAACGTGCTAAAATAACAAGGAATATTTACTTGATATAACGATCTTTAAACCATCCACTCCCATCTAATATGTTGTTACGATACCTACTCGAAATCTAATTATAAGATTTGAAAACGATAGAATTAAAGAGAACTTCCTTCTTTTGCTTTAGGATCTTAAATTATAAGCATTGTGAAGCCACCAAATTGACCGAATCGTTGTAAGGATATAAATATAAAAAGCTTTACTTTTAGGCAATGTCGTATCTAATTTTTAACAAAAAAGAAAGACTGTAACACCCAAAATCAGGATGACCAAGAAAGAAAAGAAAACCCTAAGTCAAAGGGTCAACTCGGCGAGTCCAAGGAGGAACTCGGCGAGTCCGAGCGGGACCCGGGTCGAGGAGTAAGTGACCGACTCGGCGAGTCTGGTCTGAACAAGGAAAACCCTAATCCCGAGAGTTGTATCCTATATAAAGGGTGTTATGTCCCTTCCTCAACCTCCATATCATCCTAGAGAGTCTGTAAACCCTAGATTTCGTGTGAGCTTCCATCATTTGAGAGAAATAGCTTTGGAGGAAGGAAACTTTGAAAGGAACTTGAAGATCAAGACGGTTGCTTCAAAGGAGAGGTGTAGATCCGAGATCTACTTTAGTTAGTGTTCATCTTGGAGGTAATAAGCTGTTATCTTCCCTCCTTTGCATCTAGATCTATTTTTGTTATGAGATTTGGGGGTTTTATGGTTGTTTGAGACCCAATTCGGGCTTGGGGCTTAGATATGTGGTTGCCACTTCAGATCTAGTGTGGGGATGGTCCAATATGTCGTAAAGCATCAGATATTGAGTAGTTGGTGAAGCCCTTTTGTCCTAAAACCTAGCCCTAGTGTGTTTTGAGCCTAGATCTCTTTAGTTATACGTAAAGTTTGCAACTTTACGTGAGGATTGAGCTTTGGAAGTATGGATCTATGATTTGGAGCCCATGCATGGCTCGAAGAGCCACTGAATGGATTAAGAACTGAAGTGACTCGGCGAGTCACATGGATGGACTCGGCGAGTTGGATGAAGTTGGGCAGGAACTCGGCGAGTTGGAAGAACAACTCGGCGAGTCTGTTGAAGATTGCCTTGGACTCGACGAGTTTGTTCTTGGACTCGGCGAGTCAAGTCGCGAAACCCCAAACCCTTCGAGTTAAGACTCGGATCAGTGAGTTGAGTGGGGACTTAGTGAGTTGGACAGGTCATGACTCGGAAATCGGTAGACTCGGCGAGTCAGGGGCTGACTCGGCGAGTAGAGTCGCGAATGAAAGGACTCTGAGCGTGTGAACTCGGCGAGTCAGTAGGCAAACTCGGTGAGTAGGGTTGACCTGGAAGGTTGACCTTGACCAGGACTTTAACTTTGACCTGAGTTAACTTAGTTGACTTTTGGAGGACAGCTAGACTAAGTGTTGCATTGATATTGGTAGCTCAGGGAGCTAGTGGAGCAGGAGTTCAAAGAGTTGTCGGGCAGCAGCTAGAGGGGTTATCAGCAAGTTCAACAAGTGCAGGTGAGTTTCCCTTTGTGTGAATGGGTCTAAGGCCACAATGCCGACCCATGTAGTTATGAGTAGAAGACCCAGGGGTTAGCCCTAGGCACAATATGCTAGTATGATATTCAGGACGAGGTCCACTGATAGCGGGCAGGTGCCCAAGGAATGGTTTATATGATAGTTATACTTATTGTATGTGTGATACATGTATGTGCCTGGTAGGGAGGTGAGAGTGGGCGAGGTCCCGTATCTCACCAATAGCAGAGTGTGGATGGTGTTCCACATCTCATTAGCTGCAGATCAGGGGCGAGGCCTAAGTTAGGGAAAGAGTGAGTGTGGGCTGGGCCCGTATCTCACTATCAGTAGGAGTGTGGACGGGGTTCCATGATTCATCAGTAGCAGGACAAGGGCGAGGCCCAAGATAGGCGAGGCCTTAGGGCAGGATCCATTAGCTTATGTGTTGTGATATGTTTATGTGCTATTGTATGTTAGCGGGCGAGGCCCAGTCACAGGCGAGGCCTAAGTGAAACAGATCTGTATCCGAGAGGGGCTCGAAGCCAGGCGAGGCCTGGAGCGGCTGGGCCGTTGTAGCGGGCGAGGCCCAGGATAACGGGCGTGGCCCAGTATGTGCAGTATGTGGTTATGCATGGTATGTGGTAGGTTGGGGAAATCACTAAGCTTCGTGCTTACAGTTTTCAGTTTTGGTTTCAGGTACTTCCGGTAGCGGAGGGAAGAGCTCGGGGTGATCGCATGGCACACACCATAGATTAGTCAGCCTGGGATGTTTTACTCTGATAATGAACATGTGTTTTTGGAAATTAATACTCTGTTTATGTTATGGAAGTGACAATTATGTTTTAAGTAATGTTTTATAAAAGAAATTTTTAATCTTGAATTTTGGGATGTTACAAGTTGGTATCAGAGCCTTGGTTTGAGGGATTTTGACGTGCTCTCGGGTGTGTCTGAACTCAAACTAAGGGATTGGTATGGAAGTTTTCAAAATGAAAAGACAGTTTTGTAAAAAGAGTTTGAGAAAGAAAACAGTTTTAGAAAAGCAAAAAGAATTCAGAAAGAAAAGAATTTTGAAAAGTGAAAAGGGGTGTGGTGCATGCAATCAGCCGAGCTCAAGTAAGTACCCCAAAATACCCATACAATTATGTTATGATTATCAGTTAATAGAACAACATGCTAGACTAGGACTAAGGATCTAGGGAGGATGCCTTATGTGCCTGTTATATGTGCTTTTGAGCTACATGATAGTGCTGGTTAGACAGTAGTAGGATAGCCTGTTTAGGTTATGCCTGAGTTTATGAGTTTGTGTTGCATGCTAGTACAGATTCTTGCTATGTGGATATGATTGCTTGAGTATGTTATGGTTAGATTTTCCCTTGTCTGAATGCTGCTTGCTTTGTGCATTGTGGGATTCTGAGTGATGGGAGTTAGCCATTAGGTGAATACGTCACGTCACATGTGATCAGGGTTGAATAATCTTAGAGTACTGGATTTAGCCATATTGCGCAACTCTTGTCTGAGTCCAACCGTTGTAGGGACGAGTCTTTCACTCGAAGGATTATCTGAGCCTCGTCACATGTGATGGTATTTAGGTGATGGCTAATTGGCATCACAAGGAGGCCTTCAGCAGCTGAGGACTGGTTTGAGTTGAGTCGGAGGTACCCTAGGGTAAGCCTAGGATGAGGTAGTGCTGGGAGCAGTAGTAGTGGGAAAGGGACCTGGTGGAGTCGAAGCAGTTCTTGAGGAAAGTACGGATAGATGTGGAAGGTAGTATGGTCCCGTACTACTGAAAGCAGAGGATCCGTACTCGATTCGGGAAAGGCCGAGACAAGACCGGGAACCTGGTAGTGTGTGTGTTTGGTCTCGCAGCAGTGATAAGTATTCTGATAGTGGTTGTGGTATATTTCCATCATGGTGACGTTGCGAGAGAGACCAGTGGGCGGATCAGGCGCCGGAGAGGGATCAGGCTCGGGTTCAGGAGCCGAGTGGCTCGAGGAGCGAATGAGGGAGTTGATATTAGCTGAGGTTACGCGCAACATACTAGACCAGACTCCTGTAATCTTTGGCACAGTCAAGGAGGGTATACTGGAGATTTTGGATGAGAGGCTGGGAGCCTTCCGTACCGAGATGATGGCTTTGATGGGAGCGCATACCTTGACATTTCGAGAGTTCAGGGCTTGCGGGGCACCTGATTATCATGGGGATAGGGACCCCGTCACTAGAAGCAGATTGTTGGTTGATGTTGCCAACACATTCCGTACGAGTCGGTGTCCCGAGGGGGACAAGGTCAGAATCGCTTCCTGTCTACTGAAGGACAGAGCGAGGGATTGGTGGGAGGAGGTTGGTCATGCCATTGGTGATGATGTCGCGTTGGACGCAATGACATGGAGTGATTTCTCGGCCAGGTTCAGGGTGGAGTTTTCGCCGATTATTGAGGTGCAGCAGTTGGCACGGGAGTTTCAGGATTTAACGCAGACCACTGAGACTGTGGCGGAGATCACCGCCAAGTTCAGGGAGAGGGCTCTTCTTGTACCGCAGGATGTCGCGGATGAGGACATGAAGAAGGCCCGATACCATGAGATGTTGAGGGATGACATCAGGCAGTTTGTGAGTCGGTCCAGCTGCAAAATGTTGGAGGATATGATAGCTCGGGCTAGAGAGAGGGTGATATTGCCATATTTATACCTATTTTTAGGCAATATTTAAGTACATTTTTATATATAAGTTGGTAATTTGTTTAGAATAATGGTACTTATGAGTTTAAATGTTATTTGCAGCCAAAAAGAAGACATTTTGAAGAAAAGGGACTAAAAGCGTTAAAGGAAGAAACTTTGGGAGTTAAAGGATTAAAGGGAAAGAAAATCTGGAAAAAGCGTTCTCACATCGTGAGAACTGGAAGATTCACGACATGAGAGTTAGTTCTAGAAGATATGTACGCGGGTGAAGGAATCCTTGACGGGCATGGTTATCTGGAACTCACGACGTGACTATCTTATTATTCACGACGTGAATTTATAAAAATGAGCAACTATATAAACCCTTGACCATTACGAATTGGAGAGACTTTTGGCTAGAGAAAGGGGTTCCGGAAGGCGATTTTGAGCAGAAGAAAAGTCCTAGAAAGAAGCTTTCAACACCAAAAGAGTGAAGGTCCATATTTTAGTTTACTTATTTGTTCTCTAGGAACATGTTTCAATATACTTTGATTTGTGTTAGTGTGTTAGTTGCTATTATGAGCAGCTGAATCTAGCTACTCTTGTTTAGCTAGATGAAGCTTCCAACTTATGAATAGCTTAATTTTTATGGATTTATTTAGTTGGTGAATTGTTTATGTTTGATTTATAGTTACCTAGCATGCTTGTGTTTGTTTCTCTAATTGCTTGATTTCATGTTCTGTGTAGCTTAGTGACCATTAACTGCATGAACTTGTTTACCTAATGATTTAGTGAACATTAAATTGTTAGAGCTAGGATTGACCAATCTTAGTTAGTAATTAGAGTAAATAAACTTAGCCGTGTTAGAGAACATGGATTGTGACTATAATTGCGTTTACATAATAAATCTTACATAGCATATTCATATTCATAATTAGTTCTGTGTTTAATTGTGTGTGACCATACATAGTTTGACATGAATTAATTAATTATTGGTAGAGTTAGACTTAAATTACTAGTACAATTAAAACCAACTTGATAATTCATAATCATTAGCTAGCCATAAGGAGGAAGTGGATTCGAACTAGACAAGAGTGTGTTTTACTTATTGATTGAATTTGAGTTAAGTTCGTCTGATCTTGTAAAATCAGATAAAACCCTTTCTAAACTTGTTAATAATTAGGTTAATTTGATAGCAAGTAGATAAATTAGTAACACCGTTCCCTGTGATCGACACCCGACTTACCCAAGCTATACTGTAATCTGACTAGGTACACTGCCTATAAGTGCATAGTTAGTTTAAGTTTGTTAGGTTATAAATATTAAAATTAGTGAGTACTTTCGTGCACATCAAGTTTTTGGCGCTGTTGCCGGGGAGCGGCGCGTTTATTCGTTTATTTAGTTGCATTAGATTAATCGACCTTTTTTGTGGGATAAAATCTGCAAAAAGTTAATTAGTTATATATTTTTGTTTATTAGCTTAGTAACATATTATTTTAGCAAAATTTTTTGATTTTTGTTTCTGTCACAGAATTCACGACGTGAGCTGTATAAACTCACGACGTGAGAACTGTAGTTTTTAGTTTTTAAGTATTTTCTTTTTCTATTTCAGTTTTACGTTTTTTTTTTATTGTGTTTAGTTTGCAGGAGTTCATGACCAGAGGATCTACCACACCTTTGGTGCCACCAATTGAAGATCCCGAAGCTGCACTTTACAAGAAGACTGATAAGAAGACGCCACTTCAAGAATTAAAGTCAACATTTTCAAGAAAGTCGGTAAAGAAGACAGGAGAGTCAAGTTCATCCTCAAGGCACAAGAGCAATTTTGAACACTTGGATCAAATACCCATCCAAACCGAATCCGAATACGATACCGAGCCTGAATTTGAAGAACATACGAGCGAACCCGAGAACGAGCCAAAGAACGAGATGGCAGCAATTGAAGAGATTTCCATGGGAGCTTACAAGAAGCGGATCCGAGAAGATGTGGGTCCCGGTTTAGTCCAACCCGCAATACCTGCCACTGCCACATTCGAGCTGAAGGGGCACATCTTGACTGCACTGAAGGATATCCCATTTTTTGGGAAAAATCATGAGGATGCTTTTAAGCATCTAGATGAAGTCAACGACATTACGGATTACTTCAATGTCCCAAATGTCAACAGAAACACCGTCTTGCTTAGGATGCTTCCCATTACTTTCAAGGGAGCTGCTAAGGAGTGGTTAAAATCACTTCCACCGGGTACAATCACCACTTAGGCTCAAATGCATGAGCAATTCCTGGACCAGTTTTGCCCACCATCCAAGATAGCTAAACTCAAGAAGGCAATAGCCAACTTTGAGCAACAGCCGGGGGAGTCATTATACGAAGCATGGGAGCGGTACAAGGGCTTGCTCAGAAATTGCCCTCAGCATGATCTAAATGTGCAAAAAGAGATGTCAATCTTCTATGATGGGGTCAACGTTATGAAAAGACAACTCCTTGACTCTCAAGGACCTTTGACAAAGAAAAATCCAAGGGAGGTCAAGGAGCTAATTGAAGAATTCGCGAAGCACTCTCGCGAATACCACAACCCTAGGCAAGATGGAATCAAAGGTGGTGGAGGGTCCCAAATTGAAGAAATAGCAGTTGTGATGGCTATGCTGAATAATTTGGATCGAAGGATAACACAAATGGACCAGTCAATTCATGCCATGAGAGTGGGTTGCGAGAGGTGTAGTGGTCCGCACTTGACCAAGGACTGCAATTTAGATGAGTTTGGGAACAGAAAAGCTCAAGTGTGCTACTCGATTGGGGTAAGTTTAATGAAGACTGGAGGAAGCCAAAGAAGGAGTGGCTGCCATATGAAGAGTATAAGAAGAAAAAAGAGGAGAAGTATAGGCAGACAGGTCGAGGCTTCTATCAAAAGGAGCAACCACCAGCTGAGAAGAAACCCGATCTAGAGACCATGTTGATGAAGTTTATGGAAGATTCGGAAAGGAGACACGATGCTACTGATTCTGCTATTAATGAACAACAAACTTTAATAAAGAATCAACAAGCCTCCATCAATAACCTTGAAGTACAATTTGGTCAACTAGCCACTCTGGTTTATGAGAAGTTGTCCCCGAAAAATCCCGAAACGAAGGCCCAATCTCATGTAATGGCCATAGATACTGAAGAAGAGGCCATCTCTGAGTTCTTAGAAGCCTTAAAAGTTGAACAACAGCAGCCCGATCCAAAGTTAAAGAAACCCAAGATCGAAAATCAAGATGCTGCTGAATTGCAGAATTCACGACGTGAGCAATGTAAGTTCACGACATGGGCCCGTCATGAACAGAAAAATTCTGTAGCTGGTTCGGGGTTATCAGCCACCTTTGCCTTTTCCTTCCCGAGCTACCCTTAGTCCACTGGAAAGAGAGCATCTGGAGTTTGTTAAGCACGTGAAGGGTATCCCGATTAATACTCCTTTTGTCGAGTCCTTATCTAAAATTCCCGAGCATCATAAATTACTGCAAGATTTGATAGACACTCGCCAGCAATTAAAGAAGCATTCTAAGGTGATTCTAAGTGAGCAGAGCTCAAAAGCTGTGCTGGGAGAGACACTTAAGAAGATGGGAGATCCTGGACGCCTCACTCTTCCGTGTGAATTTGGTAACAAAATGAAGGTTAATGCTTTAGCCGATTCTGGGGCTAGCATTAATTTGATGCCTTATTCATTTTATTAGGAGTTGGAAATTCAAAAGATGAAGGCTACAAGAATGACTATTCACATGGCAAACCGTTCAGTGACACAACCCCGGGGCATCATGGAGGATATTTTGGTGAAAATTGGAAAATTTGTTTTTCCAATAGATTTTGTAGTTTTGGATATGAAGGAAGACCCCGATGTTCCAATTATCCTTGGTCGTCCATTGCTTAGCACTGCTGGAGCTCTTGTTGATATTCGCGAGTCCAAGCTCACCTTGAGGGTGGGTGATGAAAAAGAAATTTTTGGGATAGAAGATGGCTTCCAAAGGAATCATGTTCAAGAATAGGTGTTCACAATTAATGAAGACAATAAACTAGAAGAACTAGAAAAGTTTATGGAGGAAGAGATCAAGACAGTTCATCAAGTCAAAAGAACAAAACCAAGAGCATCTGTTCCATATTTGGTTGAAGTCATTGCTTACAAGAGTCCACCTTCTTGGGTAAGCGAGGATGAGGAGATGACAAGTGATGAAGAGGAGGTCACTTAAAGGGTGACAAAACCAGTGGTGAAAGAGGAGAAGGATGCTATGGAATGCAGGGAGGAAACTAAAGGGACCAAACGCAAGCTTGATGAAGAAGAGGTCAAAGATAAAAAGGAGAATTCGAAGAAGGCGTACAAAAGACGAGTTCAAGCTTACAAGAGGCGATTCAAGGAACAAAAGATCCTAGTGGTGGATTCTTCCGAGGACTCAACGTAGGAGGCACGGAGTCCAGCTCAAGACTCCAAGAAAAAGAAGCGCTTCTCGGGAGGTAACCCGAGTTTGGTTTGCAATTTTTTTTCTTTTCTTTTTGCATTTTAGTCTTAAAAACATAGATCATGTCATCCAACTTGATTATAACATACTTAAACACTGAATGTGGGGACCTAAAAATGGAAGTAGTAATAATTGAGAATTTAGTTGAAAACCAAAATTGATTTAGAATAAATTTTTCCTTCCAGACCATATTCACGACGTGAATTTTTAGGAATTCACGCCGTGAATCGTGATAAAAACCGGATAAATACTCAATAATAGAGTTTAGCCCATTAGACTAAGAGGCCCAAGATCAATTCGTGAGTGCATGGCCCAATTTTAGCCCAGATGAAATTCACGACGTGAATATTTACGAATTCACGACGTGAGTTTTCAAAGACACGGGACCACAGAATAAAGCCCTAAAAAAACCAGTTGACCCTCCATTTGTTTATACCGCACGAAGTGGAAGCGAAATCTGGTCCCTCCTTAGTCCCCATTGCTCGGATTTTAGCCGACAACTCTACAAGTTTTCTTTGTGCTTACGTACTACTTCCATCAAAGGTAATGAGTCTTAATTATTAAGCTTCATTTTTTCTTTAATAGTTGAATTTAGGGCTAGGGTTTGTTCATTTCTTAAATGGTATGAAATGTGCTCTAAGATTCGTGAATTACCCTTGGAATGTAGTTGATTATTGGTTGAAAATGTTATAGGAGTAAACCCCAAGCACTATCATGGCCGATTATACTGAAACCAGAACGATTTTCGGACCTGACTACGAATTCACGCCATGAATTCTTAGGAATTCACGACAAGTATTCTGGACTGTGAAGTTTCTTTGTTCTTCTTATTCTAAATTGTTGGGTTGTTGTTTTGGCTATGTTTGTTCCTTGTTTTTGCAGAAATGGCACCTAGAAGAGACTTACCTCTTGGGATTGCGAGTTTACACCCATTTTACGAGTTTCCAATCACTACACCCCGAGATGTTTACACGCGATGGAATACTCGGTTGGGATGGCTCTACAATCGAGAGTTTGTTGTTGCTCCCACTATTCAGTGGGCAAGGATGAGGGAGGTTGGCTTGGTTGATAGGATGCCCCAATACCTAACAAAAATCTTTTTGGGGGACGGATTTCAATTTACATGCAAAGGGTGGTTCAACTTGCTTAACATCCAGGAGCGTGTTTATAAGGAGCTTTGCGTGGAGTTTTTCTCCACGGTGACATTTCATGACAATGTTAGAGATCCCACTTTTCCTCGAGCTTTGGTCTTTCGTTTATGCGGGGAGTATCGGGAGTGCAGTTTAGTGGAGTTTTCTCGCCATATGGGGCTCTATGAAGCTCATGAGACCATCACTCATGAGTTTATTTTATTTTTGAGGGACGCCACGCGGGTGTATGTGGATGGGGTTTCGGGGCCGGAGTTTTGGAGCAACATTGTCGCTGGAGTGTTTAATTCCGGTGTATCTCCCGAGAGTAGCATTAAAACTCGATACACCGCCTCATCCATCGCTTAATCACTTTCTTCATTCATCACAAACGCCACGGTGATAAAGTTACTAAAAGTAACTTGTTCTTTTTATGGTGCATCTTACAACCGGGTGTTTGTTGCAATATTCCATATTTCTTGGCACGGTATTTGGCGGATTATGCAACAAGTGCTCGTCCTTGAAGCCCCATTTGTGGAGGGCATTTCGTTACACGATTGGCCCGATCTTATGGCCTCCTTGTTCCTGACATCACTCGTTCTCTAACATGTATTGAGGGGAATGAGTTTAGTATGGGGTATTTGGAAACAATGAGGGTGGTCAAAAACTATGGGACACATTGGGGAATTGTTCGAGATGATGATGATGATGATGAGGAGGAGGAGCCGGACGACCAACCTGAACCACAACCACGGCCGAGGCGTAGGAATGTGAGAGGACGGGGAGAACGCGGGTAGCCAATACATCCACCCGCATCCATGGTGGGAGCACCTTTTGGGAGTGACATTGCTGGTTATTTTGACCAGTTATCGTTGAGTGTCAATTGGATCAGAGGTACTATGGAGAATTTTGTCCGACATCTAATGGGTGGAGCAACCGCCTCATTTAGGGTATCATTACCCGATTTGCCTGAGATGGACGGAGTATGGAGGACGTGGAGGTGATGGAGCTGGAACCAGTGGAGCACATGATGATGAGGAGGATGATTGATTGTTGTTTTTATTTTGTTTGGTTTGTTTTTGGTTTATTTTTATTTTGTTTTTGTTTGGTTGGGATTGTAAGAAATATTAAGATATTATGTTACTTTTATTCTTCTTTGGTGGTTATTTCTCAGAAATTGCTAGGAGAGCCTAAATAGGATATCGAGATATAAGTGCGTACGTCTTTAGCCGGGAGTGTTTCTAGTCGAGAGTCGAGACCCATATTTTAAAATAAGTGTGGGGTGAGTCAAGAGAGTGGATAGTCAGCGAAAGAGTCAAAAACTGGTGAATTTAGAAGAGTCTTAATACATTAAGACACTGGATTGAATTGTGCACATTAAAAGAAGATTTGGCTAAATGTTTGTCTGTCTACCCGGTTTTCACGACGTGAACTCTTATTACTCACGTCGTGAGTCAGTTCCCAGGGGTTTCCAAAATACGCGTAATTGCGACTTCACGTCGTGACTTTTCTTTTTACTCACGTCGTGAATCTGAGGTTTTTACAAGTTCAAGGCCGTTGACATATTATTCTTTCGTGGGTTGATACCATTCTTCTTGTCATTATTCTGGAGATTATTGTGGCTCATTTTCACTACTATACAATGTGGCGTATGATTTCCCACATTGTTCGTTATATTTTGAAGATTTCCACTACATTTTTAGAAGATTGAAGGCTCGATTTCATGTTTTGCCAGAACATTCCTTATCTCGCGAGTTCAAGATCCAAGTTTCTATTTCTCATAGTCCATATTCAAGATGCACGTTTTCCATACTTTTGGAGATGTTCACACCACTATCCCAGGGGAGTCTGTTCCTTTTTCTCCCTTTCTCTTAATTTTGATTTATTTTATGGATACAATGAGGGCATTATATGAAATAAGTGTGGGGTAGGGGTAGAAAAAGTAAATTACTAGAAAATTTGAAAATTGAAATCTTTAATCTTTAAATTTAGTAATAATAGTTTGAACTGTAGTCGCTAGTGTTATATGGGATGATCCGATAAAAGTTCAAGTGTTTAGTTGAGCCAATACACGTTATAGTGCACTTGTGGCCTCCCTTATTTTAGTGAAATCATGGAACAAAAACATAACCCCACTTGGTTTGAGGGATGCAATATGTTTAGCAGCCTAAACCTGAAATGTATCCAGGAAAGCTATGTCTTAACCAATAAAGGTTGAAGTTGAGCACCCCTGCTTAAACATGTAGGTTTTGAGTGAAAAAAGTGAGGTACATGTAAAAAAAAAAAGAGAATTGCAAGAAAAGTTTGAAGAATTTTGGAGCAGCTAAAGTGAAGAATTCAAAAGAGCCCCATAGTGGTATCATAAATTGTAATTCTAGATTATGTATGCTTGGTTTGCTCAACCAAAAACACCTTGAGGTTAGGAGGTTTTCTGCGGATGGATTCGGAGGGATGCATAAAATGAGCATTGTTCGAAAGAAGTGGGCGAGTGTTTATGAAGATTGTGAGTATTTAAAGTATAGGGGTAATTAGGAAAATTTTAGACACAAATGCATGCGTTGAGGTCTTGGCATAATGGCTGGGCTAGAATTGGATTGTTCTATATGATGTTAGTAATAAAGGGTTAAGTTTAAATTTGCTTGAGGGAAAGCAAAGCCTAAGTGTGGGGTATTTTGATATTGCCATATTTATACCTATTTTTAGGCAATATTTAAGTACATTTTTATATATAAGTTGGTAATTTGTTTAGAATAATGGTACTTATGAGTTTAAATGTTATTTGCAGCCAAAAAGAAGACATTTTCAAGAAAATGGACTAAAAGCGTTAAAGGAAGAAACTTTGGGAGTGAAAGGATTAAAGGGAAAGAAAATCTGGAAAAAGCGTTCTCACGTCGTGAGAACTGGAAGATTCATGACGTGAGAGTTAGTTCTAGAAGATATGTACGCGGGTGAAGGAATCCTTGACGGGCACGGTTATCTGGAACTCACGACGTGAATATCTTATTATTCACGACGTGAATTTATAAAAATGAGCAACTATATAAACCCTTGACCATTACGAATTGGAGAGACTTTTGGCTAGAGAAAGGGGTTCTAGAAGGCGATTTTGAGCAGAAGAAAAGTCCTGGAAAGAAGCTTTCAACACCGAAAGAGTGAAGGTCCATAATTTAGTTTACTTATTTGTTATCTAGGAACATGTTTCACTATACTTTGATTTGTGTTAGTGTGTTAGTTGCTATTATGAGCAGCTGAATCTAGCTACTCTTGTTTAGCTAGATGAAGCTTCCAACTTATGAATAGCTTAATTTTTATAGATTTATTTAGTTGGTGAATTGCTTGTGTTTGATTTATAGTAACCTAGCATGCTTGTGTTTGTTTCTCTAATCGCTTGATTTCATGTTCTATGTAGCTTAGTGACCATTAACTGCATGAACTTGTTTACCTAATGATTTAGTGAACATTAAATTGTTAGAGCTAGGATTGACCCATCTTAGTTAGTAATTAGAGTAAATAAACTTAGCCGTGTTAGAGAACATGGATTGTGACTATAATTGCATTTACATAATAAATCTTACATAGCATATTCATATTCATAATTAGTTCTGTGTTTAATTGTGTGTGACCATACATAGTTTGACATGAATTAATTAATTAGAGTTAGACTTAAATTACTAGTACAATTAAAACCAACTTGATAATTCATAATCATTAGCTAGCCATAAGGAGGAAGTGGATTCGAACTAGACAAGAGTGTGTTTTACTTATTGATTGAATTTGAGTTAAGTTCGTTTGATCTTGTAAAATCAGATAAAACCCTTTCTAAACTTGTTAATAATTAGGTTAATTTGATAGCAAGTAGATAAATTAGTAACACCGTTCCCTGTGATCGACACCCGACTTACCCAAGCTATACTGTAATCTGACTAGGTACACTGCCTATAAGTGCATAGTTAGTTTAAGTTTGTTAGGTTATAAATATTAAAATTAGTGGGTACTTTCGTGCACATCAGAGGGAAATTGATTTAGAGCAGATCCGGAAGAGGAAGTCGGATGAGGCTCAGGTAGCCACAGGTTCGGGCAAAAGGCCCAAGGGATCGGATTCGAGATCGAAGGATTATCAGGACCGCAACCGATGCGGGAAGTGTGGCAAGATGCACGGGGGTGCGTGCAGGAGTGGTAGCGGTGGTGAGTCTGGCTGCTTCAAGTGCGGTCAGACTGGTCATTTTAGCAGGAATTGTACTGTTATCACCACACAGGGATCAGACTTGATATGTTTTCACTGCAATCAGCGGGGCCACAAGAAGGCCTAGTGCCCCAGTTTGCTTCCGACAGGACGGGTGATGGCACCTGCCCCTGCAACTTTGAGGATCACAGATGGCCGTCAGGGCCGTGCAGAGGCACCTGTGGTAGGAGGCAAGACTTTTCAGATGACTACCTTGGAGACGCGAGCAACATCGGACATTGCAGGTATGCGACTTCCGTTTTCAGTTCTTTTATTTGTGCATGATTATATTGTTATGGTTCTGCATCATTATCGGAATGAGTATTTTATTTTTGTGCGACTTGATTGTGATCGAGTTATATTCCATCTGTATACCTTGGATATTTGAATGGTAGTTAAGGGATGGGCTCTATTGGAGAGGGTTACGTAGGATGCAGTAACTGTAGCATGCCTGGGAGGGACTTGGTATGTCTCACTAGTTCGGAGCCGTATAAGTTTTAGAAATGGACTGGTTAGATCCCTAGCTATGGTAAGCTTGGGGTTCCTCAGCAGATTGATTATGGAATGGTAGCAAGGATTGGGATTTCTTTTCGAGCATTGAGCAGCGAGGTGTAAGCAGGATCGAAGTGGGGGAGAATCCTCCGAGTGTACAAGGGTAAGAGCATGTAGATCCAGAATGAGTACGTGATCTTTGAGAAGGAAAAGAAGTAGTACAACGTTTGATGGATTGAGGAGTTCAGGGTTGGGAGTTTGGGAAACTCCCCATCAGTTAGTGCGTGTAATGGTGATGGTTAGTTCGTGATTAGGAATTCAGGTTGGAGGATCGCCTGTAGGACTCGAGTGGGTCGGAATAAAGATCTTAAGGACAGATAGCATGGGATGCTTTCGTGTTAGTAGGCAGTGGTAGAGGCAGCATGTAGAGCATGGTAGAGCGGCGGGAGAGCCGCAGCTTCCTCTAGCAACGGTCAGTGGTGGAAGGTGTTGTAAGACTACGGGGCAGTCGTAGCATTCACTATCAGTCAGAGATGGAAGGTGATGTAAGACTGCGGGTAAGCCGTAGCATTCCTTAGTAGCTTCGTTAGCGGAGTTGGGGCGGGGCCCTTATCTCCTAGTGATCAGATAGGGATCAAGAATGGGTAGTGGATGAGAATAGAAGGGAGTTTGCCTGTATAGCCCTAGAGAGGTGAGACCTTGGGAGAGGCCGCTCCAGGATGTAGTTGGGTGAGACCCGTGGGCGACGCCCGTATGAGAGTAACAGTATAGGTGAGACCTGAGAGCAGGGTTGCTCAGTAGTATGGTTGGGTGAGACACGTGGGTGAGGCCCGTACGAGAGTGGTTAGACAAGTGAGACTAGAAGGATAAAGGCGGGTGAGACCTGTGGACGAGGCTCATGAGTTTTAGTAGCTCAGGTGGGACTTGGTAGGGACGTTAGTGTCAAGATAGGGGATCGAGGATCCCAGGATTTTAGTGCCTAAATGGCAGAATAGATTGAGCAGTTATAGGTAGTCGAAGTTTCTTCGAAAGTCGCTGGGAGCGACTAGGAGTTATGTTGGGACTAGCGACCTGTGGGAGCCAGTAATCCATATATTGATAGATTGGTAGGGACCAGGGTGGTCTCGGTTCATCCGGAAGGCAGATAAGGAATAGTGGAAAATTTAGGTCAGTACCCGTGCTGGTAAGCGGTCTATGGTGGAATTTAGTTAGTTGATTGTGGGGTGCTCGACACCCAATTATAGTAGAGAGAAATGGCCAGTGGATACTGGCAATAATGACCCGTACTGGAAGTAGCAGGAGTAATGGATTTGGTGAAGGATAGGACCTTCACAATGACAAAGGAAATAGTTGGTTTCGGAGCATCGCCTTGGGAAGGCAAGAAAAAGCACAAGAAAAGAGGGGAGGGAGGGGGTGAACCCCTATGGGTTCAGTTGCAGTACTCGGAGAGTACCAGAAGGATTGTTGGTTGAGTAAGTTGTGTTCCCTGAATGTTCAGGGTCAGGGTTGACCCGAGATTATTATCCGCAAGGATAATGGTCGTCAGGGGGACCGGGCAAAAGGCCAACGAAGGTAGGCAACTGGTGTTGGATTAATAAGTAGAGTATTGGAAGCAGATCGCAGGCGGTTGGCCATAGAAAACTTCGAGGATGAAGTTTAGTTTAAGTGGGGGAGAGTTGTAACACCCAAAATCAGGAAGGCCAAGAAAGGAAAGAAAACCCTAAGTCAAAGGGTCAACTCATCGAGTCCAAGGAGGAACTCGACGATTCTGAGCGGGATCCGGGTCGAGGAGTAAGTGACCGACTCGGCGAGTCGGCTAAGGGGACTCAACGAGTCTGGTCTGAATAAGGAAAACCCTAATCCCGGGAGTTGTATCCTATATAAAGGGTGTTATGTCCCTTCCTCAGCCTCCATATCATCCTAGAGAGTCTGTAAACCCTAGATTTCGTGTGTGCTTCTATCATTTGAGAGAAATAGCTTTGGAGGAAGGAAACTTTGAAAGGAACTTGAAGATCAAGACGGTTGCTTCAAAGGAGAGGTGTAGATCCGAGATCTACTTTAGTTAGTGTTCATCTTGGAGGTAATAAGCTGCTATCTTCCCTCCTTTGCATCTAGATCTATTTTTGTTATGAGATTTGGGGGTTTTATGGTTGTTTGAGACCCAATTCGGGCTTGGGGCTTAGATATGTGGTTGCCACTTCAGATCTAGTGTGGGGATGGTCCAATATGTCGTAAAGCATCAGATATTGAGTAGTTGGTGAAGCCCTTTTGTCCTAAAACCTAGCCCTAGTGTGTTTTGAGCCTAGATCTCTTTAGTTATACGTAAAGTTTGCAACTTTACATGAGGATTGAGCTTTGGAAGTATGGATCTATGATTTGGAGCCCCTGCATGGCTCGAAAAGCCACTGAATGGATTAAGAACTAGAGTGACTTGGCGAGTCACATGGGTGGACTCGGCGAGTTGGATGAAGTTGGGCAGGAACTCGGCGAGTTGGAAGAACAACTCGACGAGTCTGTTAAAGATTGCCTTGGACTCAGCGAGTCAAGTCGCGAAACCTCAAACCTTTCGAGTTAAGACTCAGATCAGTGAGTTGAGTGGGGACTCAGTGAGTTGGACAGGTCAGGACTTGGAAATCAGTAGACTCGGCGAGTAGAGTCGCGAATGAAAGGACTCTGAGCGTGTGAACTCGGCGAGTCAGTAGGCAAACTCGGTGAGTAGGGTTGACCTGGAAGGTTGACCTTGACCAAGACTTTGACCTTGACCTGAGTTGACTTAGTTTACTTTCGGAGGACAGCTAGACTAAGTGTTGCATTGATATTGGTAGCTCGGGGAGCTAGTCGAGCAGGAGTTCAAAGAGTTGTCGGGCAGCAGCTAGAGGGGTTATCAACAAGTTCACCAAGAGCAGGTGAGTTTCCCTTTGTGTGAATGGGTCTAAGGCCACAATGCCGACCCATGTAGTTATGAGTAGAAGACCCGGGGGTTAGCCTTAGGCATAGTATGCTAGTATGATATTCAAGACGAGGTCCACTGATAGCGGGCGGGTGCCCAAGGAATCGTTTATATGATAGTTATACTTGTTGTTTGTGTGATACATGTATGTGCCTGGTAGGGAGGTGAGAGTGGGCGAGGTCCCATATCTCACCGATTGCAGAGTGTGGATGGTGTTCCACATCTCATTAGCTGCAGATCAGGGGCGAGACTCGAGTTAGGGAAAGTGTGAGTGTGGGCTGGGACCATATCTCACTATCAGTAGGAGCGTGGACGGGGTTCCATGGCTCATCAGTAGCAGGACAAGGGCGAGGCCCAAGATAGGCGAGGCATTAGGACATGATCCATTAGTTTATGTGTTGTGATATGTTTATGTGCTATTATATGTTAGCGGGCGAGGCCCAGTGACAGGTGAGGCCTAAGTGAATTAGATCTGTATCCGAGCGGGGCTCTAAGCCAGGCGAGGCCCAGGATAGCGGGCGTGGCCCAGTATGTGCAGTATGTGGTTATGCATGGTATGTGGTGGGTTGGGGAACTCACTAAGCTTCGTGCTTACGGTTTTTAGTTTTGGTTTCAGGTACTTCCGGTAGCAGAGGGAAGAGATCGGGGTGATCGCATGACTCACACCATAGATTAGTCAGCCTAGGATGTTTTACTCTTATAATGAACATGTGTTTTTGGAAATTAATACTCATTTTATGTTATGGAAGTGACAATTATGTTTTAAGTAATGTTTTATACAAGAAATTTTTAGTCTTGAATTTTGGGACGTTACAAAGACGAGACTTGAATGTTCCACCACCTGAAATATGCAAATAAATGATCCAGAGTCTTGATAACACAGCTACAAATTAGGCAAAGAACACAATCAGGGTAGATAACGATCACATCCAAAAAAATTCATTGGTAAATGGTTAAGAATCACCCATGACTCCAAAATGTTAACTTTGATGTGAATCCAATTTCCCATCTAGTAGGAGGACCACAGTTAGTTATCCAATGAAGACATATATACCACAAATTCACAAAATGTATTGTTGAAGTTGTCGAAACTTGGACTGACTCGTCAAACTCCAAAAACCTCATGTCGTTTTCATTATAATAGGTATAACCATCCAACAACTCCACCATGTTTGTAAATTCTTGTTAATCACTCTGATCAATATCAATCACTCAGTTAGATTTCTCAAATCAATCACTCGTGTTAATCACTCTGATGAATATCAATCACTCAATTTAATCATTCGGATATTGGATTGAATTATCACATCAATCTCTTAGCTCAGGGACTCAAATCAATCATTTAGATTAATCACTCAGATCAATATCACTCACTCAGTGTAAACACTCAAATCAATCACTCATATTAGTTTCCTATCGCTCTAATCAACATCAATTACTTAAATCACTCTCTCAAATCAATCACACAAATCAATATTAATCTCTTAATCAATCACTCAATCCACTTATATTAATTTCTCAAGATAATCACTCATGTCAATTTCTCAACCCACTTAATCAAATTCACTCAATTGAATTACTCATATCAATTGGATCAATTTCTCAAACTAATCACTCGAATCATAAGTTATTTAGGTCAATTAGATCAATTGCCCAAACTAATATTACTCATGTCTTCTCCACATGTATAAAAACATATCAACAAAGGTAACTTAGGAGATGGTATACCCTTGTCTTTTTCTTCTTTCCACTCAACTCAACTCATCCAATCTCACATTAAAATTGATGAATATTGTAAGATTTTGTTTTTTTAGAATATAAGGGTAAAATGGTCATTTATTCTCTTTCAAACAGTTTATTCGGTCTAGAACAACTCTTTATCCGGACATACATCATTACAAATTCAAATCGTTTTGTATTTTCTTAGTTTTTTGTGGGTGTGTTTTTAGGTGGTGATGGTGATCAATTTGAAGAGGAAAATGAACTTATCATCAAAGAAATAAGAGTATCTCCAGTGGCAGATCTAGGTTCAAAGTAAATGGGTATCCCAAATCGATGGGTTTGGTTTCTCAGTTTTCCAAACTCGCTTTCGAGTTTAAACCCAAACCCATTTGAAAGTTTAACTTGTTGAGAAATGAGAAGCTTGTGTTGCTTATATAACAGATGTATAGAAGTTATGTTTTATGTTATGGTCGATATGGGGCAATTTTAGAATTAAAAAAAACAAGTTAAAAATTTGATAAACAAAATTAAATACATCCATGTAGCAACCAAGATTCGAAATATAGACCTCAAACATAGAAGTTCAACACTTTAAATAAATGTTTGAAAGAAGATTTGAACTTGCAACTTGTGGAAAAATCTTTTAACGCCTTAACCATCTAAACCAACTACAACTTGTGTTATTATCTCGTTAAACATATTAATATTATGTATATATACAGTACATAAAATGAAATTTTTCTACAAGAATTATAATACCGAATTTTTTTAGGGGTATCCCGGGATACCCCGGGATCTATTGTGGATCCGCTCATGAGTATCTCAACTCCCGGATTTTGATTCTTAGGTAATAATATGATTTTTCCCTTTTGTTTCATTTGTTTCCATAAATAAAGATTACATCCCACCTATGTTTACAATTATTTTCTACATTTTTGCAACTTGTGTTTTTAGATATAGAAGTAGCACTTGACTATCTTTGGTTGAAATAAACACCTAAAAGATGTGATGTGCTGCCTTTCACCTTTGGCACAATGGGTTGTGACCAAAATATCATTATCTTGATTTCACCTTTGGCACGAGTTAAGTTTTTTGCAACAGGATTGCTAACTTTTAATTTTTATGTAAGCTCAAATATATGTAACTATTATGGTGCTTTCATCCTCTTCGGTTTATATGTAAAAGTCATTTGGTTGTTTTTGTAATAAAGTAGAACAAAAAGTAACTATAATTTTACATTTGTAGAGTTACATACTTAAACAAAATTATCCCCTACATGTTTATCCTAATGGTGAAGATGTGAAAATTACAAATACTTGAGATTGATGGTTTTTGAAAGGAAAAGAAAGATTAAAAAAAACAATACAAAAGCAAAAAGACTCTTGATATGAACCAAAATTGTGTAAGTGACAATGTTTAATAAATTTTGTGAGGTTGATGGTTGAAGTCCTATTTAGAACGAAAAATATGGATTTAGGAGTAGATTATAGCGTGAGTTGTAAGTTAGCCGTTCAAAAATAGATAAACAACTGAAAAATATAAACAATCTTTAACCATGAGTACGAAAGTAAAGCTTTGATGTGATAATTTCAATCCATATATAAAGAAATTAGTATTTTTTTTATAACAATGTAATCGAGTTGAATGTTTCAAAACGGCGAGAGGCTTCTAAAACTATAATTTTGCAATTTTATTTCAAGGCATGTATTTTTTCAAGGTTCATGGCACGAGTTTTTAAAGACGTTTTTTAGGGATAATATCACTGTAGCACATGGAACTTTCATCAATTGACTTATTTGGTCCTTAAAGTTTTTTTTGGTACATTAGGCCAGTAAAATCATAAGTGACCTTTTAATTACACCATTTTACCAAATTTAGAAGGTTTCCCAGTTACAATGCTTATGTGGCACGCTGATGTGTCCAATAAGCTTATGTGTCGAAGTAGTCCAGTTGTCGATATAGGCTTATTAATTCAAACCCTCATTCGGACCTACATTAAATCTTTACTTACCCTTCTCTGAAAAGTCAAAGACTTCTCCCTCCCCGACTATTTTCGTCCTGAAGAAGAATGTCTTCGAGCTCATCGACGTCAAGGAATCAGCTACAAGTCACTCATGTTCAGTCGCAAGAAGGGGTAAAGGTTTATGATTGTGTCGTTCCATCTAAAGAACGAACCTGTTGGAAGATAACAAACACTGGGAGGCGATTCTGGAATTGTCAAAACACTATGGTAGGTCCCGATTCTCTTGATTTTGATAAGTTAGTATTTTATGGTTTGATGTGTTGTTTCTTTTTGTAAAGACGATAATGGTGTATTTGTATTTTGTTTCATCTGTTAAAAACCCTAATTTTATTTGCTTCTAGACGATCACTATGAATAAAACCCATTTTGTTGGTACATTAAAGGTAGCTGATTTCTGATTGTTAGTCAAACCCTAATTTTATTGGCTTTTTATAGAGTAGGTTGAGGAAATGTAGCTTCTTTGAATGGAAAGATGAAGAACAGGCAGACGGGTAGTACAAAAACATGCTATATTCTCTAAAGCATAAACTGGATGCCAAAGATGAACTGTCTGAGATGAACAAATTAAGGAGAAGGATTGCTGAAGTGGAGTTTTTGCTGTCACAGGAGCAGTATAATGTGGCAAAGAGTGAGAAAGAAGTTCATGATGCAAGGAAGGCAATAGGCAGGTACAGGATGATAGTTGACATGTTGTTTGCTTGCTTGGCCCTATGTGTTTTGAAGTTAGGGGGTGATTGTAGTTAGTTTGGTTGGTTAGTGTAAGATTTTTTTTTTGGGATCCCTTGTATTTTTTGTAAAGGCAGACTAGAAAGTTAGTAATGATGGGCATTTTGTATGTATTAAAGCTGCTTTTAGTTATAAGTTGGGGTTATCAACCTTAATGTGTTGATGTTGTAAGGTGGTAAGTCCCTAATGAAATGGCATATGATAAGTAATGTAAAAAAATATTCAAAGTCCCAATTGTAGGGCATTTTGTATAATCAGATGATGTTAATCAAACATATGCATGGTCTGTATTCCCAACAAATATAAATTAGATTGGTTGTTGTGCATGTTTTAAATTTGGGAACAAATTAGGAAGTGGTCCATGTGGAAGTACACTATGTGTATGGGGACCATTTGTAGTTAGTGAGTGTTTTAATAATGAAAAAATGGGACCTGTGAAGCCATTAAAAAACCATATCCGGGACCATATAAAACATCCCTATGCATGCACATTATTCCAATTTTTTCCATGCGTAAATATTCAAAGCCAAATGTCATGATTTTACTTAAAAAGGCAACATACTTTCATACTTCATGTCATACATAAATAAATTACCAACATACCCTTTTCTGTCATAAATAAATAAATGACCAACATACCCTTTTCTGTCATACACTCATACATACTTAAATGACCAAAATACCATTTTCTGTCATACATACTTAAATGACCAAAATACCCTTTTCTTGCATACATAAATAAATGACCTACATACCCTTATCTGTCGTACATAAATAATGACCAACATACCATTTTCTTTCATAAATACTTAAATGACCAAAATACCCTTTTTCTTTCATACATACTTAAATGACCAAAATACCCTTTTCTTTCATACATACTTAAATGACCAAAATACCCTTTTCTTTCATACATACTTAAATGACTAAAATACCCTTTTATGTCATACATACTTAAATATAAATTACCAACATCCTATTACATAAGCTTTAAATATAAATTACCATCATCCTATTACATAAACTTTAAATCCAATTTACCATCATCCAATTACATAAACTTTAAACACAAATTACAATAAACACTAATCAATTACAAGATCTTTTCCCTTCGAATTTCCTAGATCATCAACACCACCAATTGTTTTGCCTAATTTCAGCTTCAATATTCTCTCTGACTTTCTTATCTTTATCCTCTTCAAAATCTCTAAAATTGGCCTAACACTAACCTGCTGAACTTGGATAACAGGAGCAGCCTCTTGAACATTACCATTATCAACTTGGGCATTAAGATTAACCTCATCAACCTCATGAACATTTACATTATCAACTTGGATAACAGGATCAACCTCCTCAACCTCCTCATCTTGAACAACTTCCTCAACCACAACAACTTCCTCAACCACATTAGCTTCCTCACCCATAACACCCTCATTACCTTCATAACATCTAGGTGGAGTAAATTGCATATAATGACTAAAATCCCCTGCACTACTAGATTCAACATCAGTAGGAGCAACTTGCATATCATTTTTAGTAGTATCCATCTCAATTGGAGTCATTTCAACCTCTTCATATTGTTGTGGTTCACTTGTACTACCCTATATGGCATGATATAATTACGCTAGTAACAAATTATATGTAATTAATTTTATATTTTAAATTGTTTTACCTGTCCTGCATTTTGCTTCACACAAACTTTTTGTTTCTTTTGTTTCTTCACATTTAACTTTTGGGGCCTTCTCTGTGGACAAGTGGCCTAGTTGTGACCTATCTCCTTGCAAATACTACATCTAATTTTCTTTCCAGCCTTAGAAACCTTGTGTGTTCCATTATTCTCTGTAGTGGATTTCTTCCTCTTAGTAGCTGGCCTACCAGGCATCCTTCTATTAATACGAGGCAATGGTGGAGTATAGTTTGTCTCTGGTCACATGTCACTGCTATTTATGGGAGCAATTCTATAATTGTATGCCTTCCTAAATGTGGTTGTGCTAAACATGTTGTCTACATATGCTTCTACATCCCTATTAAGAAAGGATATGCTAGTTACAGAATGAGCACATCCATATCCATTCAATTGCCACAACCTACATGAGCATGTTTTCCTTTCTAAGTCCATCTCATATGCATCTATTGCTCCCATTACCTCAAACTGGTTTAATCCACTTGGTAGTACCTAATAATGCCTTTGAGCTTTTTTAAGCAAATTCACCTTATCCCTTATCTCTGGACAAATATGATTTCCCCATTGTTGTCCCTTTAATTTCATGTTGTAGATTTTGTCCATCATGTATAATCTTATCTCCTCTAACACGGTTATTATGGGCTTCTTCCTGGCATCTACTATTACAACATTAAAACTTTCTGAGAACCCATTTTCAACTGCATCACAACACCTTCCAGTTTGAAAGAAAGCTCTTGACTATGTCTTAGGATCTTTCTCCATGAGATATTGATGGGCATATGGGTTCAATGTCTCAATTTCTTTCATCACAACTTTAAAAGCATGCCCAGTTGTGGCTTTAGATGCTCTCCAAAACAAGGTATGATATATGGCACCAGTAAATCTCTTTTGCAAATTCTGGCAAATATGTCTAGCACACTGCCTGTGCTTTACATATGGAATCAACTCTTTAACAGCCTCTATCAAACCCTGTAGTAGTACAAAGGTTTAATTCAGATAGTGTAAAATAAACATAAATGCATTACTATGTAAAATACTAACCTTATGTTGGTCTGACATTAAACTGAAACCATTGCCTAAATTTAAGTTTAGATCATCAATGAGAAGCTCTAAAAACCACTTCCAATTCTGCTTGTTCTCCACATTAACCACTGCCCAAGCAATAGGATATATCTTGTCATTTGCATCCCTCCCAATAGCACAAAGCAATTCTCCCTTACAAACACCTTTAAGAAAACAGCCATCAAGACCAATTACCCTTCTACACCCTTCAATCCAACCTTGTTTAACTCCTTGAAAACAACAATAGAACTTGCTAAAATATTTCTTTCCATCTGGACCATCCTCCATATCTAGTTTCACAGTTGACCCAGGATTTGTCCTTAAAATCTCATGACCATATGACCACAGCTTACCATAATGTTCAACAAGGCTACCTTCAACAACTTTTAGTGCACACTTCTTTGCTCTTCTATATTGCCCCATACTAACTTGGATACCAAACTTGGCCATTACCTTTAACCTAAGCTTCCTTACACTTATTTTCTGACTTTCTACAATCTCTTTGGTATAGTGACTCCCAATACATGCATATGTCACCAATGATCCAAACTTGAAGTTACTAGCACAATTATGATCAACTTTTAGTGACTTGGTTTGGAAACTCTCTTAATCACTCATCCAGGAAGCCCATAATCTAAATGTGCAAGCACCCTTGCTACACCTCACCAAAAGTCTTGTCCTATCATTTTTTTTTCAAAACACAATTGATATCCATTAGCTACAGCATAGTTACACAACATTGATATTACTTGCCCTGGACCCTTCAATCTCATCCCTAGAATTGGTTTTTGTTTTTTCCACTATAATAGCTCATTAAATATGGAATGAGTTTGTATGTTAACTTCAACTTCTCTCCCATTTTCATCATCTACAATGTTGTTTTCATCCTCATCATGAACACATAACTTACTCAAGAAAGGATCATTTGATGTCCTATTCATATGCACTACATCCTCATTAAATTCAAAGGCAACATTTCTAAGTTCATCTATGTTGTCTTCATTTTAACCATCAATACAAGACTCATGTTCATCATCATCATTATCTTCATCATCAAGCCACCCATCAACACCAACCCCAATATGATCCACATAAACCGAAATTATACCATCTGTGCCATAAGCATCAAAAATAAAAGCAACATATTCCACATCATTTGAAATGGGATTAAGCCCTTTCATCAGGGAATTGCCTGGTTCACAGTAGTAAAATTTTTTACACTCTTCATGCATGAAACGTTCGAAGAAGTTAACAAACTCATAATAAGTCATAGAAGAAAAGTCAACATCAGTGAACATGGTTTTCACACCACCAGTGTAATAGAAAGGATTTCGATTAAATACCCCTTGGTAGTTCAGTTCCACTATCGCAAACAATCCATTAGGTTCTGATTGTGCCATTGCTGTGACTGCTTTGTTTCTTCAGCTCGATCACAGGAATGCTTCACAAACCCTAACTCGGTTTCTTTTACAGCTAATTAATGAAGATGACTGAAGTTCGATAGTTGAAGACGATAGGATTTAAGCTTCTTATATCATTAATTGACGTGGCATATCTCACGTGGCATTGGATTAGACAAAAAATATATATTAATTCACATATATTAAAGGTCAACCGGGAAACCTTCTAAAACTTGATAAAAGGGTATAATTAAAAGGTCACTTACGAGTTTACTGGCCTAATGTACCAAAAAAAACTTTAAGGACCAAATTAGCCAATTGATGAAAGTTTCATGTGCTACAGTGACATTATCCCTTTATTTCAAATCAAACATGAAACTACTGAATTTCTGTTAACTTTTTATTATTTGTTGATGATATAACATTTCTAAAAAACTGATATATTTTATATAAAACTATAATAATATGATTTTTTTTACTTTTTATGTATGTATTTAAGTTGTTTAATATAATTGAATAATAATAGAAAACATGTGTATCTGTATAAAAATACCTTAAAAAACCCCATGCAATTTATGATTAAAGGTGTATAATTTGTTTATCAATCACTTAAATATTGTTTGACATGTCTAATTTTATTTTTGATATGGTAAAATAGCAATAAAAGTCTACTAGTAACCCATATGTAACAAATACAAACATTAGGGACTTAAAGTGAAAATGAAGTGATAGTTAATGGACCATTAATATAGTTCTAATTTTGTTTCTATCAGTCAGTTTACAGGGACACTTGTGTAATTTGCCAAGTCATAAGGTCCTGATGAGCAAAGAGTCGGGCCATGACGATGTCATTGTAGCGAGAAACAAAATGATTGCATACATATTGGTTAAATTGAGGGGACTAAGGTTGTGTATGTTGGAGATGGGAATAATATTGTGCATTCTTGGCTTTTGTTTTCTGCTGTTGTGCCTTTTCATTTTGTGTGTGCGTGTCCGAAGGGCTTTGATCCCGATAAAGAGACAGTTGAAAAAGCCCAACGGGCTGGAGTTGGGAAAACTGAGATCACAAATGACCCGAAAGAAGCTGTTAAAGGGTAGATGTTGTGTATTCAGATGTTTCAAGTAAGTTTTGATAAAAATTTGTTCCTTTTTTTGTTATGTGAAAGTTGATAAAGTTAATGGGTTTTCATGTAAAAATTGATAAAATTTTGTTCTTATACAAGAGGGTCAAATGGGTCTTTTTATTAATGTAAAGGTTGATAAACAAAATGTTTAATAGGTTTTTTTTGTGAAAGGTTTTTAATGTTTGTTCTTTTCAAGAGGGTCAAATGGTTTCTTTTTTTATGTAAAAATTGATTCTTTTCAAGAGGATGAAATGGTTTGCGTGAAAAATGATAAAAAGAACAAAAAAAAAAGTTGATTGGGTTCTTTTTAGGGTTTTTGTCATAAAAGCCCCTAATTTTACACAAAAAAATCGGTTATGCCCAAAGTCGTTTTTTTTTTGCCACAGATGCCTCAAATACCGCATAATTGGTTCGATTTTGCCCTTTACCTTGATTTTACCTCCTGGGGCCAGTTACATTTTTCATAAAAGCCTTTATATTTACTTATCACCACCACACTTTTCCACCACCACCGCCCTTTGCTACCAACACCACCATCAGCTACACACAAACCACCACCACTACCACCACTACCGTCCATCATCCACTATCCCCACCACATCGATCATCAAAATCAATATCCTTTCTCTCTGTCTCTCCCATATTCTGATCGGAAATAAATCATTGATCTACATACCAATTTCCGATTTCTAGTTGAGCAGGTGTCATGAAAGACGATGGATTACAAAATCATCCCATCCCTTTCTTTTTAACTAGTTGCAAGTTATTAATAGAAAGAACAACAATGGTGATGATGAAGGTGGGTGTTCGGTGATGAAGAACCCAGATGTGAAAAACCCCATCTGGATCGACCATCATCCTTTTTCACCTTTTCAGAACCAACAGATACCACCCACACAAACACCATCTAGCACTGATAAGCACATCTGAACACCAAAAACAAAAATTGCAACATAAAAATCTAGAAAAACATTAACCCATATAAACAACATTACCATCACCTTAGTCCACCATCGATTAAGAGAAAAAGAAGGGGATTGATACTTCAATTTTGAAGTCAGTTTCTTTCTGTGAAGAGTGCACACACATAAAGCAATAAAGAAACATTTAACCTGTTAATCGACCTAAGGGGTGAAACTCAATTCTTCTATGCAATTTGAAGGTAGAAGGAAGTTGTGAATCTTGGTGAGTGTGGATCGATAATACAAAGCAAGAGAAGAGAGACCTGCGAATCATAGGGACTAATCTCAATTCTAGCACCCTTGTGTTTGATAATCTTGATGAATTAAGAACACGGGTTCTCTTCTTCATTGATGAATTAATTTGTAGGTCCAAATCAATGTGTGTGCTCCTCTGTATCGCATACGATGCTTGGAGGCGGAGGTCTTACCAGGTGAGTGTGGATCGATAATACAAAGCAAGAGAAGAGAGTGAGAGAGCTGCAAAATCAGAAGAGGAAGAAGAACCTTCAATCGATTTTGGAGAGTGAGAGAGCTGCAATTTTTTTCTTGTTTCTTTGGATCCCGTCGATTGAAGAAGCTGATGGTGGTGAAGGGAAAATAGAAGATGGTGGTGAAGGCAGAGAGGGTTTGAGAAAAAGACCAGGTGGGCTACCGGCCATAGAAGGTAAAATCAAGGTAAATGACAAAATCGAACCAATTATCTGATATTTGAGGCATCTGTGGCAAAAAAAACGACTTTGGGTATAACCGATTTTTTGTGTAAAATTGGGGGCTTTTATGACAAAAACCCTTCTTTTTAATGTAAAAGTTGATAAATGTTGGTTCTTTTCATGAGAGTCAAATGGTTTATTATTGATGTGAAAATTGATCAAAATGAAAAAAGTTAAATAGGTTGTTTTTAATGTAAAAATTGGTAAAAAAGAGTGTTCTTTTCAAGAGGGTAAAATGTTATTTTTTATTTTTATTTTTTTTAATGTAAATATTGATAAAGAAAAAGGTTAAATGGGTTCTTTTTGTAAAAATTGCTAAAAAAAATGTTCTTTACAAGATGGTTCCTTTTTATATAAAAGTTGATATAGAAAAAGGTTAAATAGGTTCCTATTTTTTATGAGGATCAAATGAATATTGTTCTAATGTGACGATTGATAAAATAAATGGTTAAATAGTTTCATTTTATGTAAAAATTTATAAATTTTTATGACAAATGAACGAAGAACTTATGAAGATAGCTAGACCTCGGGCTTACTTCATGCATTGTTTACCAGCAGAAAGAGGTGTGGAGGTTACTAATGGAGTTATTGAAGCTCCAAACTCCATTGTCTTTCCCCAAGCCGAGAATCGAATGCATGGACATAATGCAATTATACTACATTCACTTGGCCTTTAAACATGAAATTATGTGCTTCTTATAGAGCTTTTCAATTTGTTTTATGTTTGTCATGGTGATCACAATTGACTTTTGAGATTTTGGGTCAAAAAACTTAACAAATGATTCCAAGAGCAAGTTGTATTGAAAACAATTTTTGTGTGTTGCTTAGTTACATACTCTGTATCATCTTTCTCATTATGTCTTTGAACATATTACAAGAAAAATATACCATTTTACATGTTACAAGAAAAAAAATACACAAAAGTAACAGAAAAACAACACAATATAGACCAAATTTCATTTACTTGTCATCATTGTTTATTAACAACTCGACAATTCGTCCTGACTTCTCCTTGATGACCTGTAAGGACTTCAATAGCCCCCATTCGTACCATGGACTGAGCAAACTGAGCAAAAAACACTGAAGGGTTTTGTAGAACTTGTGTTATATGAGCCGATTGTGGGTTTGTGAGTAATGCTGCATCGGACACGAATAGACCTTTATGTTGGTTTAAAGCTTGATAGTAATTAGAATCAAAGGAGAGTGAGCTATTAGGATCCATTTCAAGAGTTGTGGTTGGAATTTGAGGGTTGGGGCATATTTTTCTTAGTTCATTTGCATATGTCACATTAAGAGAAGGATCGGCATCTCCTATCCCTGTAAAATTGTAGAGCCTTCTGGCAACGAGTACGCAACGCGATGTACCAATTGTATGTGCCCCTAGTTAGATACATAAAAAGTTTAGTCACATGACAAAAAAAAAAAAAAAAACTTAAGAAAAGACGTATATTCATCATACATACATGCATACATTTAATCTAAATATTCATCGGTTAATAGCGTGTAGACACTAGGTTATGTCGGTCCCTAACGGGCCAATATACATATGATTTACATATCACATGATGCTCAATCTTATGAGTTGCTGGATGAATAAATCTTTTGTAGAGTGTATATACTATAGAGCGAGTTAATGTGAGACCTTGTTTTTTTTAGAATAGGAGAACCATTTTTGGCCATACATTTTGGAAATAGAAAATGTTCGATTTTTTTTCAAACGAAAATATATATTTTCCATTTTTAAAACAAAAAAGTAAAGTAAATCTAATTAGAATATTATCCATAATGAATACTATGTGTGATATTCTTGTAAAAAGGTTCAATTTCTTTAAATAAAAGAAATATGGAACTGACGTGCGTCATTTTTAACATAAAATAGCTTAAAAAATCAAGTTGGATATTCTAATTAGAATATTATTTATAATGAATACTATGTGTAATATTTTTGTAAGAATATTCTAAAATTTTGAAACTTATACACATAGTAATATTCTGATATGAATATTAAAGTATAATGATGTTTAAAAAAAAAGTGGATGTTAGATGTGATGAAAATTAGTGCCTAATAAATTGTTATGCCTTTATTTATATTTTTCCCTTCAAAATTCTAGAAAACAAGGTTCTCACGTGAACACTTCCGTGTGTGTGTGTGTGTATATATATATATATATATATATATATATATATATATATATATATATATATATATATATATATATATATATATATATATAATATATATATATATATATATATATATATATATATATATATATATATATATATGAATGAGTTCTATATAAAACAAATAACTAGGGCAACATCTACCGGAACCCAATAATCAAATGACACGTGTCCATTTATTTCTTCACAGGTAATGTATTATGGAAGTTATTGTGGAAGTGATGTATTGTCATGTTTTCATTGGTTCAAATATGTGTTGCCCTAATCATTCATTTTCCATATAACTCTTCGCCTATATATATATATATATATATATATATATATATATATATATATATATATATATATATATATATATATATATATATATATATATATATATATATATATATATATATATATATATATATATATATATATATTATTTTATATATATATATATATATATATATATATATATATATATATATATATATATATATATATAAAATAATAATAATAATAATAATAATAATAATAATAATAATAATAAGCTTTAGGAAGGAAGGTTGTATACCCGAAAGTGCTACAAGATCATGGATGTCAAGACCTTTGTTTCCAAATTGGGTTACGAGAGTTGTAAAATTGGCACCTGCCGATGGTAAATTGATGCCAACTTCTGATTCCAACGACACCAGTCCGTCTTTTCTTCCCGTGAAAACCGGCCACATTTTCGTTTGAAACTGTAATTTCGGATACCGATGAAAAACTGTTGATTTCATAATAAAATACATAATATATATGTTTTGAAATATAATGATAACATACTAAGCAATTATCTTTGTAAAGATTTGAGTAATAGTCATCTATATCTTTGATCCAACATCTAATTTGACATATGGTTTAATATGAAAATGATATAACTTACTTGGAAGGAAACCGCGTCTCTAGCTGCCAACGCAAGGATATCGGCACAAGAAACAGTTCCGGGACAGTCAGATTCTAAAGTCGTCTTTATTTCATCAATCACTTCATATCCAGAAAGAGATTTATTGGGTCTTGCCGTTTTTTCATTTGTACTATTTTGCACAGGATCCAACAGAATCGAACCGTCACATCCCTACATTACTTTTAATTAATTAGACAATGTATAAAGTAAAGGTAAACTATAACTTGTATTTAAATATATAATATAAAATTTTTAATAATTCATTCTATTGTCATGTTTATTCCATCATCTTGTCGATTTCATTTTTTTGGTCATTTGTTCAAAACTTTAACACAATCTGTTGGTGAAACTTTTATAATTCGTCTATTGATGAATTATAATAATATGAAAAAATGTTGCTAAAGATATAAAAGTGAAGATGAATTATTTACCCTAACAAAGCAGTCATGATAATGAAGCCTTAGAAGCTTGGCAGCCATGGCAGGATTTGCAGAAACTTTGCTCCATACAATGTCCCTTACTGTAGTCTCAACTGAAACTGAAGAACATCGCTTCTTGTAGTACCTCATCTTCAACCCCCCATTATCGCCCATGCAGCCAACTACTAAAATGGAAACAAACAAGAATCCAAATATGCTTCTCCTCATGTTTTCTTTTTTGGGTTCTTTCACTTTATTGACTATGAAACCTCGTATCATATAGATCCTTTATATAGGCGTTCCCATGTCAAACTGTGGTGTTTGATCTAGTTGGTATTGATTAAAATAATTATGAGCTGAAGATTCTATATTAACATGGGTATGTGTGCTTAATTTCGTTCTTGTCATGATTAATTGTAAATTTGAGATTTAATAGGTAATAAAATTGAGTTTGATACAAATATATGTTGATTTTCAATTTCTTTCAGAGACATGATAATCTGATTTTAAATTAAAAAGACATGTATTGAGTTGCTGTAAAAAACTGATAATTAAAAATAATCATAAGATTAATTACCTAAGTATTTTCTACTTTAATAGGACATTTATCTGCATTATAATTCTGAAATTTTAACCTTAATATTGAAGGAATTTGAGTCCCAGTATATCCCCCCTATTATTAGGATTATTAGAGTTACCTGTTACTTTATTTATTTTATACATTTCCTAGTCTAGTTTGGTTACCAAGTTATAGTTTTCTTCTATTTCAATTTTTGTTAAATACCTTCACTAAGTATTCCGTTTATTTAATTCAGGCCATAATAAAACCCATAAATCTTTAGGGTGCATTTTGTTATTAAAAAAATAATAAAAAAAATTGAGCCACTTTTAAGAAAGAAAATTTAGAAAAAAAATTGAGAATTTTCAAAACACGTTCAATAATTTTTCTATTTTTTTCATAGAAAATGAAAATTTTATGTTTTTAAAAATTACAAAAAATTTAAATTTTGTAGAAAACTAATAATTATTGTTTTCATATTTTTTCCATTTTCTTCATGTGTGTTTGGTTGTGGAATGTTTTTCATTTTTTTTTCATGACAATTTTCAAATGAAAATGAAAATTTTGAAAATGTATTTAGTTGATTCAGTTTAAAAAAAAACAAGAAAATAAAAATTTTATGTTTTCCAAATTGTATAAATTAGAGAAGTAATTTTTACAATATTCTAAAGTTTCTAAATTTGTAAAATGAAAAATGAAAACTCCACTAGTTTCAACCAAACATATTTTCTAAAAATTTCAATTAAATTGAAAACTAAAACTCAAGTCTATTTTTTGAAAAAAAAAATTCTAGAAAAATGAAAACAATTTTCTACAACCAAATGCACCCATATCTTTTGTTTTATCTGTTTTCTATATGGTATCAGAGTAGAAGGTTTAAACCCTGCCAAACGAGGATGATAGAAGGAACAATGACCGGTGTCTCCGGTGCAACCACCAACCCCTCATTGGACCAAACTCGTCATTCTACATACACCCTAATGACTACCCCCGATAAATGCACATCAATGATTATCTCAGTGACAATAACTACGTTGATTGGTCAAGGGAAATGAAAGACTTTCTCCTTGCCAAAATCGGACAAACTTTATCAATGGAACCATTGAAAAACCATTGGAAATCACTATAGAATTCAAGGCATGGGAACAAAGTGATGCCATCAAAAGGGGTGACTTATTACAACCATGGAAAAAGATAGTTGAAACAACATAAATACGTTAATACCACTCGAGAAATCTAAGGTGACCTCAAAGAGAGATTTGGAAAAGAATGTGCCTCGTGAGCATATGAGTTAAAACGAGCCTTGACAAACTTAAGGCATGAAAAATCATCCCTTTCTGCCTATTTCACGAAGCTAAGAAACATTCGGGACAAAATTAATCTGATTTCACCAATACCAATGTGCACTTGCAATAAGTGCACTTGTAACCTTGTAAAAGGAATGGTTGAGTCTAAAGAAAAAAGAACACATGTATGAGTTTTTTATGGGGTTAGATGATGGTTTTGGAATCATCAAAACACAAATTTAAGCACCAAACCAATATCGTTTTTGGAATCATCAAAACAAAAATTTTGAGCACCAAACGGATGTTGTCTCTAGGAACTAATTCTCACTTAGTAACCGAAGATGAGCGAACAATTTACGCCATAAGAAAACTTGTTGTTAAAGTTGCCGCCTATCAGGTTTGAAGTTAAGCAATCTCCAATAATAAGACTTCCGTGGAAAAAGAAAAATAATCGAGAACGGATAAAATGAAACCATTATGGGAAAACTAGATATTCTATAGATGGGTGCTTTGAGAAAATCGTCTACTTGGATTAGTGGGAAACCTATCTGACGTAAAATAAACGGAGAGCAACAAAATGTTGGAAAAGCAAAGCCAAGAGATGCAAACTTGTAGTTATAGGCTATACCGGGGATAACATTCAAACAACTTACCAAACTAATAAAGCAGTTAAGAAAAACACAGAGACAAAAAGTAAACTTGGTTGGTAAGATTATTTGGTGAAACTCGGGTTATTGATTCAGGTGCTACAGAATAAGTAGCATGTGAAAAAACTTTCCCTTATTAACTTAAAGGATTTAAAAGACGGGATACCCCTTAGAATTCCAAACAAAGATAATGTTCTTGTTGAAGGATTTGGAAGTGCGGTTCTTCCTTAGAACATGGAAATTGACAACATCTTTTATATACCAAACCTGGTGATATTTCGTGCGTGCCACATATAAAATTAAAATATTGATAAATATATGTTATTAAAATAAATATATACTTGTTAGTAAGCTTGAATTTAATAATTCTTAAACTAATTTTTTATAAAATATCCTAAGTATTTTAAATAAATGATAAACATTATAAAAAATGAGTGTACGAAATTACTTTCGTAATGGATTTATGAGTATTATATATTAGATCTATTATTATTCTAAACTCAATTTTGATAGACATATTGTATTTTAAATGAATTTCAAAACTATTTTTTAATACATGTTTTATATTTAATATTTATTTAAACTTTTAATATTTTTAATTTATTTTAGACTATCTATTTTGAGGAAACCATCATTTTTATAAAAAGTAATTTTTAACTAATTTTTTTTTATTAATTTGACACTTTGATTTAGATTTTACATTTAAACATTTTAACTATTTAAAAAATAGCTTTGAATATATTATAAAAATTATGTTTAAAATTTAATATCATATTTAGATTAACAAACTAAGTATATTATACTGAGAATAAAGAATTAATATTGAAATTACAATAATAGTGGATTTAATGTATTAATTTAAAAAAAAAAAAAAATTCGAAAGCTGGGGGTTTCAACTGAATGTGGTTGAAGAAAAAATGTATCTTTTATAAATATACTAGGCGAATACCCGTGCTTTGCGCAGAATACACCAATATATTTGAAATATTTGCAAATATATGTTTTTTTAAATATATCAATAACGTTGTTGTTAGCTTTTATATAATAAATCTTATAATAAGTTAGTATAAACATTGTTTATTATGAATTATATGATTATGTACACATTTTTAAAAATTCTATAATCTCAATTGTCTCAATGACCTCTACCTGTAAATTACTTATGAATAAAATTAAATATAATATATGGTTTAATGATATTTATAGTTGTTGTTATGATTAAATAATTTTAAGAAGTTTATTTGCTTAAGATTTTAATTTCTATTATTGTAAGTATTTAAATCATCAAATATTGTTTTTGTTTTTAAAGATAAGAATATATTTTTTTTTATATAATGTTACTTTTAACTATTGTTGTTGTATGTACTTTAAAATAATATATTTGGAAACTCTTAATTAATTTAATTTGATTTTAGAAAGTTAAAATTTTTTAAAATTTATTTGGTAAATATTGTTAGTTTCTTTGATTGTTATTATTTAAAATAACAAACATTGTTTATGTTTTTTAAAGATACTAAAATAACTTTTAATATAATATTGTTTTTAACTATTCGTATTGTAATATTTTTAAGCTACTTATTTGATCATTTTTAATGATTATAAAGAACAATTTTATGGTTTTTTTTTATTAATTTAGGATTACAATTTAGGTTTAACACTAGAATTTATAACTTTTAACAATTTATAGAATAGTCTCTATATTTTTTTTTAATTTAACTGAAATTATGATTTAAGTTAACAATTTAACATTATATTGATATTAATAATTTGACTATTTTGCATAAAATCATAAATTATACAAAGTTGTGACATTAAAATGATAATTGTTCACATACGACAACATAGTTAAACTAATAAGATAACAATAATATGTGTCACACCCCAAAACCGGAACGACGGAAATGTTCAGAGGCGGAGGACGTCAAGTACAGTATCATAACAATGCAAAGTAGTAAGCAAGCAACAACGTCATCCATTGCATTAATAGAATAATTTGATACAAGTGTGTTCATTCGTAGTAATAAGATACCAAAATAAGTAATCAACACAAAAGACGAGTCTTGAACATGCTCCGTCTTCTCAAAACCTGGTCGGCTGTACGTGTCTACTGATGACCTGAGAATACAAGTTATTTTGAAAGAGTTGATCAACTTTAAAGCTGGCGAGTTCATAAGTATTTAGTGTCAATGTTTGTATAAGTTTACTGAAAATGTTTGTAAATGTTCAATGTAAATGTTTGTAAGTGTTTGATGTATAAGTTTGTAAATGTTTGTAGTAAATGTTTGTATCTCCTAGAAAATCCTATATTTCTACTAAATGTAGCCTTCTACCAAGGCATCAAATGTTTTTTATGTTTGTTTCTTGTAAAAGTGTATATTTTCCCAAGTGTGACTATCATTAACCAAAAATATAGTTTTTACATTACCGTTTATGTGAGAAGATCACAATGTGAATGCAAATGGGAAAATGATAAAGTACTATAGTATTGTATTATGGTAACTACTGCTGTACTAACTACTTTAAATCGGTTGTTAATTAAGGTATAATGTGATATGATTGCACCATACTATCAACTAAAAGCACAACGATGAAAGACGTCGGAAGAAATGACATTTGGCACCCGTAGACTTGCAAGTCCCACTGTAGCGAACAACAAGGTGTAGGATAGTCAATCCAGTATAGATCTATTTGGCACCCGTAGAGTTGCAAATCCCACTGTAGCGAACAACAAGGTGTAGGATAGTCAATCCAGTATAGATCTATACACAAATTCACGCTCTCCCTCCAGGAGACTCTGGATACAAAACGTGCCATGGTAGGTGATGCCATGCCCCAAAATCGTGGCTCACATTTATGTTATAGTATTCTTGTATATGTATTGTATGTACTAGTGTAATGTATGTTCTCTCTGTCTAGTATGTAGTATGTTCTCATTGTTTCTCATCATAGTATGTTCTCTTGTATAGTGTATAGTATGTATTGTTTCTCGTTATAGTATTCTCTATCTGTTTCTCTTTATAGTAAGTATTGTTTCTCATTATAGTATTCTCTATCTGTTTCTCTTTATAGTAAGTATTGTTTCTCGTTATAGTATTCTTTATTTGTTTCTCTTTATAGTAAGTATTGTTTCTCGTTATAGTATTTGTATATGATAGTATTCTCCTAAACTATACCTATTATAGTTTACTAGTAATTTCTATAGTTCGAATGAATGAAGGTATGCCTTTGCTACTCAAAGGTACTGAACTAATTGATAGTACTTTTATATCTACATATGTATACATAATATATAACTAATATTTAGACGACATTCGGGCAAATAACCGATACCCTAAGGCCACATCCAAACAAGGAAAAGGAAATAAAGCGAGTTATCAGTCCTAAGTCCTTTAAACATTAATTATATAACGATACATATATAGACATGCTTTTGACAATATATAAGTTCAAAAAGAAGTTTTGTAAAAAATTTTAAGAGTTTAATTAATAAATATTGATGACTTGATGTCAGTTTATAAAACGATTTAAAAGCAGTTTGATTGACAAGACAATTTAAAGTATAAGAAATCTTTTGTTTGAAACACAGTTAAAGTATAAGAAATCATTTGTTTAAAACACAGTTAAAGTATAAGAAATCCTTTGCTTGAAACACAGTTATAAATCACATGTGATTGATTATATAACTATATGTTTTCTACTTGTATCCCCCCCATAAAAGCATTCAAAATCATTTAAAAGGTATATTAAGGGGTATGAACTCACCTGTAGTGAGTGGTTTGGATGTACGAGTGGTATAGGATGCTAAGTTCCAAGTGAAGACTTCAGAACACACGGATCCTATTTATCATATAATGATACATATAAGCATATAATTAGTGTTTATACAACTAATCATGAAAGGAAACACCCTAGGACATAGGATACACTTAGATTTAAGTGCTACAATCACATGTGATTGCATACTAAGGGTGTATGGCCACCCTAAGGAGTTTACGGTCCAAGTGATTCATGGTCCTATGTGTTTACGGTTTAATAGGCTTACGGTCCCATAGGTTCACGGTCCCATGTGTTTATGGTCTAATGACCTTACGGTCATAGGTTTTACGGTCTAAGCAGATACACTAGACCGTAAACACCTTTTGTTCATGGAAAAGTGACGATTTCAAGGCCAAACACAAGAATCCTAACTAGATATAAGTATAAGAGGATGATACTTATGATTTGAAGGCAAAGAAAGGTGTTTTCGGTCCAAAACACTAAGGTGTTCTTGGGGATTCTTGAAGATCTAGATAAAAAGATAAAATCCATGGATGAATCGAGAGTGAATCATGGATATAGGAAGGATTAACACCCAAAGGAAGGAATCACTTAGTTGTTTGAAGATTTGGAAGCAAAAAATTTATGATTTTTGTGTAACAACGTAATTTTCAAAACAAAACTTTCGTTTTTTCAACAACCATATTCATATAAAATATTCTCAAAAGTATCCAACAATAGTTAGCAAATCATATTGTATCCCAAGATCACAAAAATCAAATCATCTCTTTAGTGTGTACGAGTCACGTCGGCGCCTTCCCATGGTCCTCGCTAGTACCTGAAACACATAACACAACAACTGTAAGCATAAATGCTTAGTGAGTTCCCCAAAATACCACTTACAAACATACGCCTTTCCAGGCCATACTCCACACGACCTTCCGGTCCATGTGTCTCAGGGGACTTCCGTCCCAACCCGGTAAACCTTCCGGTCCTACCCGTGTTGACCTTCTGGTCCATAACTCCCTGACCTTCCGGTCCACATCATAATGCCTTCCGGCCCATATCAAACATAGCATACATATCACATACATAGCGCATACGAAACAGACGACTCATAGCATGCAACGCATATATCTCATAGCATACCAGACCTTCCGGTCACACATAGGTACCCTTCCAGGTACAGTATAGTGAGAAGACTCACCTCGTATGATGTCTAGAATCTCACGTGCTCGATATCTCTAAATCTCGAAACGACGACCTAGCCCCGCCTAATCACAACAAATAATCATTCCAATTATTAACGGATTTCAAGGCTATGCTACACCCTTTTCCATTATCCCACAGAAGGGTAAAAGACCATTTTACCTCTCCCTGACTCAAAAGTCCACATGTTGACCAAAACCCTAAAAGTCAACAGCAAGCAGTACGCGAGGCGTACCCTTGCACTCCAGAATCGGGGGACGCGACCCACTACGCGGCGCATACTGGGATTACGCCTAGTGTACATCCCAGTTTCTTACTTCCTCACTTTAATGTCTTAAACGGTTAAGACATAACCCCACATTTCAGATCTGGCCATTTTAATACCTCTTAATCCATAAAGTTGAAACCTTTAAGCCTTTGCATGGCTATAAAGGTTCCCCACACCTTCTAACACCTTTCCTTTCTCCTCTAAAAGTCTAGATCTCATGCATGGCTCAACATTCACGTCCAAGATTGCATTTGTGTGAACATACAACTCATATAGTCCTGGAATATGATAGATCTAGGCCAATGGAGACTATTTGCTCATAAAGTCTCCATCTTGGGACCAAAAACCCTATAAATTGGTCCAAGAATCACACCACACAAACTACAAGGCAAGATCTGAACTTTTTACCTTAGGAAGAAGCTCCAACCTTTGTAGTCCTCAGATCTACACTTGTCGTCTTGTCCACCAACTTCTAGCTTCCACATTGGTCTCCTTTTCTCTTTCACCACCTTGGAATGACACTTTGAAGCTTAGAACACTCACACCCAAGCTAAAAACGAAGGAAATACTCTCTTAGGGTTTCTTTCTGAAGATGGTGGCTAAGGGACAAGACCATCTCATTCCTTTTATAGCCCTCAAGTCATATTAGGGTTTTGAATCTGGGCCGGTTACGCCCGACATAACCTTAGGTACGCCCAGCATACTCGGATGGAACCACGTACAAAATAAGCGCGCGAGTACGCGTAGCGTACTCCTTGTACGCCCAACGTACTCACAAGCTTAGCACTTAACACAAATGGACCTAATATGACAACTTGGAAAAGATGAAGGGTTAAATGGTTGAACCTGAAGTACGGGATGTTACAATTCTCTCCCACTAGAACCAAACTTTGATGGGTTTTGAGCATTCTAACACTTCCTAAGTGTACATGCAACCCTAATAACCTTGGATCTATGTTTGTCTAATTATCATGCAAAGTTGAATTCCAAGGTTATATTCCTATCTAGCATACATGGGGAACAATTTCTAACTTGAATGAAAGATAGAATAACTTACCTTGTTGTTGCTTATGTTCCTTGAAACCTTGTGAGCCTAGCACCCCAAGTGTGATGCTTCAAATGCTTCACACAACACCAAATGCTCTTGGAAAGACTTTTGAGAGAATACACACTTCTTGAAATCAGCCTAGCCCTCTTGTTTCTTATGTGTAGCCTATTTTGGTGGAGAATGGGACTCTTATATAGTGTTGACACATCTAGGGTTACACCATGTAAACCCTAATGTGTCATGACTCTTCATTTCCATGACCCATGGGTTTGTAACTCCCATGGAGCATCCTATGGGTAGAACCGAACTTGATAATCCATGGAGCCTCTTAGCCCACTATACAAGATATGAATGATTTATATAATCAACCCATATATTTAATTAGTTATCTTTTGATCACTTAATTAATTCCAAATTAATTCTTTGATCAAACTAATCAAATAATATTATTAATATATTAGAACTTATAATATATTAATAATCTCCAAGTGTTATTCCTCTCATTTAGTCTATCCAATTGCATGGTGTCATGCAACCCAAATGGACCATGCCGGGTCGGGTCAAGTACTAACCAGAAATAGTTATGGACTTAGACACCTTATCCAACAAACTTCGCCCCCGAAGTCTTATACCGAAAACAACTCCGGATGCTGCTCCCGCATCTCTGACTCTGACTCCCATGTCAGCTCGGACCCCTTCCGATGCTGCCACTGAACCTGCACCAATGACACCTCCTTGTTCCTCAGAACCTTGATCTTCCGATCCCGAATCGCAATTGGTCTCTCGGTATAATTCAGGCCCGCATCCACCTGAATATCCTCCAGTGGCACTACCGCCGACTCGTCGGCTATACACTTCCTCAACTGAGACACATGGAAGGTATCATGAATCTGGCTCAAGGCCGCAGGTAGCTCCAGACGATATGCTACTCTACCTACTCTCGCAATCAATCTAAACGGCCCAATATACCGGGGACCCAGCTTGCCCCTGTTCCTAAATCGGATCACTCCTTTCCAAGGAGATTCCTTCAGGAGCACGAAATCACCGACCTGGAACTCGAGCTCAGATCTTCGCCTATCTCATAACTCTTCTGGCCACTCTGAGCGGTCAACAACCTCTGTCGGACCTGCTGTATCTGCTCTGTCGTCTGGAGCACAATCTCTGTACTACCCATCACGCGTTACCCTACTTCTCCCCAACATATGGGGGTCCGACACCTCCTCCCATACAACAACTCAAAAGGTGGCATATCAATGCTCGAGTGATGGCTGTTGTTGTAGGAAAACTCAACCAAGGGAAAATACGTGTCCCAACTTCCACCAAAATCCAATACTCACGCCCGAAGCATGTCCTCGAGCATCTGAATCGTCCGCTCACTCTGTCCGTCCGTCTGTGGGTGGTATGCGGTACTGAAATGCAGCCTCATACCCAACTCCTCGTGAAACTTCTTCCAAAATCTGGAAGTAAATCGTACATCTCGATCTAAAACAACCGAGATCGGAACTCCATGCCGCGATACCACCTCCCTCACATACAGCTCTGCCAGCCTCTTAGCAGAAGAGCTCTTACTGATAGCAAGAAAGTGAGCGCTCTTCGCCAACCTGTCCACAATCACCCAAATTGCATCGACACCTCTAGGCTCTAGCAGTCCTTGGCAATTTGGTGATAAAATCCATGGTAATCTGCTCCCACTTCCACTTGGGAATCTCTAATGGCTGCAGCTTACCATGCGGACGCTGGTGCTTGGCCTTAACCTTGTGACAAGTCAAGCACCTCTCTACGAACCATGCAACATCCCTCTTCATACAGGGCCACCAATACTCCTTCTTTAGATGCAAAAACATCTTAGTTGCCCCGGAATGGATCGAGAACTTCGACCTATGGGCCTCCTCCATCAAGATGGTACGCGCTTCACCCACAAACGGTACCCAAATCCGGCCCTGAAAAGTCATAAGTCCTCGATTATCGGTAACAAGCTCCGAGGCCTGCCCGATCACCTGCTCCCTTTTACGGTTCTCCGGTCTCACGGCCTCTGCCTGGGCCCCTCGTATGGTGTCCAACACCGGAGTCATCACTGTCAACCTCATACTAACGTCTCGAATCGGGGCACTCTCCGCCCTACGGCTCAAAGCATCGGCTACAACATTAGCCTTGCCCGGGTGGTACAGGATCTCACAATCATAATCCTTTACCACATCCAACCATCTCCTCTAGCGCGTATTCAGGTTGGGCTGATCCATCAAGTACTTCAGACTCTTGTGGTCCGTGTATATGGTACACCGAACCCCATACATATAGTGACGCCAGATCTTGAGGGCGAACACCACAGCCCCCAGCTCTATATCGTGGGTGGGATACCTCGACTCATGAGGCTTCAGCTGCCTCGAAGCATATGCTATCACATGCCCCCTCTGCATAAGCACTGCTCCCAAACCGGATATCGATGCATCGCAGTACACCAAAAAATCCTCCATCCCTTCCGGGAGTGCGAGCACCGGGGCTTCGCACAACTTCTGGCGAAGTGTCTCAAATGAGGTCTGCTGCTCAGGACCCTAGGAAAAAGCGACACCCTTCCGGGTCATCTTGGTAAGTGGCACGACGATCTTGGAGAAATCCTTAATAAATCCCCGATAATAGCCGGCCAATCCCAGAAAGCTCCTGATCTCGGTGGGTGATATCGGCACCTCCCACCTCATGATCGCCTCAATCTTGGCCGGATCGACCAATATCCCATTCTGGTTGACGAGATGTCCCAAGAACTGAACCTCTCATAACCAGAACTCACACTTGGAGAATTTGGCATACAGCCTCTCCGATCTCAAAACTCCAAGGATCTCCCTCAAATGCTCCTCATGTTGCTCTCTAGACCTCGAATATACCAAAATATCATCAATGAATACGATCACCGACCGATCCAGCATCGGCCTGCACACCCTGTTCATGAGATCCATGAACGCAGCTGGTGCATTGGTGAGCCCAAAAGGCATCACCACGAACTCGTAATGCCCATAACGAGTTCTGAATGCTGTCTTCTGGATATCTTCATCCCGAACCCTCATCTGATGATAACCGGACCTCAAGTCTGTCTTGGAGAACCAAGACGCCCCCTGCAACTAATCGAACAGATCATCGATCCTCAGCAATGGATAACGGTTCATGACCATCAACTTGTTCAACTCCCGGTAATCAATACACATCCGGTGTGAACCATCCTTCTTCTTGACAAAAAGGATCGGCGCTCCCCAAGGTGAGCTACTCGGTCGAATAAACCCCTTCCCCAACAGATCCTGAAGCTGCGAGGATAACTCCTGCATCTCTGGCGGCGCGAGACGATAAGGTGCCTTGGCGATAGGTGCTACTTCCGGAACCAAATCGATACGGAACTCCACTTGCCTCTCGGGAGACACACCCGGTAGTTCCTTGGGAAAAACATCCGGAAACTCGCACGCTATCGGAACCTCATCAATCAAACTTGGCCTCCCAGCAGCCACTTGTGTGTCCATAACATAGGCTACGAACCCACTGCAGCCTTGCTGCAAACTCTGCCTCGCCCTGGTAGCCGAACAAAACGCTGACCCACATCGGGTTCCCTCGCCATACACCATAAGCACTCCCACATTGCGGTTTCATATCGTCACCAACTGACGCTCGCAGTCTATAACAGCTCCAAATCGGCTTAACCAATCCATGCCCACTATAACACACACATCCCCCATCGCAATCGGGACCAGATCTATCGGGAACTCCACACCGAAAATCTCAAGGGTACATCGTCGAATCACATCCGAAGCATGCACTGCTCACTCATCAGCTATGGAAACTCGCAGAGGTCGACTCAACGCCTCTGGACGGATACTAATGTGCTGACTAAATGCCAAGGAAACAAATGACCGACTCGCACCCGAGTCAAATAATACCAAAGCAGGTACATAACTCACAAGAAAAGTACCTACGCGTATCTTCATATAAGCACAATATCTGAAACAAAAGATAAAATACAAAATACATACCAGCCACAACATCGGGCGCCACGCGGACCTCCTCCGCAGTCAACTGGAAAGCTCTCCCATGAGCCTTCGGAGCCTCGGCCTTCACCGGTCGAACCTCGGTAACCCTAGAAGCAGGTGCAGATCCCTGCGCTGATCCTTGATGTAGCTGAGCGCACTCGGCCTTCCGATGGTCGGTCTGGTTGCAATGGAAGCAAACCATAAATCCCTTGGGGCAATCCCTGGCGATATGCCCCTCCTTGCCACATTTGTAGCAAGCACCCGATCGACAGGCCCCCTCATGACCCTTGCCGCACTTCCTGCAAGTGTGGCCCTTCTGGCCTCCAGTCCTCGAATCAGCGGACTTGGTCCGCTTGGCTTCCAGCTGAGACTGAGCCGGCCGCCGATCCATCCTCTGAGACTCGGCCTCCTCCCCGGCCTGAGTCTCCAACTCAATCTCCCTCTTTCGGGCATTTGCCTGGAGCTCAGCAAATGTCCACTACGTCGAGTTCGACACGAACTCCCGAATGTCCCTCCTCAAAATTCCCAAAAACCGGCTCATCTGTGCCTACTCAGTAGACACCTGCTCAGGGCAGAACATCGCCCTCTCATGAAACTTCCGGGTGACGACAGCAACCGAATCATTACCCTGCTTGAGGGTCAAGAACTCCTGAACCAACCGTTCCCTCTCCACCGGGGGAACATACTCGTCTCTGAACATGGTGTTGAACCTCTCCCAGGTCACCACTGAAATCTCTGCAAGATTGAAGCTCGATATCACGAACTTCCACCAATCCTTCGCTCCCAAGCGAACCTGGTTCAAAGCGAACCGTACCCTCAGATGCTCCGTACATGAACACGTATAGAAGCATCCCTCAATGTCAGCAATCCATCTCATCGCCGCGATCAAATCCTGCGTCCCATCAAACTCGAGTGGCTTCGTGTTGCTGAACTCCCAGAACAACAACGAGTCACCTCCCTGAGGCCTGGCAGCAGCCACAGCTGCTGTAGCTGCAGCGGCTGCGGCCTCAGTCACCGCAGTTTACCGCTCATCAAAAGTCTCCATCAGTGTGGTCTTGATAGACCCAAACATCTCCGGAATCTCGGCCCTGATTGCCGCAACCACCTCATCGTGGATCATCTGACGAAGCTCCTCGTCACCCACACCTCTCGCCTCAGGTCTGTGGCGTGTCCCAACCATGATGTCTCTGAAATATAACATAATATCAAAGACTCATTCGAGCATGCTCACACTCGAAATCTCGACCCTACTTTTTCCTTAGTACCCAAAGGATTCTTACCTAGAGTGAGCACCGCTCCGGTGTCTTCGGTAGTACGGGCCCTTATACTACCGCCTACACCGCATCAGTATTCACCCTAAGTCCTCATCCTTGGATCCCAAATCACAATTATTCTATATCTCATTGGCATAGGCTACTCTTCGGTAGACCTCTCATAAGCCCCTCACTGCTACCTACTCGCTCACAAGCATCACATAGCAGCACATTCCTTCCTAGGCTAAGGCATCACAAAATCAGGCCACTCTAGTCCTAATATGAATACCTAGCCAGCTCTAGCATGCATAATATAACGTATCATATTTCATAACACATACGTAAGGACATTTTGGGGGGTTCACCGTTCGGGCGCTAACTGACCGTACACACTACTCCGCTCTGGTTGTCTCAAAATCTCTTTCTTTTTAGAAAAATTAGTTTTTATCGTTTGAAATTTTCCTTAAATCCTCAGTTTGAGTTCAGCTACACCCGAAGGTGCATCCGAATCTCTCAAACCTAGGCTCTGATACCAACTTGTAACAACAATTTTCAAAACAAAATTTTCATTTTTTCAACAACCATATTCATATAAAATATTCTCAAAAGTATCCAACAATAGTTATCAAATCATATCGTATCCCAAGATCAGAAAAATCAAATCCTCTCTCGAGTGTGTGCGAGTCACGCCAGCGCCTTCCCACGGTCCTCTCTAGTACCTGAAACACATAACACAAAAACTATAAGCATAAATGCTTAGTGAGTTCCCCAAAATACCACTTACAAACAACGCCTTTCCAGGCCATACTCCACACGACCTTCCGGTCCATGTGTCTCAGGGAACTTCCGTCCCAACCCGGTAAACCTTTCGGTCCTACCCGTGTTGACCTTCCGGTCCATAACTCCCTGACCTTCTGGTCCACATCATAATGCCTTCCGGCCCATAACATAATGCCTTCTGGCCCATATCAAACACAACATACATATAACATACATAGCGCATACGAAACAGACGACTCATAGCATGCAACGCATATATCTCATAGCATACCAGACCTTCCGGTCACACATAGGTACCCTTCCAGGTACAGTATAGTGAGAAGACTCACCTCGTATGATGTCTAGAATCTCATGTGCTCGATATCTTTGAATCTCGAAACGACGACCTAGCCCCGCCTAATCACAACAAATACTCATTCCAATTATTAACGGCTTTCAAGGCTATGCTACACCCTTTTCCACTATCCCACAGCAGGGTAAAAGACCATTTTACCTCTCCTTGACTCAAAAGTCCACATGTTGACCAAAACCCTAAAAGTCAACAAAAAGTCAACAGCAAGCAGTACGCGGGGCGTACAAGCTCTTATACGCGGAGCGTGCCCTTGCACTCCAGAATCGGGGGACGCGACCCACTACGCGGCGCGTATTGGGATTACGCCCAGCGTACATCCCAGTTTCTTACTTCCTCACTTTAATGTCTTAAACGGTTAAGACATAACTCCACATTTCAGATCTGGCCATTTTAATACCTCTTAAGCCATAGAGTTGAAACCTTTAAGCCTTTGCATGGCTATAAAGGTTCCCCACACCTTCTAACACCTTTCCTTTCTCCTCCAAAAGTCTAGATCTCATGCATGGCTCAACATTCACGTCCAAGATTGCATTTTTATGAACATACAACTCATATAGTCCTGGAATATGATAGATCTAGGCCAATGGAGACTAATTGCTCATAAAGTCTCCATCTTGGGACCAAAAACCCTAGAAATTGGTCCAAGAAGCACACCACACAAACTACAAGTCAAGATATGAACTTTTTACCTCAGGAAGAAGCTCCAACCTTTGTAGTCCTCAGATCTACACTTGTCCACCAACTTCTAGCTTCCACAATGGTCTCCTCTTCTCTTTCACCACCTTGGAATGACACTTTGAAGCTTTGAACACTCACACCCAAGCTAAAAACAAAGGAAATACTCTCTTAGGGTTTCTTTCTGAAAGATGGTGGCTGAGGGACAAGACCATTTCATTCCTTTTATAGCCCTCAAGTCATATTAGGGTTTTGAATCTAGGCCGGTTACGCCCGGCGTAACCTTAGGTACGCCCAGCGTACCCGGATGGAACCGCATACAAAATAAGCGCGCGAGTACGTGTAGTATACTCCTTGTACGCCCAGCGTACAAACAAGCTTAGCACTTAACACAAAGGGACCTAATATGATAACTTGGAAAAAATGAAGGGTTAAATGGTTGAACCTGAATTCCGGGATGTTACATTGAAATCAGCTTCTAGACTTGAAAACGGAAAAGAATGACTGAAATGATCATCCACCATATATATATATATATATATATATATATATATATATATATATATAGCGAGGAGTTTACGGTCACCTTGACCGTAAACTCCTTTTTGAGGAGGTTTACGGTTGCTAGGTGAATAAGAACTTAAACTGACACTCCTAAATACTGATTCCTTTGATGCACTAGGGTTGGAATACTCAAAATAGGTTCTAAATAGTGATAACTTGAAGCAAAACGAGTCTAACACTGATATATTTTAATTTTTACACAAGCTAGAAATTTGGGGTTGTCACATCATCCCCCTGTTAGAGAGAATTTTGTCTCGAAATTAAAGTTTAAGCAATTAAGTGAATACAAATAAGTAAGCAAAAAGATGAGGATATTTCAGTTTCATTTGATCCTCGCGCTCCCAAGTGAATTCAGGTCCTCGCTTGGCATTCTAGCGAACCTTCGCTATCGGGATACGACTTTGCTTCGTTCGCTTGACCTCTTGGTCCATGATTTCTACAGGTTCTTCCACGAAGTTGAGGCTCTCGTTGATCTCGATTTCGTCGAGTGGGATTACAAGAGTCTCGTCGGATAGGCACTTTTTCAAGTTCGAGACGCGGAAAGTAGAATGTACGTTATTAAGTTCACGAGGTAGGTTGAGTTTGTAAGCTACAGGGCCTATTCTAGCAAGAATCTCGAAAGGCCCTACATATCTTGGATTGAGCTTCTCACGCTTTCCGAAGCATATCAAGCCCTTCCAGGGTGATACTTTCAAAAGGAAGCGGTCTCCCACCTGGAATTCCAAAGGTTTCCTTCTCTTGTTTCTCTTCCTAGTCAAAGGCCACTCTTTTCTGGGTCAGCATAGTAAGCAGTTTCGTGATGCTAGGGAAGTCCTGTATGAACCTGCGATTGTAGCCAGCAAGACCTATAAATTGTCGAAATTCTGTAGGTTTCTTCGAAGCCGACTAATTCTCAATGGCCTTGATTTCGGAGGGTCCACGTGAATTCTCTTCTCGCAAATAGCTTGGCCCAAGAACTCAACTCTTCAAATCCAAAACTCACCCTTAGAGAACTTCGCATAGAGCTTCTTCAATAGTAATGTTTCTAAAGCTCTTCATAGGTGTTGACTATGCTCCTCCTTACTACGAGAGTAGATAAGTATGTCATCGATGAAAGCAATGACAAACTGATCCAAGTAAGGATGGTACACCCTATTCGTTAGATCCATGAATACAACGAGTGCCTTGCTTAAGCCGAACGGCATCACTACAAACTCATAGTGTCCATAACGAGTTTGGAAGGCTGTCTTTGGGACATCCTCCTCTAGCACTCATAACTGGCGATTTGGCTATTTGGGTTGTCCCTGGGACTAAGTCTATTCGGAACTCGACTTGACACCATGGTGGTAGTCCTGGTAGTTCTTCTGGAAAGATGTTGGGAAAGTTGTGTACCTCTGGAATGTTCCAAATGTCTCTCACTTCTTGGCTCGTATCAACGATGTGTACAAGGAATGCACGATATTCCTTTCGTAAGCGCTTCTGAGCTTGAATACACGAAATGATGCGAAGGTTCGTACTTGACTTGTCGCCGTAGATAACTAGAGTTTCGTTGTTAGGGAGGTTAAGACGGATTGCTTTCTCAAAGAACATGATGTCGGCTCGATGTAGACTCAACCAATTCATACCGATTATGATGTCAAAACCTTGTGGTGGATTAGATGTTGTGAAGATCTAAAAGAAAGTATGATTACTCATGAATTAAGGAAAAGGATAGGTACTTTTGTTCCATCTGCATCTCTTGTCCCGATCGGCGGGAAGGGTATTAGTTTGGTTTCTAAGTTTATTCGCATGGCAGTACGATCACTCGTAGTCTTGAGCAGTCTCCGTCCTGAAGTTCATAATAGAACTCATACTTGGTTCATCAATCACAGCCTCGTGTATACGAGTCATATATAATTAAGATTGAAAAGGCAGTCGAATAAATGATTCTTCTCTAAGCTCACATCCAAAAAAGGAAAAGCAGTTAAAGCGAAATCATCAATTATAAGCCTGCAGAACCTTTACCACCCTTGCGTATACATTCCTCAGCGATACATTAACCGTATGGGTCTTCGGATTGAACTTGATGTATTGTATGACTGTTATTTCGGGGTGGTTTGCTGAGGATACTTCGGGAAGGATACAAAACATAAGGTACTCTACACATGAGTACCTCGGGGTTCTGAAACGACGGCCTTGTTAGAAAGTCGATTACGGGGAAAAGAATTTTCGCACAAAAGTGGAATGTGAGGATCGAATTGACTTAGGTCGAATGACAATGTCAGACTACTCGGAAATAATTGGCGTTAGACTAGTTCAGAAAGGTGTTACAAAAACACAACGGTGTAACTTATGAAAGAGTTTCGGTACTTTAGTTTCTACTATGATAATGCTACTGCTAACAAGGTATACTGCAAAAAGCAAGTACAAGTAGCATGAGAGTCCCTAGAACCGATGGGATCTCGCAGAATGATATGATTCGAGTTGCACTAGTAGTTTAAAAGTTTTCATAAGTCTAACTTTATCGCTACGGAATGTACCAGTATTTCAACATGGGTTCGGAGTAGTCTCTCCTGCGGCGGTGATCCTTAGTATCTTTCCGTCTGCACCAGAGTTCTTTGTTATTAGACAATCCTTCTTGAGATATCCTATCTCACCGCATATATGACATATCTGGCTTGTACCAGCGTCGGTGGTGGAAGTGATGTTCAAGGTCGGAGTTATGTGGACACGAGCGCTTTCGTTGTTCTTCCTTTTGGATAATTCCTTTTATAGTGTCCGGTTTCACCGCAACCATAGCAAGTTGGGCTGACTCCGATGCTAGTGATTTGGAAGATGGTTCGTGCCGGCGTTCTACAGACACAAGCAGTGTGCCCCATTCTGTTGCAATTGTTGCACTACAATTCACGGCAAACTCCGTTATGATGAAAGTTACACTTGTTACACTTCGGGAATGTTCCTTCATATCGTTTGGTCGGTGCTGAAGTGGCAGGGGTCGCCATTTGTTGTTGTTGCATGACAAGTCTTTAAGATCGCTTGCGCTCATTTTTAGCTTGACGCTTTTGTTTCTAATTCTCAGATTTGTTGCCTTGGGGGTTTGTGACTACTATCATTAGTTGATTTCCCGGGTTGTTACAATGATTTGAACTGTCAACATCGTTTCCATCTTTGTTTGCGTCACCAGCATTGAATTGTGCTAGGTCAGTTTTCATGGCAGCTGTTACCGCGGCTTGAAAAGTAGCGGCATCTATATGCAGGATCGGGGTTTCGTTGTTTGGCTAATTATTTCTGGATGACGACATGATTCTGTTATACGATAAGAAAATGAGTTCGTGAGAGATTATGGTTGAACCTAGATGTATTCTAATCATCAATGCAAATGTAAATTTTTTGTTTTGTTAAATTGTTCTCGATGGTTTGACCTACATCCCTATGATGTAGTACTGGTAAAGAGTAAAAGTAAGTTCATAGAATGGCCACAAAACGATTGTCATCCGAACTATGCTATCGCTGGTTGGTGGATAACATGATCCAATTTTCGAAAAAGAATTGGAAGTGATCCATGAGCTAAATTACCATAGTTCAATAATTTGACGAGAGTGAGATTTAGATAGAATTCTAACGATATTAGAATGAAAGTATTTGAACAAGGATCGTCACAGGGATTAGCCGATTGTCAATATCATTGATATTTAAGATGTAATAAGCTTGAGAAAATTGACCTTGGGGTAGGTCTTACAACATATCCGAAGTAGAAAAAGTTTTGACAGAACAAAGGCCCACGAAAAAGTACATACAGTACAGGGGTAGTTACATAGGAAAGTGCTACTTAGATCATAGCTAGGAAGGCTATTCCCTAACCCAAAAGGAAGGAAGGTAGAGCATCTCCTACTGGTGATGGGTATCCCTTGAATGAACCCTTAGTTCAGCCAGCTAATGCTCCACATCAAGTAGGTGTCTTTCGTACACCCTTTGGCGTACTCGGAGCTATATGACTTCGGCTCGAGTCGCAGCAAGCTCTTGCTACAGGGCCTCATGGTCTCTCCTAGACCTCTCACGAGCATCTTCAAGAATGAATGGTGTGGATGGTCTGCATTCTCTCATTGGCATTAACTTCCGTGATTCGATGGAGAGCTGTCATGCCTTGTATTTCGTTTCGGGCAACTCTGTAGACTAGGATTGGCAAGACCCTATCTGTTGAGCATCCTTCGCTCAACTCATAAAAGGTTTGGTCACCATTGAATGGCATGGGTTGATTCTGCTCTTGGCTCCATGTTTCCAAGCTTTCCACCCACGGAGGCATCGGGCCTTGAAAAGTCGGACAAGGGTTAGGATTTGGTATTGGAACCACTGGGGGGTAGATTCTTAACTTCTGGCTCGGGATCAAGATCCTCTAGAAAATCTTCTGCCAGATCATCATCTAGGGGAAGTTCAGGCTCTTCTTTTGGTTTTGCGTTCAACCCTCCTCCATTCTCTTGGCCGAAAAAGTAAGGGTCACTAGGGAGGTGGAATTCAACCATTTATCTAGACAAGAAATGAGGTTAAGAAATTTATCTAACAATTCTTAAATGAAGTGATAAACAAAAAAAAAGTTTCTATAAGGGAAACTTACTGCTACTCCTAATAAGTTTGTTCTTTGAATGAATTGAGTCTAAAACACTCCTATAGTATTTTAATTTATGTTTTGTTCTCATGTTCTTCTGTATATGAAGATGTATAATTTGGTAAGTTTTAGATTTGTTGCAACACCCCAATCGCTCCCCGACACACGTTCACCATATCTCAAATAAATATAGTTGATCAGGCTATTATTATCCCAGATACGATTACATAACTGCCAAGGTTTGACTGTTGTGTCCATCAATTAAATACTTTTGTTATGTTCTAGCATGAAACTGTTCTATAGTAAGTATGTAGGTATGTAATTATGTATACTTTTAGTTAAGTATTTTAGTACTTAAAAGTATAAACTCTTGGTTAGAGTATTTTAATCTCTATGTGTTTATAGTTTGTATATCTTTTATGGGTTGATATACTCGATTCACTATAAACAATGCTATGATACCAATCTGTCACACCCCAAAACCGGAACGGCGGAAACGTTCGGGGGCGGAGGACGTCATGTACAGTATCATACCAATGCAAAGTAGCAAGCAAGCAACAACGTCATCCATTGCATTAATAGAATAATTTGATACAAGTGTGTTCATTCGTAGTAATAAGACACCAAAATAAGTAATCAAAACAAAAACGAGTCTTGAACATGCTTCGTCTTCTCAAAACCTGGTCGACTGTACCTGTCTACTGATGACCTAAGAATATAAGTTATTTTGAAAGAGTCGATTAGCTTTAAAGCTGGTGAGTTCATAAGTATTTAGTGTCATTGTTTGTATAAGTTTACTGAAAATGTTTGTAAATGTTCAATGTAAATGTTTGATGTATAAGTTTGTATCTCCTAGAAAATCCTATATTTTCTACTAAATGTAGCCTTCTACCAAGGCATCAAATGTTTTGTATGTTTGTTTCTTGTAAAAGTGTATATTTTCCCAAGTGTGACTATCATTAACCAAAAATATAGTTTTTACATTACCGTTTATGTGAGAAGATCACAATGTGAATGCAAAAGGGAAAATGATAAAGTACTATAGTATTGTATTATGGTAACTACTACTGTACTAACTATCTTAAATCGGTTGTTAATTAAGTTATAATGTGATATGATTGCACCATACTATCGACTAAAAGCACAACGATGAAAGACGTCGGAAGAAATGACATTTGGCACCCGTAGACTTGCAAGTCCCACTGTAGCGAACAACAAGGTGTAGGATAGTCAATCAAGTATAGATTTATTTGGCACCCGTAGACTTGCAAATCCCACTATAGCGAACAGCAAGGTGTAGGATAGTCAATCCAGTATAGATCTATACACAAATTCACGTTCTCCCTCCAGGAGACTCTGGATACAAAACGCGCCATGGCAGGTGTTGCCATGCCCCGAAATCGTGGATCACATTTATGTTATAGTATTCTTGTATATGTATTGTATGTACTAGTGTAATTTATGTTCTATCTGTGTAGTATGTAGTATGTTCTCTTTGTTTCTCATCATAGTATGTTCTATTTGTTTCTCATCATAGTATGTTCTCTTGTATAGTGTATAGTATGTATTGTTTCTCGTCATAGTATTCTCTATCTGTTTCTCTTTATAGTAAGTATTGTTTCTCGTTATAATAATCTCCATATGTTTCTCTTTATAGTAAGTATTGTTTCTCGTTATAGTATTCTCTATCTGTTTCTCTTTATAGTAAGTATTGTTTCTCGTTATAGTATTCTCTATCTGTTTCTCTTTATAGTAAGTATTGTTTCTCGTTATAGTATTTGTATATGATAGTATTCTCGTAAACTATACCTATTATAGCTTACTGATAATTTCTGTAGTTTGAATGAATGAAGGTATGCCTTTGCTACTCAAAGGTACTGACTAATTGATAGTACTTTTATATCTACATATGTATACATAATATATAACTAATATTTAGATGACATTCAGACAAATAATTGATACCCTAAGGCCACATCCAAACAAGGAAAAGGAAATAAAGCGAGTTATCAATCCTAAGTCCATTAAACATTACTTATATAACTATACATATATAGACATGCTTTTGACAATATATAAGTTCAAAAAGAAGTTTTGTAAAACATTTGAAGAGTTTAATTAATAAATAATGATGACTTGATGTCAGTTTATAAAACGATTTAAAAGTAGTTTGATTGACAAGACAATTTAAAGTATAAGAAATCCTTTGTTTGAAACACAGTTAAAGTATAAGAAATCCTTTGTTTGAAACACAGTTATAAATCACCTGTGATTGATTATATAACTATATGTTTTCTACTTGTATCCCCCCCCCCCCTAAAAGCATTTAAAATCATTTAAAAGGTAGATTAAGGGGTATGAACTCACCTGTAGTGAGTGGTTTGGATGTACGAGTGGTATAGGATGCTAAGTGCCAAGTGAAGACTTTAGCACACACGGATCCTATTTATCATATAATGATACATATAAGCATATAATTATTGTTTATACAACTAATCATGAAAGGAAACACCTTAGGACATAGGATACACTTAGATTTAAGTGCTACAATCACATGTGATTGCATACTAAGGGTGTATGGCCACCCTAAGGAGTTTATGGTCCAAGTGATTCATGGTCCTATGTGTTTACGGTTTAATAGGTTTACGGTCCCATAGGTTCACGGTCCCATGTGTTTATGGTCTAATGACCTTACGGTCATAGGTTTTACGGTCTAAGCAGATACACTAGACCGTAAACACCTTTTGTTCATGGAAAAGTGACGATTTCAAGGCCAAACACAAGAATCCTAACTAGATATAAGTATAAGAGGATGATACTTACGATTCTAAGGTAAAGAAAGGTGTTTTCGGTCCAAAAGACTAAGCTGTTCTTCAGGATTCTTGAAGATCTAAATAAAAAGATGAAATCCATGGATGAATGAAGAGTGAATCATGGATATAGGAAGGATTAACACCCAACGGAAGGAATCACTTACTTGTTTGAAGATTTGGAAGCAAAAATTTTATGATTTTTGAGACAGAAATCTGCTTCTAGACTTGAAAAGGGAAAAGAATAACTGAAATGATCATCCACCATATATATAGGAAGGAGTTTACGGTCACCCTAACCGTAAACTCAATGTCTCGACCATAAACTCCTTTTTCAGAAGGTTTACGGTTGCTAGGTGAATAAGAACTTATACCGGCACTCCCAAAAACTGATTCCTTTGATGCACTAGGGTTTGAATACTCAAAATAGGTTCTAAATAGTGATAACTGGAAGCAAAACGAGTCTAACACTGATAGATTTGAATGTTTACACAAGCTAGAAATTTCGGGTTGTCACAATATGTTAAAAAGTTAAAATCATAATTTTATAAATATAAGTAAAATATGATATTTTAATATTTTAGTGTAGTTAATTTATAATTCGAATTTAGTTTTTGCATTAATTTAACATTATTAACTAAATTATAATAATTATTAGAAAGAAATTGAAACGTCATGGAGGTTTCAAATGCTTGTGGCGCAAATAAAATTGCCTCTTTTATAAGTATACCAGACGAATGCTCACGCGTTGCGCAGAAAAACTTATATAGTTGAAATATTTCCAAATATATGTTTTCTTAAATATAACAATAACGTTGTTGTAAAATTTGATATAATAGTTCGTATACTAAGTTATATAATATATTGATTATTTTGAATTATATGTTAATATATACATCTATTAAAACTGCATAATCTCAATCGTTTTAATGACCGCTACCCGTGGCTTACTGATGAATAAAATTAAATATAATATATGGTTTAATGTTATTTATAGTTGTTGTTATTGTTAATTGAAATTTAGAAATTTATTTGCTTAACGTTTTAATTTGTATCATTGTAATTATTTAAAACATTAAATATAGTTTTTTTTTATTTTTAAATGTAACAATATAATCATTTATATAGAGTTATTTTTAACTATTGTTATTGTAAGTTAGTTTAGGCTACTTATTTGAAAACTTTTAACGATTATAAAAATATCTTTAGGAATTATTTTAGTTAAATTGAGATTACAATTTAGTTTTTTGCATTTAACACTACAATTTATCACTTTTAACTATTCACAGAATACTCTTTGGGTTTTTTTACGTGGAACTAAAATTTAGAATTAAGTTGACACTATAATGTTATATTTAAATTAATGATTTAAGTATTTTGTCCAAACTTTTCAAAAGTTGTAGCTTTAAACTGATAATGATTTGCATAAAACAACATATTAGGTATAATAAATTCAGTATAATACGTTAAAAATTAAATACAGAAGTAAAGATATTACTTTAATATTGAAATTTAGTTTATTAATGATTAAACTTTAGATTTGATATTTATTTAACCTTATTAACCAACTTATAACCTTTATTAAAAAAAACACTATAATTTATCACTTTTAACTATTTGCAAAATGTTATTTTGGTTGTTTAAGTTGAACTAAAATTTATATTTAAGTTGACCATTTAATGTTATATTTAAATTAATAATTTAAGTATTTTATACAAATTGTTCCAAAATTGTATCTTTAAAATGATAATGGTTTACATCCAACAATATATTAAAACTAATAACTTAAGTATAATATGTTAAAAGTTAAAAAACATAACTTTATAAGTAGAAGTAAAGATATTATTTTAATATTGAAATTTAGTTTATATATGATTACATTATAGGTTTGATATTTATTTAACATTATTAACCAACTTATAATCTTTAGTAGAAAGAAATTGAAAAGTCATGGGAGTTTCAAATAATGTGGTGAAAGGAAAAAATGTTTCATTTATAAGTATACTAGACGAACGTCCGTACGTTGCGCAGAAACACCTATATAGTGGAAATCTTTACAAATATATGTTTTTTTTAAATATAACAATAGTGTTGTTGTTAAATTTGATATAATAATTCGTATGCTAAATTGATATAATATATTGATTATTTTGAATTATATGATAATATATACATCGATTATAACTGCATAATCTCAATTGTTTGAATGACTTCTTCCCGCAAGTTACTAATGAATAAAATTAAATATAATATATGATTTAATGTTATTTATAGTTGTTGTTATTGTTAATTAGTTTTTTTAAAAAATATTTGCATAACTTCTTATTTTCTATCATTATCATTATTTAAAACATCAAACATTGTTTTTTTATTTTAAAGGTAACAATATAATCATTTATATAGAGTTATTTTTAATTATTGTTATTGTAAGTTATTTTAAGCTACTTACTTGAAAACTTTTGACGATTATAAAAATATCTTTAGGAAATATTTTAGTTAAATTGAGACTAAAATTTAGTTTTTACATTTAGCACTACAATTTATCACTTTTAACTATTTACAAAATATTTTTTGGGTTTTTTAAGTGGAATGAAATTTATATTTAAGTTGACACTATAATGTTATATTTAAATTAACAGTTTAAATATTTTGTCCAAACTGTTCAAAAGTTATAGCTTTAAACTGATAATAGTTTACATACAAGAACATACTAAATCTAATAATTTAAGTATGATATGTTAAAAGTTAAAGACATAAATTTATAAGGGGAAATGACACAAATGTCCAACGAACTTTGTATGGTTGTCCTTTTAAGTCCCTAAGAGGCATAAGGTTAGAAGCAACTTGTTTTTTTAGTCCCTCTAACCTATTATAGCAAGTTTCAGTAGCCACATCAGCTCTTTTCCATTTAAAAGTCAAAATCACATTTTGACTTTCTCAATATCGATTTCCATTAGACAACAATGGTTGCACGTCAAACCTTTGTATATGATTTCATTCCTAAAATTTTGTGATTCATAGAAGGAGGATATTGAAAGGATCCGGTAACTTGATCAAATTCAACATCATCTTCTCTGCCACAAGCGCCGACACCTGAACACCATCGACCAAATCGTAAAGCTTGTAAAATGGAATTTCAGTCTAAATCGGAAGGCCCAAATTCTAAATTCGCAATCGGAATAAGGTTGTTCGGGAATCATTCACCGGAATCGGAGTTAAGGAATCGGTTTCGGAATCGGAAGTAATTTTGATTCGGATTCAGAGTTACTGCAACCAACTCATTGCGATCGTAATTTCAGTTTACGAACTCGCATGTTTCGATCTCGCAATCAATGCGTTTCGTTATTTATTTCGCAGTTAGGACTGTTACTTCCAATCTCGGAATCAGAATTGATCGTATTGGTTATGATCTGCAATTGATTTGCAAACTGGAATCATTTTCCTTAGATTTTGACTTTTAAAGTCAAACAATGTGTTCCATCTGTCCAGATGGTGAAGATGCTTCTTTCTTTATCTTTCTACATAATGATTTTTATCTTCATGGTGTAGAACTGTTGCCAAGTTAACATCTTCTTCATTTGCCGATGATGATAAAGCCAAATAGTCAAATTATAGTGTTTCTTTAATTGTGTGTGAAATGAGAATTTGGTTTGTTTTAAAAGACCATGTGTATAGTGATGGGAGAGAGAAAGCTTTTGGAGAGTGTGAAAAATTATCGATGAAGATTAAGTGGAGATCAGACAGGGGAAAAAGGTGAAGAAAGCAAAAGAGGAGAAAATGAATAGTACCGGGTATTTGGTCAACAAGTCAAAGGGGTAACCAGATGACCCCCTCATTTTGTCCAAATGGACGTAATCGACCTGGAAAAAATGAATTCGTTCCCTCATAAAACAACGAAAATACTTTAGGGACTAATTGAACCAACCCTAGAAAGTTTGTTGGGAATTTGTGTCATTTTCCCAACTTTATAAATAGAAGTAAATATATTATTTTAATATTGAAATTTAGTTTATTTATGATTACACTTTAGGTTTGATATTTATTTAACCTTATTAACCAACTTATAATCATTATTAGAAAGACTCTACAATTTATTACTTTTAACTATTTACAAAATATTTTTTGGGTTGTTTAAGTTCAACTAAAATTTATATTTAATTTGACCCTGTAATGTTATATTTAAATTAATAATTTAAGTATTTTATACAAATTGGTCAAAAGTTGTAGTTTTAAAATGGTAATGGTTTACATCCCACAATATATTAAAAGTAATAAATTAAGCAAAATATGTTAAAAGTTAAAAACATAATTTTATAAGTAGAAGTAAAAATATATTTTTTAATATTGAAATTTAGTTTATATATGATTACAATTTATGTTTTATATTTATTAAACCTTATTAACCAAGTTATAATCATTATTAGAAAGAAATTGAAAAGTCATGGGAGTTTCAAATGAATGTGGTGAAATGAAAAATGCATGAGAGTTTCAAATGAATGTGGTAAAAGAAAAATGCTTCCTTTATAAATATACTAGTTTATAACCCGTGAGAACCACAGTTGTAAAATAATTAAACTTTCATAGTAAAATCTTAAAATTATTAATCAATTATTTCAAATAAATTATTTTAAATATATTATTAATTAAAATATATTTTTTAGTTATATAAAATCATAATCGTTGATTTAAACAAATACATGAAATTATATCACCATATAGATTTTAATTTAATGTAATTGGAGTGTGAAATTTAAATTTGAAATTTGAAATGAAGAATCAAATATTTATTTAATATAATTAGAGTGAGAAATTTAAAATTTAAAATTGAAAATGAAGAATTGATAGGTTGACATGCGGGTGACATATAATATTAATGAGGATTTCTAATATTATGACATTGTCATTAAGAGAATAAACTTATTCATTTATTAGATTAGGGAGATATATAGACCAGGCGATATTCTGCGCATTGCGCGGTTATAATTAAAATATTGATAAATATATGTTATTAAAAGAAATATATACTTGTTAGTAAGTTTAAATTAATAATTTTTAAACTAATTTTTTATAAAGTATTCTAAGTATTTTAAATAAATGATAAGCATTATCAAAAACGATTGTACGAAATTACTTTCGTAATGAATTTATGAGTATCAAATAATAGATCTCATATTTTTCTATTTAAAATCGCATTATCTCAATAACTGCTACCCATGAAAATAAAAATAAACACAATTTAGATAGACATATTTTATTTTTAATGAATTTAAAAATTATCTTTCGATACATGTTTTATATTTAATATTTTATTTAAACTTTTAATATTTTTTTATTTATTTTAGACTATTTACTTTGAGGAAAATATTATTATTATCAAAAGTAAATTTTAACTACTTTTTTGTTGTTTGTAATTTTGATTTAGATCTTCCATTTAAACTTTTTAATCATTTAAAAAAAATAGGTTTTGAATATATTATAAAATTTAAAATTTAAAATCATACTTAGATTAACAACTAAATATATTATACTGAGAATAAAGCAATAATATTGAGATTACAATAATATTGGATTTAATGAATTAATTTAAAAAGAAGTTGACAGGTGGGGGGTTTCAAATTAATGTGGTTGAAGAAAAAATATCTCTTTTATAAGTTGAATATATTATAAAATTATAATTTTAAAATCATATTTGGATTAACAAACTAAGTATATTATATTGAGAATAAAACATTAATATTGAAATTACAATAATATTGGATTTAATGTATTAATTTAAAAAGAAGTTGACAAGTTGGGGGATTTAAATGAATGTGGTTGAAGAAAAAAAAATGTTTCTTTTATTAGTTGAAATCTTTACAAATATATGTTTTCTTAAATATAATAATAATGTTGTTGTTAAATTTGATATAATAATTCGTATACTAAGTTGATATAATATATTGATTATTTCGAATTATATGATAATATATACATCTATTAAAACTGGATTATCTTAATCGTTTGAATAACCTCTACTTGCAGGTTAGTAATGAATAAAAATAAAAAATAATATATGGTTTAATGTTATTTATAGTTGTTGTTATTGTTAATTAACTTTTTAAAATTTGTTAGCTTAACGTTTTAACTTCTATCATTATAATTATTTAAAACATCAAACATTGTTTTTTGTTTTTAAAAGTAACAATATAATTATTTATAGTATGATTACACTTAAGGTTATATATTTATTCAACCTTATTAACCAACTTATAATCATTATTATAAAGAAAATGAAAAGTAATGGGAGTTTTTAAATGATTGTGGTGAAAGGAAAAATATTTCCTTTATAAGTATACTAGGCGAATGTCCGTCGTTGTGCAGAAAGACCTATATAGTTGAAATCTTTACAAATATATGTTTTTTTTTAAATATAACAATAACATTGTTGTTAAATTTGATATAATAATTTGTATACTAAATTGATATAATATATTGACTATTTTAAATTATATGATAATATATACATATATTATAATTGCATAATCTCAATCGTTTGAATGACTTCTATCTACGAGTTATTCATGATTAAAATTAAATATAATATATAGTTTAATGTTATTTATAGTTGTTGTAATTGTTAATTAATTTTTTAAAAATTATTTGTTTAACATTTTAATTTCTATCATAATAATTATTTAAAACATCAAACATTATTTTTTGATTTTTAAGGTAACAATATAATCATTTATATAGAGTTATTTTTAACTATTGTTCTTATAAGTTATTTTAAGCTACTTATTTGAAAACTTTTAACGAATATAAAATATCTTTAGGAAATATTTTTGTTAAAATGAGATTACAATTTAGTTTTTGCATTTAGCATTATAATTTATCACTTTTAACTATTTGCAAAATATTTATTGGGTTTTTTAAGTGGAACTGAAATTTATATTTAAGTTGACATTGTAGTGTTATATTTAAGTTAACAGTTTAAGCATTTTGTCCAAACTGTTAAAAAGTTGTAGTTTTAAATTGATAATGAGTTACATACAATAACATATTAAATTTAATAAATTAAGTATAATATGTTAAAAGTTAACGTCATAACTTTATAAGTAGAAATAAGATATTATTTTAATATTGAAATTTAGTTTATTTATGGTTACACTTTGGGTTTGATATTTATTTAGACTTATTAACCAAATGATAATCATTATTAGAAAGACGCTATAATTTATCACTTTTAATCACAATATATTTTTTGGGTTGTTTAAGTTAAACTAAAATTTATATTTAAGTTGGCCATGTAATATGATATTTAAATTAATAATTTAAGTATTTTATACAAATTGTTCAAATTTATAGCTTTATTATGATAATGGTTTACATCTAACAATATATTAAAAATAATAAATTAAGTATATTATGTAAAAAGTTAAAAAAAAAAATAATAAAAAAAAACATAACTTTATATGTAGAAGTAAAGATATTTTTTAATATTGAAATTTAGTTTATATATGACTACACTTTAGGTTTGATATTTATTTAACTTTATTAACCAACTTATAATCATTATTAAAAAGAAATAGAAAAGTCATAGGAATTTCAAATGAATGTGGTGAAAGGAAAAATGCATGGGAGTTTCAAATAAATGTGGTGAAAGGAAAAATGTTTCTTTTATAGTATAGTATGATATATATATATATATATATATATATATATATATATATATATATATATATATATATATATATAGTTGAAATCTTTTTAAAATATATGTTTTCTTAAATATAACAACCTTATTATTAAATTTGATATAATAAATCGTATACTAAGTTGTATAATATATCGTTTATTTCAAATTATATGATAATATATACATCTATTAAAATTGCATAATCTTAATCGTTTGAATGACCTCTATCTGCAGGCTACTCATGAACAAAATTAAATATAATATATGGTTTAACGTTATTTATAGTTGTTATTGTTAATTAATTTTTAAAATTTATTTGCTTAACGTTTTAATTTCTATCATTATAATTATTTGTAACATCAAACATTGTTTTTGTTTTTAAAGCTAACAATATAATCATTTAAAGAGTGTTATTTTTAACTATTGTAATTGTAAGTTATTTTAAGCTAGTTATATGAAAACTTTTAATGATTATAAAAATATCTTTAGGAAACATTTTAGTTAATTTGAGATTACAGTTTAGTTTGTGCATTTAACACTACAATTTATCACTTTTAACTATTTAGAAAATATTCTTTAGGTTTTTTAAGTTAAGCTGAAATTTATATTTAAGTTGACCATGTATTGTTATATTTAAAATTAACAATTTAAGTATTTTATTTAAACTGTTTAAAAGTAGTAGCTTTAAAATGATAATGGTTACATACAACAACATATTAAAACTAGTAAATTAAGTATAATATGTTAAAAGTTAAAGAAATAACTTTATATGTAGAAGTATATATTATTTAATATTGAAATTTAGTTTATATATGATTACACTTTAAGTTAAACATAACTTATAATCCTTATTATAAAGAAATTGAAAAGTCATGGGAATTTCAAATGAATATGGTGAAAGAAAAAAAAATGTTTCCTTTATAAGTATAGTAGGCGAATGCCCGCACGTTGTGCAAAAACACCTATATAGTTGAAATCTTTACAAATATATATTTTCATAAATATACCAATAATGTTATTGTTAAATTTGGTATAATAACTCGTATACTAAGTTGATATAATATATTGATTATTTAGAATTATGTGATAATATATATATATATATATATATATATATATATATATATATATATATATATATATATATATATATAATTGAATAATCTCAATCGTTTGAATGATTTCTACCCGTGAATTACTAATAAATGAAAATAAAAAATAATATATGGTTTAATGTTATTTATAATTGTTATTGTTAATTAATTTTTTAAAATTTATTAGCTTAATGTTTTAATTTCTATCATTGTAATTATTTAAAACATCAAACATTATTTTTTGTTTATAAAGGCAATAATATAATCATTTGTATAGAATTATTTTAAACTATTTTTGCAAGTTATTTTAAGCTACTTATTTGAAAACTTTTAATGGTTATAAAAATATCTTAAGGAAATATTTTAGTTAAAATGAGATTATAATTTATCGATTTTAACTATTCATAAAATATTTTTTGGTTTTTTTAAGTGGAACTGAAATTTATATTTAAGTTGATAATGTAATGTTATATTTAAATTAGCAAGTTAATTATTTTATCCAAACTATTAAAAAGTTGTAGCTTTAAATTGATATTGGTTTACATACAACAACATATTAAGTCTAATAAGTTAACTATAATATGTTAAAAGTTAAAGAGATAACTTTATAAGTACAAGTACAGATATTATTTTAATATTGAAATTTAGTTTATTTATGATTACACTTTAGTTTTGATATTTGTTTAACCTTATTAACCAACTTATAATCATTATTAGAACAACACTACAATTTATCACTTTTAACTATTAAAAAATATTCTTTGGGTTTTTAAATTGAACTAAAATTTATATTTAAGTTGATCCTATAATGTTATATTTAAATTAACAATTTAAGTATATTATCCAAACTTTTCAAAAGTTGTAGCTTTAAAATGATAATGGTTTACATACAACAACATTTTAAAACTAATAAATTAAGTATAATATATTAAAAGTTAAAGACATAACTTTATAAGTAAAAGTAAAGATATTATTTTAATATTGAAATTTAGCTTATATATGAATACATTTTAGGTTATATATTTATTTAACCTTATTAACTAACTTATAATCATTATTAGAAAGAAATTAAAAAGGAATGGGAGTTTTAAATTAATGTGGTGAATCGAAAAACGCTTCCTTTATAAGTATATATAGATAGATAGATAGATAGATAGATATAGATACTAGGTGAATACCCGCACGTTGCACAGAATACAACAATATATTTGAAATCTTTACAAATATATGTTTTTTTTAAATATATCAATGATGGAGGTGTGGCCAGAGGTGGTGGTGGGGTGGTATTCTCTAGTGAAGGGAAATAGAGGGGCAAGGAGGAGATAGGATCTGAAGAAAGAGTGAGAGGGTGAGGGTATTTTTTATTGACAAAATTGCAAAAATGGTCCTTGGGATACGCATTTTTTTTGGGGTTTTGGTCCAAACCCCGACTTTTTTGGATTAATGGTCCTTTTGAGCTACTTTTTTTTTTTTTTTTTTTGTGGTTTTGGCCCCTCATAAAATTAAAAAGACAAAATACCCTTCTGATACATTTTCTATGTTTTTTTTTCTATTTAATATAAAGTTTTATTAATAAAAATTATCCTCTCTCTATCTTTCTTTCTTTCTCTCTCTCTCTCTCTCTCTCTTTCTCCCCTCTCTCTCTCTCTCTCTCTCTCTCTCTCTCTCTCTCTCTTCAAAATCCATAAAACCTCCCTTACCCTCCTTCCATTTTCTCCACCATTACTCCACCATAGCATCACCACTGCCACCACCTCCTTCCCCACAGGAAACCACCATCCCCACCCCACTGTTTCTGCCGGAGCTCTTTCCTCCACCACCTGTAGCCTCTTCCTGCACTACCAAGAAACAACATCACTAAGGTTGGTGTTGTTGTAGTGTAACCACCGAGAACCACCGTGGTTCTCCCTTTTATGCCACTAACCGGATAAGGCTTCCAGGCACCACCCATCACCACCTCCCCTCATCACTCCCTTTTGGGCCTTTGGGCCTCATTTGGTTGTTGGGCTTGATTGGATTATGTGAAATAGTGGCCTTTTCATCTGTTTGGGTCGTGGACTTATCGTTTGGGCCTTATTGGGCCAGGGAGCCCATTAAGGATATTGGACTTGGACTTTGGGGCCCATTTGCAAGAAAAGGGTAATTGGGCCTTGGGGTAGAGTTTGAAGGTTAGGCCTTTCCTTGGGTAATTTAAGGTCCTATCATTGATTATATTATTATTGTTATTATTCAGCTCGGTAGGTTGCGAATTATTAGGAGGGCAGTATTTGTATTCATCGGATGGAGGTGAGTCTTCTCAGCATACCTATGGGTCTACGGCACCAGGCCGGCCCATTATGTGAACATGTTATATGTGTGTTATTCATTTATGAATTGATATGTCATGTGATATTATGTTGGTATGGAAGACCTCAGGGGGAGCCCGTGGCATTGGATATAAGACCATGTGGGGTAGCCCATGACATTCCTAGGTAAAGACCATGTGGGGTAGCCCATGACATTGGATGTAAGGCCATGTGGGGTAGCCTATGACATTCTTGCTGAATCATATTGCATGGTTTCTATGGCGTGATTATAGCTTATTAGCTATCAAGATATGTGTACGTGAATGTGTGTGGTATGCTCTGGGAAACTCACTAAGAATTTCGCTTACAGGTTGTTGATTTGTTTCAGGTACTTCTGAGCCCAAGGGCAAGGGCAAGGCGTGATGATGTGGCGTGCACTCTATCTCTCTTTTTTGTGTGTTTGGGACCCTATGATGTTTTAAAAAGGGAAAACAATAATGTAATGAATGTTGATTTGAAAACAAATGTTTTGAGAACTTATGGTTTATGATATTGGCTTTGATTAACTAAAAATGAAAAATTTTCTTTGTAAAATTGGGTTGTTAAAAGTTGAAGGAAAACTCAACCTGTTGGGGTTTGTTATGGACTTGAAGATCAAAGGACTCGACGAGTTCAAGGAGGAACTCGGCGAGTTCAAGGCAATGTCCCAACCACATGAAGACGGACTCGACGAGTTCAAGGAGAACTCGGCGAGTCATAGACTAAACACCTTCATACGGATGAAGATGAACTCAACGAGTTTAAGGATGAACTCGGCGAGTCAGTTGAAGAAAGTCCCGATGTTTTGTTGAAGGCGAAATCGTCAAGCTCTTTCTAGACTCGACGAGTAGGGACGGGGTTGTAGCACTTTGAGGACGTGGGGACTCGACGAGTTGGTGGACCAACTCGGCGAGTCTAGTCAACCAGATGTTAACTTTGACCAGTGTTTTGACTTTGACTTTGACTTAGACTTGATTTGACCCTTGTGAGGGTTATAAATATGAAATGGTAATTTAAAAAGGTTGTTGTGTAGGGATTGAGAAGTTGAGAAGAGTCGATTTCCATACTGAGGACAGCACAGACACTACACGACATCGATGTGAGTTACCTTCTAGTAGAGGTGGGTCTACAGGCACAATGACGGCCCACCGGTAGGGAATGTCTTTAGATGATTGTCTTTGTGATAATTGTCTAGGTTTTCTACTACCTGATGTGTGTTATGTGCCAGTATGATATGTTATATGCGATAGTGGTAGCAGGAGGGCAATAATCCTCGATTCAGTCATTAGGACCGAAGGGTAGGTCGGACACCCCAGATATGTTTGACATCATGATTATGATATGTTATTATGTGATAGTGGTAGGGGTGAAACAATCGTCGTGGCCGGTTGAGATAGACCGGAGGGTAGGCAGGCACCCCATAATGGCTTGACATGGGTAGGTCAGCACCCCAAAATGGCTTGACATGGGTAGGTCAGGCACCCTAGAATTGATCGGCAGTATGTATGATTGTATGGTATGTGGTATGATGGGGGAACTCACTAAGCTTTGTACTTACGGTTTTCAATTTTGGTTTCAGGTAGCTCCTCGTCGAAGGGGAAGGAGTCAGCAAGGTAGCAGTGCATCGCACACACATGATTCCGCATTTGAGATTTCTGGGATTGTACTCTGACATTATTACTAATTGATGACATGGTTTTGAGACATGTAACTATGGTCTATGAATTATTAAGATATCAGTGATGTTTTCCTCAAACAAAATTTTTAAGCAATATAATCAAAACAAAAAATTTTGGTCTCGATTTTTGGGATGTTATAGTTAAAGTTTGCATTTTTGTTGCTTTGAGTCAAGTTAAGTGTAGTTTAATGACCATTTAAATTGTATGAATTTGTTTACCTAGTAGGTTATGACCATAAAATTACTATAGTTGAGATTAATCACATCTTAGATTAAGTAATAAAGGTAACAACTTTAGTTGTGTTAGAGAACACAGTTTGATCATAATTGTGTTTAGTAATTTATCTTGATCATAAATATATCTCACATAGCCTAATTATCCTTAATAATCAATTTTGTGTTTGCTTATGTATGATCATTACATAGTAGTTCATGAATTTGTGAAAATATTAGGAGATCAGATAAATACTGCTAATTATATTATATTGGTAACCAACCGAATAAATCCATACTTAGAAACTACACATAGGAAAAAGCAGGAATCGAAGCTAAAGGGAAGTGTCCTCTTAATCTTGTTTACAATTGTTTTTAGATGAGTGTTTAGTTTTAAGTTAATATGAACTTTCAAAATCAGATAAAACCCCCATTTTATTTATCATTTTTAGATTAATTTTTAGTAATTGTTTTATTAGTTAAATCTGTTGCATGTGTTCGATACCCCAGCTTACCTAAACTTTTATATAAATTTGACTATGTATATACTGCCTAAGTAAAATTAGTTAGTTAAGTAGGTTAGGATTATAAATTTAAAACTATGTACGGTATAAATTGAACATCAATAACCTATAAGCATTACCAACATTTGGTTATAAAAAGGACCAAAATACCCCTGGACTTCTTACAAACTCCTTTTTATATTTTAATCATCTAATACACCTTATATGAGTGTTAAATGAAACAAAATGCAAAACAAATGAACCAAAATCCAAATGATATTTTTTCCATCTCAAAACATTACACGGGTTGTGTAATGTGTTTCCTTGCCAAAATACAGTTGTGTAATGGATGTTGCGTACACATTTTGTCCTAAAAACTCCGTTTAATGCATCATACTTTGCTATCTTGATTATGTTCTTCACCAATCTTTACCAAAGTGTATTAATCGCCTAAATAAGTGTTTTAACATCACGTTTACTCATGTAAGTCTTAATACCTTCACGACTTATTCATTAAGACCTTTAGAGATCAAATAAGCTTTATGGATGTTTTTATGAAGATCACATCACAAACAAGGGTCTTAAAAGCTTCTAATGACCAATGACTCATTCAAGATCATAATCCATATATAAATTTTTTCATCAATTATTAGGAAGGCATGAAGCAAAATCATTGGAATCCATGGAATAGAATTGGAGACCGCATCCGTGAAAAGCCTTCTAAAACTAGATCTATTAGAGTTGCCTCAAAAGCTTCGAATGACCAATCCAACAACAATGAATCATTCAAGATCACAATCCATATATAACTTTTCATAAATTATTAAGAAGGCATTAAGCTTAATCATTGGAATCCATGGAATCAAATTGAAGATTGCAACCATGAAAAGCCTTCCAAAACTAGATCTATTAGACGTTGCCTTAGTTGATTCATTACGTGGCTACTAATACATAAGCAATACTCTAGATCATATGAGATTTATTTAAATCATTAGTTCAATCATCAAAAGCTTTCCAACTCAAGGTTTATGAAGTTTTCTTCCTTTAATGGAGCTTGAAGCTGAACATCTCAACCTAAACACCGCCAAAACCAAATTAGAGTTGATACAATAAATAATGGAAGTTTTAACATCAAAATCACCCATGAATAATATAACTGTCATCGAATAATTACCATCATCAGATTTGGGGTTCAAAACCAAACTCTAGGTTCGCTTTTAAGGAGATGAGGGTAGGAGGTTATACCTTCTAAGTGTTTGGATGAAACATTGGGATCAAAATTCCTTAAATGCTTACAAATAAATTCAAGAGCTCCATTTCACCATCAAAATTGAAAAAGAGTGTCATTTCCCACTCCTAAACGTGCTTATCAAATAGGGGATAAGACTCCTTTATCTAGCTTCTAATTTTCAAATATTGGCAAGAATAGCCCTTCACTTCTATTTTCTCATACTTAACACCATTTGACTAAGGAATTTATATCTTTTATACTTAAACAATTAAATCACTTCTTTTTAGTCATATGGTCGTTGACTTAATTAACATTTTGGTCATTAAGTTTACAAGTTTGCAAAACTAGTCGCTCTACTTTTAGAATCTAACTAAAAGTCTAATATAAATTTTATTATTAATCATATAAATAATTATTTGAACATTTCATAATAAATATTATTTTACTTTATTATCTAATTAAAATTTAAAATTACCCCTAATTAATAATTAGTGATGTTACTAATTAATAATTAAGGATGTTACAGGTGTCATCCTAGTAATTTTCCGATGGAATAAAATCTCCCTCTTGACAATGCTACTGATCTCCGACTGTTGATGTCGGTCAATATCGTCGTCTAATTGGTTAACTTTTATATTTGCAAGTTACTAGTCCCAACATAACTTTAGTCGCCAATATTCTTAACCGGCTTGTTGCTTCTCTTCGACAACATGACTTGAATGTTGATATATTTGTTTTGCGCTACCTCATAACCACACTAGGACAACGCATCTTTTTACCCTTAAATATGAATTTATATCTAGTTGATTATTCTGATTTTGACGGGTTAGGTTGTGTTGTTTCTCGGTGGATTCGGATTGGCTATTTTATTAGTCTGATGGCGCTCTCATCTCATGAAAAACCAATAAACAATTTGTTGTTTCCACATCATCTGATGAAGCCAAAAATAGAGTCATGGCCACCACTGTTAGCGAAATACTTTTAGGACTAACTTTACTTTATTGTGATAGTCAAGCTACACGATATATTGTCATTAATCCTATTTTTCATAAGCATGCGAAACATGTAGAGATAGATTGCTATTTTATACATAAATGGGTTGGCTCGCAACCTATCAAGCCAAATCTTTTTAAGTTACCGAACAAGTTGCACATCTTTTTAACAAATCATTGAGACCTGAACGTTTTGTTATTTACTAGGCAAGTTGTAGGGGTGAGCATGGTGCGGTTTGGTGTGGTTTTAGGGCCAAACCGAACAACAAACCGCGAGGTGCGGTTTTTGAATTCTAGAAACTGTTGGGTGCGGTTTTTCAATGGTTCGGTTTTGCGGTTTTTGAGTGCGGTTTCGGTTTGTACTGATTCAGTGTCAGTTTTAAACCGAGTAAAACATATGGTGTGGTTTTTTATGTTCATCGGTATGATTTTTTTAACCATGATATTCATATGAAGATTTATGATTGTATGACATGGTGTCATTTCATTTTTTCGCATTTAGAAGCTGTAATTTTGAGTTTTTTTATGTTGTTTACTTGATCACTTCATTTGCAACCTATATTTTCAAGCTCATTTTTTTATTCAATTTACGCTTACAGGTTACAAGTTTACAAGTTGTAGCCCACATAGTGTTTATACTTTACACATAATCATTAAGTCACAAACACAAAGTGATAAACACACATATTAAACCTAATACATAATTACTAATTACTATCAAGTTCAATATATAATATATGTATAAATTAGAATTTATTAGTTTTTTAAATAATATGTATGATTGTATAACATAAATTAGTGATTTATTTTATTGTTAATAAGCTTGCGGTGCGGTTCGGTTTTGGTGACCCGGTTTCTAGATAAAAACCGCACCACACCAATAAATTCGGTTTTTCAAAAAATAAAATCCGCACTATCGGTTTTTGTGTCGGTTTCAGTTTTTCGGTTGCGGTTTATTGCGGTTTTATTTTAGTGGTTCGGTTTTTGCTCGTCCCTAACAAGTTGGACGTTTATGATATTTACGTTCCAACTTGCGGGAAATGAAGGAATTTGAATCCAAAGTCTATCCCCTATTATTAGGATTTAGGATTTCATACGTTTCCTAGTCCAGCTTGGTTACCAAGTTACAGTTTTCTTGTATTTCAATTTTGTATAAATACCTTCACTAGATATTCCGGTTATTTAATTCAAATCGGAATTAAACCCAGAAACCTTTAGCCTTTGTTCTTTTCTGTTTCCTATATCTAGAAACCTTTAGCTTTTGTTTTCTCTTTTTTCTATAAATATTGATGCATTCATAGTTTCATATCTTATATTTTTTATGAGACATACACATGATTCTCGAATGATGGAATGTATATATAAGTTATTTTATTCAAAAGGAATAAAAATGATTGATTTAAGAAGTCAACCAATTAATTCCTAAGCACAAAAGCTATAGTTTAATATAAATAAATCAGTGATAACAAATATAACAATATCTTTAATATGTAATTCAAGAAACTTTTAAATATTTTTGTAATAAACAGAAAAGAGGAAAACTAATATTTTTAAAGAAGAGTAAATTACAAGAAATAGTAACATATTTTACTCATTTGATCAATATATTACTCTTTACCCGTAATGTACAATAATATAAATATATTTACTTACCAAAAACAACAACTCATTTATATTTTTTTATGTAACCATTAATCTTCTCTATCGTAATAAAAAAAAAATTTGTTGCCAAGTGTCCCCTTTCTAAGCTACATTTTGTTAGGGCATATAGCCACGTGAAGCATGATAAATAATCCCATTAATTCATAAATTTATTTTACCTTTTAAATGAAAATGGCAAAATTTAATTTTTCGGTTCTAACAATTTTTATTCTTTTACAAAAATGAGTTTGAACTAGATTTGAAAAAATAATAATATTTCAAAAATCTCTTCTTTGTATTCTAGCAAATATATGAATAAAATACTTTATGATCATAATATTTTTATTTCATTTTGTATTCTAGCAAATATATGAATAAAATAATTTATGATCATAATATTTATTATTTCATTTCCAAAACGAATTAAAAAAAATGTCCTTTATAAAATGAAAATTAAGACAAAACTGCAAAAATGGTCCCTGTGGTTTCTCATTTTATGTGGTTACGGTCCAAACGTTTGAAAAGTTACAGATATGGTCCTTTTCAACAAGTTTTGTTGTGGTTTTGATCCCTTATCCATTAGTTGGCTGTTAACTTTCTTAAAATAACAATTATGCCCCTAGGAACCATTTTCGCAGTTTTGTCTTTTACCATATGATAATGGTCATTTTTGCATACATTCTTTTTTATTTTATTGAAGTATTATATACTAATAGATATTATTTTTAATATATAATATTATATATTAATAAATATTCTTTTATTGGATTATTAATTTATTTTAGTTGATTTCGTTTAATTTTTTTTGTTGGAGTAATTTTTTTTATTGAATTATTATATATCAAAACATATAGTTTTTAATAAATAATATTTATATCATAACAAATATTATATTATTGGATTATTAATTTTTTTAGTTAATTTTGGTAATTCCTTTTTTTTATTTTTTATTGGATTATTACTTTTAATTTATTATTTTATTCATATACTAAATATTGTTTTATTTGGATTATTAATTTATTTTAGTCAATTCTATTTTTAAATTTTTTTTGTCGAAGTAATTCTTTTTTATTGAATTATTATAAATCAGTACATATAGTTTTTAATATATAATATTTATATCATAATAAATATTATATTATGGGATTATATATTACAAAACATTATTTTATTGGATTATTAATTTCTTTTAGTTGATTTTTTTATAATTTCTTTTTTGTTGGAGCAATTATTTTTTATTAGATTATTATATATCAGTAAATATTATTTTTAATATATAATATTTATATTATAATAAATAATACATTATTGGATTATTAATTTTTGTAATTTCTTTTTTGTTTTTTTTTAATTATTAATTTATTGAATTATTACTTTAAATTTATTATTTTTTTAAGATAATAAATATTATCTGATTAGATTTTTATTTTATTTAATTGTATATTGTTAATTGTTTTTAATTTTATTAGCACTACAAAGTAGCCGAAATACGTAAAAGTATCATTTATCATCGTCAAAAATTGGCAGGATCACATCCAAACACCTACATCGGAGGCTCAATAGATACCCTACCCTATTCCACCCAGCGTTGCTGGTAGCCACCAGCGACAACCTCTTCATAATCAATTGGAATCCTTCATATCCCACATAATACATAGCAACCCCTATAACAATTATAAGTGGTTGTGGTGACCGAGTGACGGTGGTGATATTTTCCCTATGGTTTCTCACTATAAGCTACATGAAAATAAGGTGTTTGGCAGTGATCCTAACGATTTCGATGATGAAAGACGACGATTTTGCGTATTCCACGATTTTGTGGTGGAACCAATAAAATTAACAAGAACTATTATTATAAATTAAAAATAATTTAATAATCCAATAAAATAATATTTAGTATGTGAAGATAATAATCAATTAAAAGTAATAATCCAATAAAAAATAGTTTAGAAAAAAAATTACAAAAATTAACTAAAAGCAAATAATAATCCAATAATCTAATATTTATTATGATATAAATATTATATATTAAAAACTATATCTACTGATTTATAATAATTCAATAAAAAGAATTACTTCGAAAAAAAAATTAAAAATAGAATTAACTAAAATAAATTAATAATCCAAATAAATCAATATTTAGTATATTAATAAAATAATAAATGAAAAGTAATAATCCAATTAAAAATAATTAAAAAAAGGAATTACAAAAATTAACTAAAAAAAATTAATAATCCAATAATATAATATTTATTATGATATAACTATTATTTATTAAAAACTATATGTATTGATATATAATAATTCAATAAAAAAGAATTACTCCAAAAAAAAATTAAACGAAATCAACTAAAATAAATTAATAATCCAAAAAAAGAATATTTATTAATATATAATATTATATATTAAAAATAATATCTTTTAATATATAATACTTCAATAAAATAAAAAAGAATGTATGCAAAAATGGTGCTTATAGTATGGTAAAAGACAAAACTGCTAAAATGGTCCCTGGGGGTAAAATTGTCATTTTAAGAAAGTTAACAGCCAATTAACGGATGAGGGACCAAAACCACAATAAAACTTGTTGAAAATGACCATATCTGCAACCTTTCAAACGTTTGGACTGTAACCACATAAAATGAGAAACCACAGAGACCATTTTTGCAGTTTTGTCGAAAATTAACTTAGTAAAAATGAATCTTATTTCGTCAGAAATGTTCCACCCCATTTTTTGGTGGCAACCATACGCGAATTCTTTTATTCCGCAGTAATACTCTATTCCATTCCCGCTTTTATTACTACATACCAACCGTCTATATTTTTTGAATCGGACCAAGCGTCCATATAAATGCATAATCTATAGAAAAACATATTAACATCTACCATTAAAATCAACTTAAAAGAAGCTCGAAAAAAGGATGAAATCATACTTCATTAGATAAAAAATGAATACAGAGATTACATTTATACATGAGAACAAAACAAAGATAAATAACTATCTTCTAACTAACATTCTAACAAACTTTATATATAAAAGACCAAATTACCCTTGGGATTAACTACCAGAGTCTAACACCCCCACAAGTTGTGGCGTGAAGATGCAACTTGGAAATGAGCCCCATTTAGTGGTTTTGTTAATATATTTTCTAGTTGCTCATTTGTGCCAACATGTGATAAAGAAATTAGCACCACTTGCATTTTTTTTCATGAACGAAGTGATAATCTTATTCGATATGTTTCGTTTTTTCGTGGAATACATGGTTAGTGGCTATGTAAATGGTTGCTTGATTGTCACACTTGACTGCAATTAGAGTAATATTTGTAATATTGAATTCGTGAAATAATCTGCTTAGCCACACCAATTCTGAACAAACCTTGCGCATAGAACGATACTTTGCTTCAACAAAGGATAATAAGACGGTGGTATGTTTCTTGGATTTCCACGAAATTGGGGAACCACCAAAAATAATGAAAAATCCACTCACTAATCATTGAGTAATAGGGAAAATAGCCCAGTCTGAATCGTAATAAGCCTTCATACGATAAATTATATCATTATTGAAAAAATATGCCTTGATTAATTGTCCCTTTAAGACATCAGACTGTATGCAAAGCCACATTATAATGTGCTTGTGAAGGTCTTTGAGTGAATTGGCTCAAATATTGTATTGAATATACTAGATTGGGACATGTATAGAGTAAAAAAAAATGAGTGTTCCAATTAATTGACGATAAACACTTGGATCTTGAATGAGATTTTCCATTTTAGGAAAGAGTTGATCTTCATGAAGTAAAGGAATAGAAACCGGAGTTTTGATCCTATGTAGAATATAAAGCTAATAACTCTCATATGAATTTGCTCTAATGAACAACCATTCCATTTGACACATGCCCAAGAAAAAATTTAATTTGGCTTAAATCCTTGAATTTGAATTAAGTATCAAGGAAGGTTTTGAGATTGGTGATTTCTACAAGATTTTTCTCTGTGACTAAAATATCATCTACGTACACAACCAAAATGAAAATTAAATCAATGACTTTCTTGAAGAATAGGGAATAATAATTCTTTGAGTGATTATGCCCTTGAAGTTTTAATGCATCTAAGAGTTTAGAGTACCATTGTTCGGAGGCTTGTTTTAAGCCATACAAAGACTTTTTCATTTTGCACACAAGATGAGAAGATGCAGATGTAAATCCTAGTGGTATTTTCATGTAAACTTCCTCATGTAAGTCTTAATGAAGCAAGACATTATTCACATCTAGTTGTTGAATAGACCACCTCTTCTTGACAGCTAGTGAAACCAAGCATCTTATTGTATTGAACTTAACCACAAGTGAAAAGTGTCATGATAATTACTCCATTCTTTCCGAGTGAAGCCTTTTGCAACTAACCGAGCTTTGTATCTTTCAATAGTCCCATCAGCTTTGTATTTCACCTTATAAACCTATCCACAAGAAATGGGCTTCTTTCCCTTGGGAAGTTTGACAATATCCCATGTGTTAGTGGTTATAAGTGCTTGTAATTCTTGTTGCATAGCATTCTCCCAATTTAGATTTCCTTTGGCTTGATGCTAAAAAGTGTGTTCTGGAACTTGTAAAGCAACAAGAAAGAAAAAGGAACTAGAAGGTACTTTTTGAATGGAAATGGGAAAGTTAATGTAGGGAACACACGTATGTGTAATGACATGACAACAAATAGAACTTGAATTTACTTGATTACAAATGTAATCTTGTAATCTAAGTGGATGTTGTCTTTGTCTAGTTGCCTTCTATTGGGATCAGGGGGATGATTTTGATTGGTTTGAGAAAGAGAAGGTGACTGAACATTAGAAAAATCAAGGGTAAAAATTGGAATTTGTATTAGGAGAATTAACATGAAGATGAGAAGGGGATGAATCTAAAGGAATTTTGAACATTGAGTATAAAGGAAATAAATCATGAAAGAAAATGATGTCCCTGATTATATTGATTTATATTGATTTATTTTGACCAGTGGGATATCCAAGAAGAACACATCGATGAGATCTAGGCATAAACTTGTCACGATTGATGGAAGTAGAAGCAATGAAACATAAACAACCAAATGCCTTTAAGTGTGTCAAATATGCTTTGAATCTGATAAGTGGTTCATAAGGTGTTGCATAGTTATGAACTTTGTTAGGCATTATGTTGATTAAATGAACTACAGTCTCAACACATTATGTACAATATGTTGTTCCCAAAATAGATTGAAAATAAAGAGCCCTTGAAACTTCCAAAATGTGTCTGTGTTTCCTTTCAACCATATCATTTTGTTAAGGGGTGTGAGGTGTGGATTTCTGATGAATAATGTCTATTGTTTGAAAATAAAGTGTCCATTCATTACGAGATCCAAGCTTAAATGCATTGTCTGTTCTAACTGTTTTTAAAACTTTATGAAATTAAGTTTGACATAAGCAATAAAGTTTTTTAAAAGAGTTAAAGCATTACTCTTATATTTCAACATATGAACCCAAGTTTGTCTGCCAAAATCATCCATAATTGTGATAAAGAACTTAAAGCCATCATGACATACATGTTTGTAAGGTCCCCAAACATCTATACAAACAAGATCAAAATGATGATATGTGACATAAGTGCTTTTTGGAATAAAATATGTTTGTTGTTTGGATTTAAAACAAATATCACAAGATTCAATGAGAGAATGAACAGAATGATTAACATGAGATAGTAATTGTAACTTGTTAATAAGAATATGGCCAAATCTTCTATGTCATTTCATAACATTGGATGTAGAATTCATAACAATAAAACAAGTGTTTGGCATAACATGTAATATAGTAAAACAAAAAGAAAGAGATTTTTGTGTAAAATGATGACTGAAAACATATAGATCATTGAGTTTTTTTTTTCAAAAGATCCAAGAGCAACCTTATTCTTGATTGAAGGGTCCTGCAATAGACATTCATCATCAGTAAAAAGAACAAAGGTTTTGAGTTGTGAAGTAAGGTAAGTAATAGAGATAAGATTATATTTGAAAGAAGGAACATAGAGAACATTTGTAAGAATAAGAGACTCATGTAGGGGAACATTATAAACAAAGGAAACAGTGGTGTCATTTCCATTAGGAAGACCAATGTATTGTGTATGTGGAAGTTTATCTAAAAGTAAGAAAAGAGATTTGTTGGAACAAATGTGATATGTGGCTCCAGAATCCATAATCCAAGAAATATGTGGTTGTAACAAGTTGGATGAACTATAAACTTTGAAGCAAAGCATTTAAAGTTAAAATGAATACCGTCATTTTGCATATCACCATCAGTCACATAGGGATCATGAGAGGATGGTGAAGATGTGGATGCAATATAATTGTTTTGAAGAAGTTGAAGCAACTGAATGTACTAATCTTGTGAAATCATTGGAGGTAGTGTTAATCACATTTTTCACACTTGACTTAGATTCTTCCTTCTTAGATTTAGTAAAATTGAAATTAGCAGGAAAACCGTTAAGACGATAGCATTGAGCTTTAATGTGACCTAGTTTCTCTCAGTGATTGCAAGTAAACTTCTTGGAAAGAGTAGATAAATCAAACGACACTTGCATTGCTATAGAATCAATTGCAATAGAAGAGGGGAGATAAATGTCTCTTTGTTGTTCTTCGTGGATAGGAAGAGAGTAATTGGTTGAAACATTAGGTAATGGTTTCATCATCAATATTTGCCTATGATGATTTGTAGGACTCATTTAGTCCCATGAGAAGTTGTATAAGTTGTTGGTCTTCAAAAAACTTGTTAATTGTAATAGCAGCTTCACAAGTGTAGTCAGGAATAAACTGAAGTGGGAGAAGTTCATCCAAGAATTTGGTGAATTTGGTGAAATACAAAGAGAAATCATTAGTTCCTTGAGAGAAAGAGTAAAATTGTTGTTGCATATGTAGATCACAACACCATCAGATTATTCATACCGTTTTTGTAATTCACTCGAAATATCAAGAGCGATGGAGAAGAAAAGAAGACTTTCGACAATGGTTTAAAGACAAAATTCCAAATCCAGCTGATCATCATAGAGTTTCCTCGATACCAAGAAGAATAATGAGGAGAAGTAAGATCCGGTGGAGAAATAGTGCCATCAATAAATCTGTTTTTTATTACACCCAATAGCACAGCTGGTCAAATCATTTAAATTAGTTTACTTATAGGAATGATTAGTCTCAATATTATCATTAATTTAGCTCCTTAGATAGCTCATGTGTTTTCCCGTTCCCATTGTTGTACATCGACTATATATATCTTGATGTAAAGTCACTTTTGATTAATATAGGTGAACATACCTTTGCTCCTGCTATATGGTATCAGAGCATGTCTTTTCTCTAAAGAGCCTATCCAAACCCTTATAACCAACTCTTTCATCTATTTCAATCAACTTCTTCGTGAACCTTCAAACCCTAAAAATGGCATCCAAATCTATTGTCCAAATCACAAATGCTACCTATTTTCTAATCAAATCAACTTCCAACAATTTTTACAGTGTGGCGTAAATAGATTGAATCAACGTTGATTGGTCTCGAACTTGATTCCTTCATCTCGGTCACAAGCATTCATCCCACACATTTCATATCAGACAAAGATGGTCAAAAATAGAACCTACAATTCCTTCCATGGTAGCTCCAAGATCAAGTCATCATCATCGCGATTCTTAGGAGCTATTCGGAAACCATTCAACCTCTTACCACCTCTGCTTCTACTTCCAGATATGCCTAGGAACGATTGAAATCTAGTTTTGCAAGTGCTTCATGTTCCCGAATAATCTCACTCAAATCCAGACTGATTAAAAACCCTAAAGGTAATCACTCTATTGTTGAATACCTTCAAGATATGTGCTCTATTGCAGATGATCTCTCCCTAGAACAAAGCCCTATAGCCAAAGAAGATCTTCTTGTTCACATCTTATCTTAATTAGGATAACTACAACACCATTGTGGCTTCCATAAAAGTTTGAGAAAGTCCTCTATCTTACCCATAACTCTTTGACAAATTAAGTGAATTTGAAAGATCACTTCAAGAAGCTACACCAAACTCTGAACCAATTCTGGATACTGTTAATTACACCACCCATCAACAAGGACGACAACACTACCGATACCCATCTAAAACCTTTGGCTCATAGAAAGGTGGCGGACGCAATAAAAGAGGAACAAGTCGCTCATTTTAGACAACATCTAAGCCACATGGAAGCCGACAAACTCACAATAACAGGTTCTGCCAATTCTATAATATTGTTGGGCATCAGACTCGAGACTGCCGAAAATTGTCCAAGTTTTTGAGAGACAACAACATTACCATCAACAACCTTGATTCAACAACTCCTTTAACAATTGTTACAACATAATGATCAACATTTATTCATCTAACCTGGTTATTTGACAGTGGTTCATCAAAACATGTCACCTCTGATCGATCCATACTTCATAACATCTTTGAATACGGGGGACCTGATGAGATAATACTTGGTGATGATAAAGGTTTGAAACTATATGATGTTGGATTGAAACACATTAACACACCACTAAAAACCTTATCTTTACCAAATGTGTTATGTGTTCCAAATTAACATGGAAACCTTATATCCATTGCTAAACTTTGTAAGACTCACCAAGTTTCTGTTGAATTTTTTCCCTCTCATTTATTTGTGAAGGATCTTCGCACGGGGGCGCATCTCATGCCAGGGTAGAACCTTGAAGATGTTTACTATGTCAACCTCCCATCCAGATTGCAACTCAATGCCACCACAAAAATCTCTCCACTTTCCTAGCACCACAAATTAGGCCATCCATCCATCAAAGTATTCAAGTCTCTTGTCTCAAACATAAGTCTTAGCTCTAAGCAAATTTCTTATTCTAGTATGCATTAATCTTCTTGCTCCATCAGTAAAAGTCACTTACTACTTTTGGTCCAAATTCATTCATTGTTACAAAACCGCTTCAATTAATATATTCGGATGTGTGGGGTCTTGTTCAAACTTCCACAAAAAATACCATTTCAATCTTCATCATCCCATCCTCCAACCCCTACTTGTCAACCTACTTCACCATTGTCAGATGCAACTCCTCACTTACACACACTTCTACTTCACATACCCCACCATCCACACTGCAAACTCGTACATCTACTCATATTTCACCTCCCACCAACTCGTGTCCAACCCCAACCATCTCCATTTCTCATAATGATAATTACATTCCCTCACCTGCCTCCCCTTTACCACAATGAACCAAAAATAAAAACCCAAAATACTTTAACCTATTTTTCATAAATTCCACCACCCTTCATCCCACCCCTTCCACAATTCAACCCAACAATCACACTCAATCTCTCAAAGATCCCCAGCGATGACATGTCATGGATCAATAGTTTAATACTCTCATGCAAAATGGAACTTGGGAATTAGTTCCAAGAGCTTCTCACAACCCAATTGGATGCAAATGGCTATTTCGGGTCAAAAGGATTCCCAATGGTACTATTTCAAAATATAAAGCTCATTTGGTTGCCAAGGGGTTCCTTCAACAATACAGGAAAGATTATTTCAACACATTCAGTCCAGTTACAAAACTAGTTACTATTTGAATCATCCTCTCTCTCTCTCTCTCTCTCTCTCTATATATATATATATATATATATATATATATATATATATATCAAAATTGGCCCCTATGACAACTTGACATGAACAATGCCTTTCTTAATGGAACTCTACATGAAGAAATCTTCATGACTCAACCACTTAGATTCATTCATCCCTAATTCCCAAACCATATATGTAAACTTAGAAAATCCCTCTATGGTCATAAACAAGAACCGAGAGCTTGGTACATGGAACTCACAAGTTTTCTTCATACTTGTGGTTTTAGGAAATCAAGGGCTGATGCTTCTTTATTTATCTATAATCATGACAACAGTTTGTGTTTCTATACGGTCTATGTCGATGGCAATGTACTTACAGGTAACAATACCGAATTTGTAAACCAATTCATTCATTCCTTAGCCAAGAGGTTCTCCATCAAAGACTTAGGTCCCTTTCATCACTTCCTTGGTATTGAATTAATTCCTACCCAACACGCTATTTTCCTCTCCCAACATCGACATAGTCAATACATACTAACCCATTTCAATATGGATGATGCAATAGAGGTTTCTACTCCTCTCAACTCTTTTATGGCTCTCACCACTATGGACGACTCCCCAAGTGTTGATCCTAAACCTTATCGGAAGTTAGTGGGATCCTTGTAATATTAGGCCTTCACAAGACCATATGTCTATTTTGTTGTAAATAGACTTTCCCAATTCATGCACTCGTTGTCTCAACTTCACTGGCAAACATTAAAATAGGTTCTTCGCTACCTAAAAGTCACAATTCAACATGGCCTATATGTGACATCCCCAATTTCACGGCCAGAAAAGACCGGTTTGTTTATGCTTTATTTTAAAATCAGAGTGATCGTTTAAAGAAAATGGTTGCGGAATTTGTTCCCAAAACAAGATATGATAATAATTTATCAAAACATTTCTCAAAGAGAACGTATTTTCATTTAATAATAAAACCTCGGGATGTCATGTTCAATACAACCAAAAGCATAAACATAACAAAATAGACCTTACAACAGTTATTTATAACTACTGATCTATAATTCAAAACCTCTCGTCAAGTCCACCAACTTATACTCTTGTGCCCTTACCTGTAATGCAAAGAAAACTGAGTGGGTCAGGCTTGGGAGTCTGGTGAGCATATAGGGTTTTCAATCCACAATAAAATAATTAATTTAATTTCATCAACCAATAATAACCCAATTACCCATTTCCCGTTATTCTCACTTTATATCCCTAAGACAACTAACACAAGGGGCCTAGTCTAAGAATATTTCATCGGGACGACAACACATGCTTCGGGAGTTCCTCAGCAATATAAGTCAAATAAGGCAACCATGAGGGGGATGGAATACAGCGAATGAACACCTAAGTTCATTAACACCTACAGGTTATGAGCCTGCTAGTGTTCCACTGGACTATCTGGAAAAGTCTGTGGTCGTCATCTAAATTCCGCTAGATGACTTGATTACAATGACATCGAGGCCTCTCATCCTTTTATCACAAGACAACTATCTACCCAACATTTTATTAGATAAATATACATTTTTAGACATCTAAAACCTGTATAGTATGTTCATTCAAAACACATTCCAGATAAAAGATGAGACACATAAACATAACACATATTTCATAAAGAATAAATCATATCTATGAGATTAGAAGATAACATCGATACACTCACATAACACATATACTTAGTACATTCAAACAGTACTTGTATTAAAATCGTGTTTATGAAAGGGACTATACACTCACACATATAAACAACTTTATATTATACACATAGCACGTATTTCATAGCAAATACTTAATATTTATGTGTAAGATGAAAGTGACCACACACTCACACATATAAACAATAATATATATATATATATATATATATGTATATATATATATACACACACATAACACGTATTTTATAAAATACTTCATATCTATGTGTAAGATGAAAGTGACTATACACTCACACATACAAACAACTTTATCTTATACACATAGCATATATTTCATAGCAAATACTTAATATTTATGTGTAAGATGAAAGTGACCACACACTCACACAGATAAACAACAATATATATACACATAGCACGTATTTTATAAAATACTTCATATCTATGTGTAAGATGAAAGTGACTATACACTCACTTGATCAGAAGATGATCAGACATCACTACGGCTTGTAGAAGTAGTATTCTTCGGTAGATCTGAAAGATCTTCACAAAAACCGGACTCCTCGTGGGTAGAGCTTCGGCTCGGAAACTCTTTTCTTCTCGGGATCTTCGGGCTTCGGGATATTTCTTGCATGCAAATCGAGGTAAAACGGGAGAGAGAGGAGAGAAAATAGCAACCCTAAACGGTTGGCCTTTCAAATCAATTTATAAGGCAAATTTGGCCCTTGCCACGTCGTGGCACCCTTTTTCCACGTCGTGGGCTTGGTCGTCACTGCATACGTCATCGCAAGTTGCGTCTGGGGGACTCTCGGAGGTGTCAGAAGACTTGCCACGTCGTGGTCTCTGACACAACTTTGGGGTTCGCGCCCCGAACTTCATAAATTCGTAGCTTTCGCATACGAACTCCGTTTTCGACGCTCTTTATATCGACGCGAAGGTGAGATTATGCTCTACAACTCTCGTTTAGACTCCATTGGCTAATTTTGACTTTATTTTTAATATATTATAATTATATTACTTATATATTATTTTTAGTAGGCCGGGACAGGAAAACTCCGTTCGAAATTCATAACTCCTTCATCTGAACTCCGTTTTCGTTTGTCTTTTTATTGTTGGAATACTATTGATGAGATCTTCAATTCTCATTTAGAAAGTTTTGGCTAAATATCACTCGACCTCAATCTCGAGTTTCGGGCTGCATACTTCTAATGCTGAAACTTCGAAAAATCATAACTTCCTCATCCGAAGTAAGATTTAAACGTTCTTTTTATGCACGCTCTCGGTTTAACTAACCCTACGACTTTCGTTTAGATCACTAAGGCTAGATATTGCTCTATCTTAAATTCATATTTTACGTCATTCGGCGTTGTGTCGGTTCTGTCGCGAAACTTCGACAGGTCATAACTTCTTCGTTATAACTCGGATTTCGGCATTCCTTATATGTACGAAATCCTTGTAACATATAATACAACTTAGTTAAGATTAATCCTTATAAATAATCTTCCATCAAAAAGTCATTTTTTGATGCTTATCGTCTCTAAATTGACTAGCCCGGATCTACAGGCGTTACACTATATCTTAAGTGTAGATCCTCACTTGAACTTAAAGCATTTTTTGATTCAAATTAGGGAGGGTCTCAACTAGTGGTTGCTCAACCACTGCTTATATCCTTTAACTAGGGTCAAACATTATCTCATGGCGATCAACATGTTAGAAATCTATATCACAGTCTTCCACAGGAGCGGAGTACAAAGCTTTAGCTAATGATGCGGTTGAAATCTCTTAGGTACAACATTTACTTATAGATCTTGGTGTTACAAACTCGTACTCTCCTACGATATTCTATGATAATATAAGTGCCATGTACTCATGTGTCAATCCAATATATCATTCTCGAAGGAAACATGGTACCTTGGATTACCACTTTGTCAGTGAAAAGGTAGCATACGGTTCATTAAAAGTTCTTCATATCAACTCAGCAGACAACTTGCATACACACTCACCAACCCTCTCAGTTGGAGCTCCTTCGTCCATCTTCGCTCCAAGATTGGAGTATCCGACGGATCCTCCATCTTGCGGGGGCGTATTAAGAACAATAGCACAACTGGTCAAATCATTTAAATTATTTTTGTTTATGGGAATTATTATTCTCAATATTATCACTAATTTAGCTCCTTAGATAGCTCTTGTAATTTCTCATTCCTATTGTTGTACATCCCCTATAAATATCCTCATGTATAGTCACTTTTGATTAATAGAATTGAACATACCTTTGCTCTTGTTATAATTTTGTTCGTGGCAGAACATGAAATAGTCATGGATCGCTTCCAGGGGTGAAGCCATGTCCAGTGAAAAACATTATAAATAAGAATAGAATCTGGATTATTAGAAGATCCGATGAAGTAAGGACTTGAAGCATCAATGGAAATTGAATTAAGAAAAGCTGTAGAACCATAAGTCGACATGATTGAAAAAGGAACATAGTAACCAAAAGATGAATTAAAGTGATGAATAAATGAAGATCGAACTTAGTCTGATACCATGTTAACTTCCATCATTAAAGCAAAATTAAATAAGCTTAAAGAAAAGGATGAAATCATTCTTCATTAGATCAAAAATCAATACAGAAATTACATTTATAAATGAGAACAAAGCAAAGATTAAAAAAAAAAAAAAAACCTTGCCTTCTAACTAATATTCTAACAAACTTTGTATAAAAAAGACCAAATTGCCCTTGGGCTTAACTAATAGAGTCTAACAAAGCAATTTAAATAAAAAACACTCTTCCCAATTCCAAATAAAGATTACCATATAGGAAAACTCCAACTATTATAACAATAATAATACCAAAATAAAATTAAACTCAAATAGGACCAAATATCATAATATTCTTAAAAAAGAATAAAACTAGATTATGACTCACATATGAGTACCTTCAAACATTTTTTACTTGTGGCATGGGAAATAGCTATATATAGTTGACCATGTGTGAAAACGGGTATACGCATGTATAATCCAACATTTGACAATGTACTATCAAAATACATTGTTATTTTATGGTTATATTGCGAAATAGAACTGTTTATTTCCAAAAATAGAAACTTATTTATATTCCTTCAAAATGAACCACATAAAATATAAAATGTAAAGAAACTCTAACCAATAAATATAAAAACAGTTATGTTTTTATAAAAATTAGATTACCTAAAATCATGAACAGATTCCAAGGTACCTCCATAATTTGTTGAATGAGCTATGAGTGCTCAATGAAAAGGTAGTTTGAATAACCAATTTAATCTGCCAATTCTAATATATATTTTAAAATTAAATTGATTAATTAGAGATAATTATAAGAGATCATGTCATAAGCCGCTTGGCAACTACATATTTGAAAAATCAAAAAATTGCAATGTTAACATAGTAATGGTTATAAGGATATTCACTATCCATTCTAATGTACAAAGTTTAATTTCTATAGTTTATTGAGCTCTACTAATTAATTTTTTTTTCTGCCATTCAATGGACATGCACTTCAAGATTCATTCTATGCGATGACATTTCAATTTTCATTGAGTTTAATCGATTGCATGTCAATATAGTATTTCATCTCGATTTAACCATTCTATTGAATCATGTGTGAATAATGGTTTAAATTGATTAAGAAATGTATATTACAAATGCCAAATTCATGCAAATAACGAACTTCACAAATTCAACAAAATCATTCCTTAACATTTTCAAACCAAACTTAAGAAATATTTAATATGATAAAATGAAAACTTGAGTACTAGTACACCAGATTCGTCAAATTGGGACGAAATTAAACACGGCTAAGATAGGGTACATCCGTACATGTTAAAACAAACTTAATAATTCATTTGATTGCAGACAAATTTTAAACCTTGTGACACATTATTTCCTCTCGTTGCAAGAAACTTCATACAAACAAACCAACACAATTAATATCGATATTCATTATTGACCATTAACGACTCGACAACTTTTCCTGATCTCTCCTTGACCATCTGTAAGGACTCCAACACCACCCATTCGCACCATGGACTTAGCAAATTGGGTAAAGAAAAGCCCACGATTTTGTAGAAGGTTAACTACACGAGCCGATTGTCTGTTTGTAAGTAAAGCTGCATCTGATACAAATAGACCTTTATGTTGATTTAAAGCCCGATAGTAATCAGAATCAAAGGTGAGAGAGCTTTTAGGATCCATTTCAAGAGCTGTGGCTGGATTCTGAGGGTTGGGGCACAGTCCTCTAAGTGTTTGCGCATAGCTCACGTCAAGGGAAGGATCAGCATCTCCTACACCTGTAAAGTTGTAAAGCCTTCTTGCAACGAGGGTGCAACGAGAGATCCCAATAGTATGTGCACCTATAGTACAAATACACAAACGTTTAGTAATTATGTACGTAACCCAAAATAATGAAGCATAAAGTTTTTAAAAGGCATGCATGCATGCATACACTTACATACATACGCACGTATATAAATTAAGAAGACATGTAAAATGGGTATATATATTTACCTGAAAGTGCCACAAGATCATTAAGGTTAAGGCCTTTGGTTCCAAATTGGGTCAGGAGTGTTGTGAAATTGGCGCCTGCAGATGGTAAATTGCCACCAACTTCCGACGCCAATGAGACTGTTCCATCTTTCCTTCCGGTGAAAACCGGCCACATTTCCTTTCGAAACTGCAATTTTCCGGCAAGATTAGAAAACTATCAATTCCGTGAAACAATCAGTACATATGTTTTACAACATGGTTATTTTATATATTAATTATTACATGTTGTCACATGATCATGACAATCGAGTACTTACTTGAAAGGACACGGCGTCTCTAGCAGCCAAGGCAACAATGTCGGCACACGAAACAATCCCGGGACATTTGGCTTCCAGCTTTGTCTTTATTTCATCAATAACCTCGTACCCAGAAATGGATCTGTTTGGTCCTGCTGTTTTTTCGGTTGTCTTGTTTTGTGTAGGGTCCAATAGAATCGAAGCATCACACCCCTTCAAATGCGAAAGTTTTTATTATCATTCTTTATTTTTATTTTTTTGACATAAAAAAGAAGAAGTTAAAATGAAGTACTAATAATTAAGTTACTTACTCTAACAAAGCAATCATGGTAATGAAGCCTTAGAAGCTTGGCAGCCATGGAAGGATCTGCAGAAACTTTGCTCCATACAATCTGCCTCACCGTACTTTCAACTGTAACCAAACGGTCCAAACGGCAAAGTTTCCCATAAAAGTTCATCTTCAACCCTCCACCATTACCATTACCATGACCACGACCATGGCCATTGCCACCACGACCACCGGCGCCCATGCATCCTACCACCAAAATGGAAACAAGAAACAATCCAATAATGTTTTTCATCATGTTAATTTCCTTTTATGGTTATAAGTTTGAGAATACCTTCAAGTAAAGCCCTTTATATAGGCATACCCCTCCCAATTATTGAGATTTGACTCAACTAATCTCACTAATGAAAACGATTATGAGTTTAAAAATCAATGTTGATAAGATTTTATATTGTCTTAAGTTGTAGACCTTAAATGGTTGTAAATTAGAAAAACCTTAGGATAAGTATAGAATTAATTATTAGTATCTAGAGTAAATTACATGAACAGTCCTTGTGGTTTGGTGAATTTTGAGCTTATAGTTCCTAATTTTTTTTAAACTCATACCATCCATATCATCATATGGTTTATTTGTTTCAAGTTTAATAAATTACAAACGTGAGTTATATCCTTTATAGCCTTTTCTTACTTTTTAATTGATTGATTTTATTATTTATATTAATATAATTATAATCAAAATGGGCCATCTTTTATATATATATATATATATATATATATATATATATATATATAGAGAGAGAGAGAGAGAGAGAGAGGTAGGTTCAAATGTTTCTCACATCTATTGTGTGCTAGAATGCACCAATAAAAATTAAGTAAACATTAAATATATATTAAATGATTTCCATATTTATAATTCCTTTTTATAGAAACTAATTTAATTCGTTATTAATGTCAATAATAATATTCTTTCAGAATGAATTCATATATAATATAATAAGAGTATATTCTACTAGAATACACTCTCATTTTTCATATTCTATACAATTTTATTGTATTTTAAACGAATGAGTCCTGAAATAATGTTATTGCTGACATAAAAACCTAGAAACGAATTCATTCTGAAAGAATGTTATTGCTGACATTAATGACGAATTTAATTAATTTCCATAAAAAGAAAATTATAATTATGGATATTATTTAATATACATACAATTATGGAAACCATTTAATATTTATCATTATTTAATTAAATAATAATATAATTTTACTAAATTTCTATTGGTGCATTTAGCACACAATAAATATAAAAAACACTTTAACCTAGCCCTCTATATATATATATATATATATATATATATATATATATATATATATATATATATATATATATATATATAGGTTCAAATGTGGATTGACATCTATTGTGTGGACGTATGGATAATGCTATTCTGTGAGAATTATAAAGAAAATATGTTGTTTGATAATATGAATACGTTCAATCTTATATAATTATTTTAATCATTAAGTATTTTCATTAATTAAATCGTCTATAAGGTTATTATATACTTTTTTTTTAATTATTTTCATTCTGTCAGAATGTTATCAGGATGTTTTTTGAGTCGTATTCTGTAAGAATTAACATAAATAAAAAAACGATAACTGAGAATAAAAATAAATTAGAATTAGTGAGAATCCATTAAAATAACAATAATTCTGTAAGATTGAACGTATTTACATTAATAAACAACATATTCTTTTAGAAATTTTCATAGAATAGAATTATCTACACGTCTACACAATAGTTCTTCATCCACATTATAAACAAGCCTTATATATATATATATATATATATATATATATATATATATATATATATATATATATATATATATATATATATATATATATATATATATATATATATATATATATATATATATATATATATATATATATATATCCACTCCCTTTTATCTCTTTACTCGTTACCTTCACTTTCACCCGTATATTCTCTTGCCTAAAACCTTACCATGAAAAGTCCACTGTCCATCCATGTTTGGATGAGGAGATCCAGGCTCAAACCCCAAAAAAACAACCGTGAAATTGAATATTTTTTAATAAAATTATTGAGTGAATTAGATTGTTATTTGTTAATATGCTGATAAAAATAAGATGCTTTATTTATATATATGGTAAAAAGAGTAATCTTTTATAAAATGTTACATTGTTGATTTAGGTGGTTAATAAATATAAATTTGGTATAGAGACACATGCAGGGTCCTTAAATCATGGAAATTTTGTATTAAATATTAATTGTTTCATCAACATGGAATAAAATGATCGATTGAAGAGGAAAGATCGGTTACGGTATAGTTTCATGATTTATCCAATTAAAACTATGATTTTGATTTGATAAATTTGATGAATACATTATTTATAAACGCGGTTTCTTTATAATAATTTAAGAATTATCTATAACTATCGTTAAAAATATATTATAATTTTTTAAAAGCTTATTTATTTGACTAATTTTACTATAAATTCCTACTTTCCTTCGTTAATTCCCGATTTATGCGTTGTTGTACTAATAAAACATTAACATCTCAATCATCAATACCATCATTTATATTTTATGTTACCTATAAAAATGTTCGAAAGAATATTGCGATACATTAAGTGAAATGGTGCATGAATCGCCTCTTTTTTTAATATGCATTTGTCTAATGAATTATTTTAAGTAAATGTGTAATCGGGAAATATAAAAAATTGCACTAATCAACATTTTTTAATTCGCTTCGGATATGAATGTAAAGTCTCGTATTAGATTTTATTACCTCATTCTGTCCGACAACTCATATTCAGAAAGAAGTCAAAGGTTTTCTCATAATTAACACGTTAAAGATGTAAAGTATATATTGTATTAGATTCTTAAAAATTTCATATTTTTTATCGAGTTGGAGGTCATCAATTTTTAAAGGAGTAACTAGTAAGGTCGTTAATTTTTTTTTGCTTTGTGTATTTGGATTATGAAAACGAAAAAAAAAATCCCATAAAATTTAAATTACCATAAAATGACTAAATTATCGTCATATATCATCACAAGGAAATCCAACATAACCGGTCATTAATGACTTTTCTTTTAAAATGTTCTAAATGTAATGGTTTTGAAAAAAAATATGTAAATGGTTGATAATCATGAACATTTGTATAACTTTGATCATGGTGAGAAGTACATTCGTGTTGAGTGAAATCTAATGTGAAATAAAGAAATCATTAAAGGATGTTGTTTGTTTTTTTTTTGTAAAAAACATATTCAGATATTTTATTGTTGTGCGGCGCAGCATAAACGCAACAATTTTTATCTCGTAGTTGTTTGTTTTTTTATAAACCTTCGAAGTAAAAAAACATTAGCGTGTGTTCTGTTTGGGACAACACCTGTATTGCCTCTTCTAACCTTTTTTTTTTTTGAAATCTTGATGAATCTTGATTATATGTTGTTGAATTCTTGTTTTATTTTTTTTTTTCGTTTTGTTTTTGTTTATTCTTGTTGAATTATTTTTTCGTTTTTTCATATTGAATAATGATAATTTGTTACTGAAATATTATCAAATCTTGTTAAAATGTCATACATTATTAAATTTTCTGTATTAAAAAACTATTTTCAATATATAAAATCAGTTTATTTTAATTTTTTAATATCTGCAGCAACATGTAGATATTAAAAAATAAACACATTTTTTATTACAATCTGCAGCCGTTTGGTCCACATCTTCTGCTGCAGATGGTTGAAGAGATGGTCCGCAGACTTCATGAATTTTTTTTCAAAAAAACAAACAACGTGTAAGTGATCAAGAGAGCGATTTCTACTAATATGATGATATTAACTTCTAATTACTAATCAACCATTTAAAAAAACTAAAAAATAAAAATAAAAAACTAAGCGATCAAGTAAGTTGGTCAACATGTGACTAACCCATTTAGTATATGTTTTACCTTTTAGATTGAAGGTTCAAAGTTTTAATCCCGGTATTAGTGAAATAACATGTATTTATTGATAAGTTTAAGAGCTCACAAAAGATATTACTATGAAAAAATAATATTGTGAGGGTGTTATATGCCCTATTCTTAAACATAAAGCATTCATAAATTACCAACTTGATCTCTATGTTTAAACCAAAAAGGAAGTTTGAGTGTTATAAATCACTTATTATTTTTAGTAATTGAAAAACATGGAATTAAATAAGTTGTTGGTTCCTGCCTATTACAAATAATGTCTTTTCTATTTGCTCATAAAGTGATGGAAAAAATTAGCATGGAATGAAAACAAACTACCATAAGTTCTTGCCTATTACAAATAAAGTCTTTTCTATTTTCTCGTAAAGTGATGGAAAGAATTAGCATGGAATGAAAACAATCCACCATATGCTCATCTCTCTACCACAATCCAAATCTAAATGAAAGTTGAATCTACTTAGAAAACCCCACCACATAAAATGATAACCCCACCACATAAAATGATATATTGTGATAAGAATGACTCTATGAATATGAACACAATAAAATTGCATACTAAATTCTTAAACTATATCCAAAAATTAAACTATAGATAATCTATTAAAGAGTTAATTCAAAAACGAGATGTAAAATAAAATAAGATAAATCAAAAAGAATTTTGAAGACAATTTTTAAGAATAAAAACCATTGACTTATAATTGTTGGAACCTAGTATTGGATTACTGAAAGACGTTCTTTCATCGGGTTAGCCGTTGTCCAAACTTATCTATAGAGTAAAGTTTACTTTTGTTACAAGTTGATTTTTGTTGGGTCATAATATCGATTCAATTTCCAAGTTCTTTTTGATTCACCTAATTTGGCTACATTCCCACCTTCTTTTTTATTTTAGACTTTAGATGATTTACTTTTTTGTTTACAATGTAGTTGAACATGTAGAGTGCTTACCTAGTGTAATTTAGACTTGATAAATGAGAAAAAATGATTTATATTTGGTTGCTACTACATAACACCGAAAATTTAAGGTTGTGTTAGAATGATGAGTCCTAGACGCCGTCCATAATGCCCATATATATTTAAAGATTTTAAAAGTTTGTATAGAAAAAAATTTCAATGATCCAAATAAGACGAGTCAAAAATACATATTAATAACTCTTTCTCAATAAAAAAAATTTCATACATTTATATATCTCGTCCACAAACACACATTCAATGTATTTAATCGAAATGCTAAAAAGACAAACAAAAATGAATGCATCTTTAAGTACAAAATCCACTACTTTGCACAACTCTCTTTCTTAGTTTGTCTATTGAAAAATTATCAAATTCGAATATATAATATGAGGTTAAATTTCAGTATGAAAAAGTCAATCAACAAAAGAATATCAGAAACCTTGAACATAAAAAGATAACAAAACACTTATAACTAAATCTCTATGATTTATTTTAATTGGATTTTATTCTTTTTAATATAACATTAGTAAAGTTGGCGCACCCTTATATTTAAAAAAGTTTCTGACAGATTTGACCTTAAGCCTATACTTAATGCCGTTGACAACTCATAGCCAAATGCGATTTTAAAATTTTAAACCATAGTTTGTGCACGATAGAGAAAGTCTTTAAAGTTACTTTTTTTTTTTTTTTTTTTTTTTTTTATTTTAATAATGTGATTCCATCACATGATCGAGAACGTGTTGTGGAAAAGATCATATTTTTGGTAATTATCACACGGTTTTGTTTCAACTTCGTCCTTATCAATAATATATCTTGATATCTCCATTTTACTACTTAATTCAAGCTTTAATTTTCATTATAGTTTTTACACGATCAAAACATCGTATGATTAGTGCTAATGCTTAATGTTATCGAGCTGTTAAGCTTGGGCCACATTAAATGTTAGCTAGCTCAACTCATGTAGTCGAATGAATGAACCATTTGGTTGTAACTATAAGTTTAAACTCGCCAAACCTTTTGATCAGTCAAAGTAGCTAATGAATTGTTCTATCTATAAAATTTCATTCCAAAAGTCAAAAGACATTTATCTTATACTACGAGAGAATATAAATATAAAAATGACACTAGTATTTGTTAAAACAAATTAACATATAGTTTATTTGCAAAGTTTGGAAGTTTACCAAATCAACGTCGTATGTACAATACGAAGTCAAGCCGGTGATTAGGATTCGGTTATTGTTTGTATTATTAAATGGACAAAACTACAAATTTGGTCCTTGTGGTTTGTAAAAAACTTTGGATAGGATCCAAAAAGTTTCCAACTTGCATAGAAGGTCCAAAATTAGAAATTTTCTGTGAATTTGGTCCTAAAAAACCTGAAAAGACTATTATGCCCTTTTAATTTCCATTTTATATTTTCTATATTTACTTTAACACTATTTTAACTTTAAAATAATAATAAAATCAAAAGGATTATATATCCCACCCACTATATCCACCGTACCTTCCCTTTTCTCTCTTCCCCTTCTATCTCTTTCGTGTCCTCATTCTGCTAACCCACCTTCGACACCTTCGACGAGTCCCACCCATTCACCATCGTCATTAAGAAAGTGGAAGGGCAATACTTGATAAAAAAAACATAATCTGCCATCTTGGGTTAATCTGTGATTGAACAACAGGTGGGAACTCACACACAGATTGTGTGTGTGTCTGTGTGTGTGATAAAGATAACAAAAAGACGAACGATGAGATTAAGAAAACGATAACACCACTTTCGCACCACTACTCCTCAATTGCTGACCAGATCAATTTCCTAAAATTGATATTTGTTTGGATCGATCATCAAGAGGTCGACCAAAGGGGATGTCGATGATAGGTTGATGGAATGGTGCACCAGAGCAGATTATTGGAAAGGAAGCCAACCGGAGATGATACGGTGGCCCTAGGCGGAGCTGTCAACGGTTTAGCAGTACGCAACACTATTGATTGCTCAATGAACATGAATCTGAAATGCAAACTCAAAACAGATCTCTTTAATCTGGTACACGTAAGTTAGTGGAATTAGGAACTCATGGTTGAAGCATGAATGTGCAGCTGATAAGTCATTCCAGGATCTGGGTTTAATCCACTGTTGTAGGAACTCATACAGAAGGTCGATGATGGTTTCATTGGGGTTGTTGATGGAGAAATCATGGAGACCGAGTTTCTGTTTATGGCCTCAAACCTTGTGAAGGAGGCAGTCGAAAGATGCTTGATCTCTGGGTGATTCTGAAATGTCAATTGGGTGGTTGAGGAGGATGATTTACAAATGACAATGGTTGTGAAGAAGATGAGATTGAGAAGAAGATCTAGGTATTGTGTTGGGAGAAAAAGCCGTATATGTGTGTGTGTGAGAGAGAAAGAGAGCATATGGGATGTTATTTTTTATTTCTTAAAATAAAAAAGTATTAAAATAAATAAATAAAAATACAAAAAAGAAATTAAAAGGGCAAAACCGTCATTTCAGGTGTTCTAAGGACCAAAACCACGGAAAGGTTTTGATTTTGGACTTCCCATGCAAGTTGAAACCTTTTTGGACCCTATCCAAAGTTTTTTAGAAACCACAAGGACCAAATTTGCACTTTTGTCTATTAATGTAACGCCCTGTTTATTTAAATAAATTAATAGATATAATTCCTTGACTAATTTGTAAAGAATTATGGAGTTTAGGGTTAAAAAGGTAAACCCTGGATTAGTTTTGCAAAGATTCTCAAGGGGGAGGGTTGTTTTAGTAAATCTGGACTTAATTTGTAAAGGAATTGAAAGGGCAGGGTTTAATTGGTAACTTATAGACTTCTTTTGAAGGAATTTCATGGAGGAGGGGCCAAAGTGGTCGTTATGGCAAAGATTTGGTGGGGGACGGGGTATATAGCTTCGTTACCAGTCATGCCCTAGCCCTAAGCCCCTTATGTTGCAGCCGCCATCGTCGGGATTCTCCAGCCGCCGATCTCACCCTTCTCCGACGTACATCGCCGCCTTCCTCGTCTGTGAAGCCATAGAAACAAGACCACGGTGGGGCCGCCATATCAGTCGACGACGAGGCCGGGAGACGCCAACCGCCACCGTGACTTCCCGATATAGTGGTTAGAAGAAGCGAAACCCACCTCCGGTGAGCACCTCAGTCGCCATGCGTGACCCCAGTCGCAGTCGCTTTTTGGTCGCGTTTTTCCGATCAGCTGAGCCGCCGAGTGTAATAGTTTTTTAGCTCCGAGCGAAGGCAGTTGACGACGTGGTTTTCGGGTCGGTGTGAGTCGCCTTTGTTCCGCCATCCTCCTCCTTCTTTTTCTGTCGCTGCTCATAGTATGACTCGATTGTTCCAGCGTCGTTCGGACCACCCTTCGCCATTGTTTCCCAACAGACGAGTGGCCGCCGCCACTCCGAGCAACTGATGTACGATGCTGCTGCCGCCGCTCCGGGGTTCTACCATCGCCAAGCACCACCAGGTGGTGGTTGTGTTACTTTTCCAAGCATAAGGGTGTGTGTGTGTGTTATTTTAGTGATGTATGATTGGGATTGTTTGATCGGAAAGCCGGGAATAGCCACCGCCACCACCGTGAGGTGGTGGCTGCCGCCAAGCACCACCGCCGGCCACCATGGTGTGGCAGTGTGTGTGTGTTAGTTAGTGTGTTAGTGTGTGTGGTTATGTTTTGATCAAACATTGTAATTGTAATTATTTTGGTTAATAATAAAATTAGTTGTAATCACCACCGTAAGGTGGTGGCCGCCGCCGTGAGCCGCCATCGACCACCACTACCCGAGGTGGTAGTGGGTGGTGCCCCGCTAGCAAACCCTAATGGGCTTAGAGATTTGATTTGGGCCTATTGGGCCATGTTTGAGTGGAAACCCTAATTAGGGTTTAGAAAACCTTAATTGTGATTAATTGGGCCTTAGTCTCATTGGGCCCACTTGTGGGCCATTGGGATTGGATTGTGAATTAAGCCCAAACTATTCCATGCCATTTATCTAGTAGATTTAAGGACTTAATGGATTAAGTCCTTAATGAGCTAATTGAGAAAATATTAATATTTGGGAATTTATCAAGGACACACGAGAATTATTTAATAAGTGAAATATTAAATAATAGTCATTGGCAGAAATTAATCAAAGCAATAATAGACTTAATGGATTAAGTCCCTAGTGTGTTAAGTCCTTAGCGGGTTAAGTAAGAAACACTTAACCCTAGTTATCATTTGATGTGAAACCCTAATTTCACTTGGGTTTATTGTTGGGCCTTCCTTTTTGGGCCTTGATGATCGGGTTATTAATGGGCCATCCAAAGTCAAGCAATTAGACTAGAATATTTAATGGGCCTAGGGTAAGGCCCATGTAAGGGGCTTAGGCCTAATTTGGAAAATTGGGCCATGTGTTGGGCTTTAAGTCCCTAGTTGACTTTGGGCCTATGGTTTGGGCCTTGGGCTTGGGTAAGCCAAGCTAGGGGTAATGTAGTAATTATCCAAAGCATGTATTTTTAGTTATGTGTTAGAACCCAATTATTAATTGGGTGTTATTTGGTGTTGATAGTTCGGGAATCTGTCAACCAGCAGCTGGGGTGGAGTCTGCGGGACTTCAGCAGTGTGGGATTGTGTCTACGGGACTTCAGCAGTGTGAGGTGAGTTTCCTTCCAGTAGGAACGGGTCTACGGCCACAATGCCGGCGCGTTTAGTTAGCAGTAGTTCCGGACTTCAGTCCGATGCAGTAGTTCCGTATGCTTGGTGTCTTTGTGATACAGACAGGGTATGAGTTATGTGTTCCGGACTATGGTCCGATGCAGTATGCGGTATGTGTTTAGATTATATGCTATGTTCAGTTAGTTTTGGACCTCGGTCCGATGCAGTAGTTAGAGTGCTTGATGTCTTTGTGATTCAAGCATGTTTTATGTTATGTGTTCCGGATTCTGTTCCGATGCAGTATGCAGTATATGTATTCATGCTAGTTGATATGTTTATGCTATGTTATGATCAGTCAGTTCCGGACTTCGGTCCGATGCAGGGGACAAGGTCCCAATCAGTTCCGGACTTCGGTCCGATGCAGTTAGTTCCGGACTTCGGTCCGATGCAGAGGGCAAGGCCCTGGTTAGTTCCGGACTCCGGTCCGATGCAGTTTCCGGACTTCGGTCCGATGCAGAGGGCAAGGCCCTGGTTAGTTCCGGACTCCGGACCGATGCAGTTTTCGGACTCCGGTCTGATGCAGTTTCCGGACTTCGGTTCGATGCAGAGGGCAAGACCCTGGTTAGTTTCCGGACTTTGGTCTGATGCAGTGGGCAAGGCCCAGTAGATGCTTTATATGTTATAGTATGGTATGTGGTGGTTTGGGGGAGCTCACTAAGCTTCGTGCTTATGGTTTTCAGTTTTGGTTTCAGGTACTCAGTTTTAAAAGAGGAGCTCGGGAAGATTGCAGTGCACACACCATTTGTTCAGCCTGGGATGTTTATACTCTGATATATTTGACAATTGTTAAAATATTTTGAGATACATTCTTTATGATTCTTATATGACGATTGATGAACAGAGTTTTATTACTAATTTTAAAAGAAATTTTCGGGTCGTATTTTTGGGTCGTTACAAGTTGGTATCAGAGCCTTGGTTTGAGGGATTCAAACATACTTGAGAGTGTGTTTGGACTCAAACTAAGGAAGTGGTATAGAGTTTTCAAAGAAAAACCATGGTTACAAAAGGATTTTGAGAAAAGAAAACAATTTTTGAAAAGTATAAAGAAAAGAGTTTTAGAAAAAGCAAAAAGAGTTTTGAAAAGAGAAAAGGGTGTGGTACATGCAATCAACCGAGCTCAAGTAAGTACTCCCAAATTACCCATTCAAGTTATGTTATGATTATCAGTTCCAGTTTCAGTTTCAGTTTCAGCTTCAGTCTCAGTAGAACAGCATGCTAGAATAGGACTAAGGATCTAGGATGATGCCTTAAGTGCCTGCTTTATGTGTTTCAGCTTGATAAGAATTTCATGCTAGTAATGAGTAGACAGTAGTAGGATAGCCTGTGTAGGTTATGCCTGATAGTGTGAGCTTAGCATTGTATGCTAGTACAGTTTCTCGTTATGAGAATAGTTTTGCGTGAGTATGTTTCCTTTATCCGAATGCTGCTTGCTTTGTGCTTTGTGGGACTCTGAGTGATGGGAGTTAGCCATTAGGTGAATACGTCACACCACGTGAGATCAGGGTTGAATAATCTCAGAGTGCTGGATTTGGCCCTATTGCGCAGCTCTTGTTTGAGTCCAACCGTTGTAGGGACAAGACTTTTACTCGAAGGATTATCCGAGCCTCATTGCATGTGATGGTATTCAGGTGGTGGCTAATTGGCATTACAAGGAGGCCTTCAGCAGCTGAGGACTGGTTTGGGTGGAGTCAGAAGTTCCCTAGGGAAAGCCTAGGAAGGTAGTAGTAGAGATCAGTAGCAGTAGAGTGACTTGGTGGAGTCGAGGCAGTTCTTGAGGAAAGTACGGATAGATGTGGAAGGTAGTATGGGCCCGTACTACTGAAAGTAGAGGATCCGTACTCGAATCAAGGAAGGCTGAGATGAATCCAGGGAACTTGTAGTGTGTGAGATCCCTCAAGATTGGGTGAGTATTGTGATGTTAGTGATGGCATGTTGCCGAGTATAGTGACGCTACGTGGTAGACCAGATGGTAGTTCTGGTGTCGACAGGGGATCAGGCTCGGACTCTGGAGTCGGGCAGATTGATGATCTGATGAGAGAGTTCATCTCATTTGAGAATTTTGCGCAGTATCACCGACCAGACTCCTGTGATCCTCAGTGAGATCAAGGAGGGCATTATGGAAATTTGTGATGAGAGGCCGAGTGCATTCTGCACTGAGATAGCAGTCATGATAGAGACCCATACGTTGATGTTTCGGGAATTCACAGTTTGTGAGGCTTCAGATGGTCAGGGGGTTAGGGACCCCATTGTTAGCGGCAGATGGTTGGCAGATGTTGCCAACACATTTCGTACCAAATGTTGTCTCGAAAGGAGACAAGGTCTGACTTACTTCCTATCTCCTGAGGGATAGATCACGAGATTGATAGGAAGAGGTTGGTAGTGAGTTGAGTGGTGACGTGGTTGATGTTATGTCATGAGATGACTTCCAGACCAGATTATGGGCAAAGTGTGCCCAGGCGATTGAGGCGCAGCAGTTGGCGCAAGAGTTGTTAAGATCTCCACTAGATGACTAAGACTGTGGCAGAGATCATTACCAAGTCTCAGGAAAGAGCTTATATGGTACCACAGTATGCAGCAGATGAGGAAACGAAGAAGATAAGTTATCAGAACATATTGTAGAATGATAGCAGGGAGATTGTGAGTATCTCGGGGTGCAAGACCCTGAATGATATGACTTCTAGAGCTCGAGAGCGGGATATTGACTTAGAGAACATTGTTAAGAGGGAACCAGATCAGTTGCTTATAGTAAAGGGTCTCGGGAGGAGACCGTAGATTTCAGATCAGCTACTGAGAGGCCAGTGGGGTCAGAATCGGTGCAGCACTTGTGGGAAAACTGCACAAGGGAGACTTTGGTTCCAAGGGTTGAGTAAGTGTAACTCTGTGTTATCCTCGGTTCGTGTCTGAATTACACTTTCAATAGATGCCATATGCCAATTGCATGCCGAGGAGCATTAGTGAGTAGTGTTAGAGCAATTCCCCAGATTATGGGATTGAGAAAGTACAACGTCATCTTGCTTTATTCCAAGACTGAGGAGCAGCACGAGAAGCACCTGCGGGAGGTGCTAGAGACTTTGAGGAGGGAGATAATTTTTGCAAGGTTCTCCAATTGTGAGTTATGGTTGCGCGGGGTGCAATTTCTTGGGCACCTTGTAAATTAGAAGGGTATTCTGGTCGATCCGGCCAAGTTAGAGGCCGTGATGCAGTGGGAGATTCCGAGGTTTCCAATTGAGATTCGGAGCTTCCTAGGTCTGGCAGGTTATTACCGAAGATTTATTCGAATTTTTTTAGAGTTGTGTGATCTTTTGGATTAGCTAGTGTTGAAACACTAGCAATGGTAAGTGTGGTTTCTATCAGATTGGTCATGGGTGGCGAGAAGGATTGGGAATTCTTCCAGTTTTGTGTGCAGTAGGGCATTAGCTGAATCAAAGTGGGGGAGAATCACCCAAGGATTCAGAAGCGAGGCAGTTTTGAGACTAGGATAAGTTTCGCATCCTTATTGGGAAGGAAGATAGCCCAAGTGGTTGTATGGTTTGAGGATAGTGTGAGATGGAAGTTCGGAAAAGCATGCCAATAAGGAGATCGCGTTCTCGTGATGTTACTAGTAAGCCTTAGGGAATCAGGTTTGGGATTCCATTCAGGACATGAGTTCAGTTGAGTGCGGGGCAAGCGCGTGTTCGATCCAGTATCAGAGTGTTGTAAGCCTGCGGGTGTAGCCGTAGCATTCACTAGTAGTCAGATAGCATCAGAGTGTTGTAAGCCTGCGGGTGTAGTCGTAGCATTCACAAGATTAGCAGATAGTACTAGAGTGATGTGAGTCTGTGGGTGTAGCCGCAGCCTTCACTAGGTTGGTAGATAGCGTGAGTGCGATGTTAGGACGCAGAAAGATCAGTAGTACTCACCATTCAGGTATAGCAGTAAGGATATGGAAATCCATGGATTGGATTTCGAGATTTCCCATACGGATTAGACCTGGTTAAGCCAGTGATAAGACTGTAGAAGCGCCACTACAGAGAAGAGAGCAGAGAAGCAGTGGACTGCTTGAGGTCATTTATAACATAAGGCTACCAATGATCATGTAGCAATCGCATTTAGCTTTGGGTTTTGGTGACGTCAGGATTCGACGCATGGAACCAATCAGTTAGAGTAGAAGGCCGTTAGGGCCACAGTGACGAGATAACTAGTAGCAACTAGATCCATAGAAGGATTTTGTTCAGAAGTTGTGCGAGGCGGCTAAGTAGGGAGTCCTTTGGCTCTGCAGTTGGGCTGGAACCCGATATTTCAGATGATTGGCGGAAAAATTGAGACCCGGTAGGTCTCGGTAGCTGTCGGGAAGCAGCCATGTGGCAGCATATAGTTTCAGACAGTTCAGTGTTTTCAGGCAGATCAGGGATTCAGACAGTTTTTGGTCTCCATCAGTGATGGTATTTGAGGATCTCATGTATGATAAGCGTAAGAGATTGCTGATTAATTCTTATTCACCCCCCGCGGGGTTTAGCTATAATGATTCAGTATGAGTGGTCTGTTAGGGATTCAGATCATCTAGAGATAGAAAACGTCAGACAGAGTACATGAGAGCTTGTTGCGAGGGATTAGTTCGCCTGAAAATGTTAGGGCTTTGTGATGATTGGTCACAGCTACCTCGAGAAGGTTAGGGTGCGCCCAGGTTGGTGACCATGTTACTTGAGTGGTTAGCGAGTAAGGTATGATAAGGATCGATTTCGAGGACGAAATCTAATTTAAGTGGGGGAGAGTTGTAACGCCCTGTTTATTTAAATAAATTAATAGATATAATTCCTTGACTAATTTGTAAAGAATTATGGAGTTTAGGGTTAAAAAGGTAAGCCCTGGATTAGTTTTGCAAAGATTCTCAAGGGGGAGGGTTGTTTTAGTAAATCTGGACTTAATTTGTAAAGGAATTGAAAGGGCAGGGTTTAATTGGTAACTTATAGACTTCTTTTGAAGGAATTTCATGGAGGAGGGGCCAAAGTGGTCGTTATGGCAAAGATTTGGTGGGGGACGGGGTATATAGCTTCGTTACCAGTCATGCCCTAGCCCTAAGCCCCTTATGTTGCAGCCGCCATCGTCGGGATTCTCCAGCCGCCGATCTCACCCTTCTCCGACGTACATCGCCGCCTTCCTCGTCTGTGAAGCCATAGAAACAAGACCACGGTGGGGCCGCCATATCAGTCGACGACGAGGCCGGGAGACGCCAACCGCCACCGTGACTTCCCGATATAGTGGTTAGAAGAAGCGAAACCCACCTCCGGTGAGCACCTCAATCGCCATGCGTGACCCCAGTCGCAGTCGCTTTTTGGTCGCGTTTTTCCGATCAGCTGAGCCGCCGAGTGTAATAGTTTTTTAGCTCCGAGCGAAGGCAGTTGACGACGTGGTTTTCGGGTCGGTGTGAGTCGCCTTTGTTCCGCCATCCTCCTCCTTCTTTTTCTGTCGCTGCTCATAGTATGACTCGATTGTTCCAGCGTCGTTCGGACCACCCTTCGCCATTGTTTCCCAACAGACGAGTGGCCGCCGCCACTCCGAGCAACTGATGTACGATGCTGCTGCCGCCGCTCCGGGGTTCTACCATCGCCAAGCACCACCAGGTGGTGGTTGTGTTACTTTTCCAAGCATAAGGGTGTGTGTGTGTGTTATTTTAGTGATGTATGATTGGGATTGTTTGATCGGAAAGCCGGGAATAGCCACCGCCACCACCGTGAGGTGGTGGCTGCCGCCAAGCACCACCACCGGCCACCATGGTGTGGCAGTGTGTGTGTGTTAGTTAGTGTGTTAGTGTGTGTGGTTATGTTTTGATCAAACATTGTAATTGTAATTATTTTGGTTAATAATAAAATTAGTTGTAATCACCACCGTAAGGTGGTGGCCGCCGCCGTGAGCCGCCATCGACCACCACTACCCGAGGTGGTAGTGGGTGGTGCCCCGCTAGCAAACCCTAATGGGCTTAGAGATTTGATTTGGGCCTATTGGGCCATGTTTGAGTGGAAACCCTAATTAGGGTTTAGAAAACCTTAATTGTGATTAATTGGGCCTTAGTCTCATTGGGCCCACTTGTGGGCCATTGGGATTGGATTGTGAATTAAGCCCAAACTATTCCATGCCATTTATCTAGTAGATTTAAGGACTTAATGGATTAAGTCCTTAATGAGCTAATTGAGAAAATATTAATATTTGGGAATTTATCAAGGACACACGAGAATTATTTAATAAGTGAAATATTAAATAATAGTCATTGGCAGAAATTAATCAAAGCAATAATAGACTTAATGGATTAAGTCCCTAGTGTGTTAAGTCCTTAGCGGGTTAAGTAAGAAACACTTAACCCTAGTTATCATTTGATGTGAAACCCTAATTTCACTTGGGTTTATTGTTGGGCCTTCCTTTTTGGGCCTTGATGATCGGGTTATTAATGGGCCATCCAAAGTCAAGCAATTAGACTAGAATATTTAATGGGCCTAGGGTAAGGCCCATGTAAGGGGCTTAGGCCTAATTTGGAAAATTGGGCCATGTGTTGGGCTTTAAGTCCCTAGTTGACTTTGGGCCTATGGTTTGGGCCTTGGGCTTGGGTAAGCCAAGCTAGGGGTAATGTAGTAATTATCCAAAGCATGTATTTTTAGTTATGTGTTAGAACCCAATTATTAATTGGGTGTTATTTGGTGTTGATAGTTCGGGAATCTGTCAACCAGCAGCTGGGGTGGAGTCTGCGGGACTTCAGCAGTGTGGGATTGTGTCTACGGGACTTCAGCAGTGTGAGGTGAGTTTCCTTCCAGTAGGAACGGGTCTACGGCCACAATGCCGGCGCGTTTAGTTAGCAGTAGTTCCGGACTTCAGTCCGATGCAGTAGTTCCGTATGCTTGGTGTCTTTGTGATACAGACAGGGTATGAGTTATGTGTTCCGGACTATGGTCCGATGCAGTATGCGGTATGTGTTTAGATTATATGCTATGTTCAGTTAGTTTTGGACCTCGGTCCGATGCAGTAGTTAGAGTGCTTGATGTCTTTGTGATTCAAGCATGTTTTATGTTATGTGTTCCGGATTCTGTTCCGATGCAGTATGCAGTATATGTATTCATGCTAGTTGATATGTTTATGCTATGTTATGATCAGTCAGTTCCGGACTTCGGTCCGATGCAGGGGACAAGGTCCCAATCAGTTCCGGACTTCGGTCCGATGCAGTTAGTTCCGGACTTCGGTCCGATGCAGAGGGCAAGGCCCTGGTTAGTTCCGGACTCCGGTCCGATGCAGTTTCCGGACTTCGGTCCGATGCAGAGGGCAAGGCCCTGGTTAGTTCCGGACTCCGGACCGATGCAGTTTTCGGACTCCGGTCTGATGCAGTTTCCGGACTTCGGTTCGATGCAGAGGGCAAGACCCTGGTTAGTTTCCGGACTTTGGTCTGATGCAGTGGGCAAGGCCCAGTAGATGCTTTATATGTTATAGTATGGTATGTGGTGGTTTGGGGGAGTTCACTAAGCTTCGTGCTTATGGTTTTCAGTTTTGGTTTCAGGTACTCAGTTTTAAAAGAGGAGCTCGGGAAGATTGCAGTGCACACACCATTTGTTCAGCCTGGGATGTTTATACTCTGATATATTTGACAATTGTTAAAATATTTTGAGATACATTCTTTATGATTCTTATATGACGATTGATGAACAGAGTTTTATTACTAATTTTAAAAGAAATTTTCGGGTCGTATTTTTGGGTCGTTACAATTAAATGTAAAATTATGATTAATTATAATATATGTTATGATAAGATTATTTTAGCGGGATATATTTAAATTTATATTATTTTAGTAATTATTAATCACAAATTATATATATTATTATTTTAGTAATCAACTTCACGACAAATAGATCATTTCGAGAGATGTTGTTCAACGTGTTATTGGTAATGACAAGTATACTTTATTCTGGAGATACCATTGGATTGATGATATTCCTCTAATGGTTCGGTTTCCAAGATTATTTGCTTTAGAAATAGAAAGATTGCTCTATAAATTAGAGATGGGATGATATTGATTTGAAATGGTCTTGGTTTTGTCCCATTACTTCAGGAATTGTGTTCGATCATTTGCAACAACTTTTAAATATTATTCATGATTTACGCTTATCGGATTCTGAAGATAGGTAAGATAAATTATAATCCATACAATTAAGGCACATAAATGTGTATGAATATAAAATCAAGTGATTACAATAAGCAAAAATTTACATTAGAAGTTCCAGAGTCGAATTGGAGAAGATCGGACCATCCTTCTGCCTTCTTACTTTGAATTCTTATTTTATTTTATTTTTTTCGTTTCAACCTCTCGTTGTTTATTGAGCCTTTCGAGCCATACATCCCTCATCAGTATGCATGTCTTGGTTTTCCATCTTTTCTAATCCATGCTCGCTCTGTATCATGTAAAAACACAAAGTCTATTACAATTAACTATTGTAAACATAAAAATCTCAAAAATTACGGCACAAATTGGTCATGGTTATACCCAAATCGAACTGTAACTTAGTTACAAAGAAAAATCGATTAAAAAAATATTGATTACTATAATATCCGTGTTTGCTTACTAGGAGAACTATTGGTTAGCTCAATGGAGCTCTCGTATTGCCGATTACCTGGACAAATGCTAACACGTCCTTGTTCCTTCCATTATGGCCATCGATTTAGCAGATGATGGAGAAGGACAGACAAAGATGAAGTGATCTTCAAGGATAATCGATTGCAATTAACACGACCCTAATTCGACAAAGATACAAAGAAAACTTGCGAAGAAGCACTAAACGAAATCTAACCCCTGACAAACTTTAGAAGAAATCAAGGCATAAAAAGTGGAAGAGTCTGTAAGGAATGAGCAATATCCCAAAAATCAAAGACAACTGAAACAGAATATCGCAACAACCGGCCAACATGCAACAAAAGGTAAAGAATTCAACTTAATAGCAACTGATGAAGAGCTCATCTCGGCCAACAAGAAAAAATCGGAAACAACACACCAGAATACTTATACTCTTCGTAAGCGCTACTCTTATTAATATTAATATGTATATAATCTCCCTAATAAATCAAAATCTTTTTGACACATGTCCTCTTCTCCTTAATTTGGACACATGACATTTTCTAGAATTTTTGAATTTTTTATTTTTCACTTGTCATTTTGTTGTATTTTTCATTTTATTAAATTAAAATTTCACATATAATATGTAAGGTAATATATATGTAAGATATTTTTTAAAAAATGTTTATATATGTAATGTATTCAATGTAATAAAATCTCATTAATTTTAATAATTTTAAATTTTTGTCGTTTTTCTTAAAAATTCAAACTTTTCAAATTGTTAAAATTTCATATTTAATTTTTTTTAGATAAAGCCATGTCGCACTTAATATATAATATATTGTTTCTTTTTAATTCGATTGAATGATCTTTATAAATGTTTTATGCCCGTTTAAAAAGAAATGCAAGTATTGCTTTTGCGATCCAAGAGGGTAGGGTTCGAATTTTAGTAATGGAGCCCAAGATAACCCAAGCCACCCACTTGTCCCGGACAGATCCAAAACCCCATATGATTTTCCTTTTTACACTTTTGTCCCACGTTTTAATTTCTCTTCAAATTCGGTTCATTTTTTAATTTCCCACCTTCTTTTTGAATTAGTCTTTATATATTTTTAAATCTTAATTTTATTTGAGAAATAGTTTTTTATAACAAGAAAATTTAGTTTTCTTTACAATTTTTTTTTACAATTTTCATTTTTACGAACCATTTTTTTCGATTGTGTTTCTATGTCTCTAAAACTTAATTTTTTAATAAATTTATTTTATATATTTTCCTTTTTATACATGTTTTTAGCATCCAATAAATAATAGATTTAATATTATAATTTTTATTTTTATAAATAACTAAAGTTGCATAGTTTGATTTTTAATCATAATATTTATCCCGGAATATCCAGTTCAAAGTTAAGTATATCATTGAAACATCTTAATTTTACATAAATAATGATATAAATTTGTTTTATTCTGGCTTATATTTGATATGACAACTTTCGGTCAAGAAAATCATTATTTTATATCATTATAACTATTTTTCAATATATCAATATAAAATATGTTTTACATATTTCATGTTACTAAAGTATCAAGGTTATAGGGGTGACAATTTATGACACGACACGACAAAAATACAAAACACGAAACGAAATTATATAATATTAAAGGGAAAACAACACCAATCAATCCACCAACAATTTCCAAAACGCCCTCTAAACTTGATCCAATTAAAAACTAAAGAGATCACTTCGTCTACTATTTTTGGCCAGATAAGTACGTTTTTTTGTTGAACAATTGATCATTTCTCGCATTACAAATACACCAAAGGGTCCCGTAGAAGATGGCAACAAGAATCTTCCATTTTTTTGGGCAATTCCCCTAATTAGCCGCAAACTCAATCACCTCCCTTATGGAAGTAAAGTCACGAGCAGAGATATTGCACCATCTCATAATCAACACCAACACATCTCGAGAAAAAGAGCAGCCAATGAAAATACGGTCCGCCTCGTCAACACCTACACAACACAATAGACAAGAGGAGTCGTCAATTGAAACACCCATACGCAAGAGAGCTTTCAATGTGGGGATTCTGCCAATACAAGTCTTCCAAATCAAACAATTAACCTTCACAGAAACAAAATACACCCAAATCTTGATAAATCAACGTTCAAGCAATTTTTATATACTTGTTTGCCGCTAAAATATATTAAATTAAAATAAAAAAATTAATGAATTTCATATATCATTACTTTCATAAATTTAAAACATAAATAAAAAACAAAAAATCATTTTAGGCTAAAACATAAAATAAATATATAAAATATAAATAATGGTTTTTATGTTATTAATTTTTAATTTTTTTCATTAGAAAATAGGAAGCGGATGAAAGTTGGGGCATATTCCGGCAATCGACCAAACATACATGATCCAACGCTTCCGTCTATAGACCGAAAAGAGGGGGAGAGAGAGAAAGAGAAAGAGAGCTCTCGAAAGTGAGATGTGGGAATCGATCTTCCTGACGGTAGCAGCCACCGCCGGTAACAACATCGGAAAAGTTCTCCAGAAGAAGGGCACTGTCATTCTCCCTCCTCTCTCTCTCAAACTCAAGGCATGATTCATTTACGCATCCATTCTCTTTGTCGGTAGTCTGTGTATATATGCATCTTTCTTTTGTAGATAATTAAGCTCTTGATCTACGCCTTTTGCTAGCGGTCTTTTGTGCATAGTTCATGTGAATGTTAAATTGTTGATTGAGAGTTCACTGCGATCTCCATTTGCTCGCTTGATTTATTTTGCAAATCAGTTACACTAAGCATTTGGAACTTAGGTAATGTGGTTTTAGATTTACATATTTTAGATGTGAAAATAGGTTAATTTCTTGATAAATAGTATGATGATTTGAAAAGCTATATCCCTAAGAAGGGGTAATAACTATGCAGCGGACTTACAAGTTATATGAGTTTACCAAATTATACAACAATTGATTTCTTACCAATTTGTGCAGCCATGTTTGATTTGTTACCAAAAGTTTTACCAGTTTATGAACTCATAAACGGTTAAGAAATCCAATCTGCTGAATAAATTGGTAACAAACAGAAACATGACCACATAAATAGGTAATGAAATTCACTTCATTGAATATTTAAGTCATTATTCTTTCCTAAGAATGCTCATACTTGATCCAGTGATGATACTGTGCATCAATTGTGAGTTTCATTTTGAAATTGTGTTTTGATCCTGTCATTTTAATGAGTTTTTAGTTGTAGGTAGGTTAAATTGTCATACCCCCAATATGAACTTTATGAATCTATTGTAGGGTTTGGGATATGACTAGATTCTTCAACATTCTCCTATCTTAGACCAACTTGTTTTGTATGAAAGAGTCTGCTTTTGACTTATTTCAAGTGTGGATGATGAATTTTGGGTTGAAATTGATATGCAATTCTTTTATCTTGTAGGTGGTAAGAGCATATGCTTCTAATAAGCCATGGCTGATAGGCTTTATTATGGATATCTTTGGGGCATTGCTGATGTTACGTGCATTATCTCTAGCTCCTGTAAGCTTTCTTGATCAAACTTCTCTCTCTATAATTATGAAGTTCTCTTTCATCTTACTCATTCATACATATCTGGAATATCATCCCTATACCCTTTTGGGGAAAATAAGCAAACATAAATGACATGTATTTGCTATATATCTGTGATCTAGGTCTCTGTGATTCAACCAGTTTCGGGATGTGGTCTTGCAATTCTATCTGTGTTTTCTCATTTCTACCTGAAGGAAGTCATGAATGCTGTTGATTGGCTGGGTATTACCTTGGCTGGCCTTGGCACCATAGGTAATGTGAGTTTCTAAAGTTGTCTTCTAACAAAACTATATAAGCTACTCTGGTAATGTGGTATAATAACTATAAGTAACTTAAGAGTGTTAAGAATATATGTTCTCTATATGTTAGTTTTATCATGACTTGAAGTTAATCTATATGGTTTTTGTATATGTATGCAGGAGTTGGTGCTGGAGGAGAGGAGCAAAAGGCCTCCTCAATATCTATCTTACACTTGCCTTGGGTGGCATGTGGTGTTGCATTTTTGTTTGTAGGTATCTTATTCTTCAACTTATTTGTCCTTTTGATGCTAATATTATTAGTTTTTATTTGAAATGAAATCTATTTACTTGTACAAAATTACCAATATTTTAGGTAAGTATAAAAGAGACATCTTTGACTCTTTCTATATGTATTATGTAATGTAGGTACTCTTGAATGGATGGCTTCGTATTTACAGACGTCAGCGAAGAGAGCAAGAACTGGTTAGTATCCTTGTTTTTCAATAAAAGTTTATATATATATATATATATATATATATATATATATATATATATATATATATATGTGTGTGTATTTACTATTTTGGGATTTTATGCAGATGCAATCTGAAGTTGTTGAGGAGATCATATACGGCTTGGAATCTGGCATTTTGTTCGGGTATTTTTCTCTTTCAAGTACCATATGTATTTTCAGCCTGAACAAATTTTATATGCAAAAGACAAGAATGCCCTTTTCTATAATCCTTCGTATATATCGAATGCAGGATTGCATCTGTAATTTCAAAAATGGGATTTGTATTCCTGGAGCAGGGATTCTCCGCATTGCTTGTTCCTGTTTGCATCTCAATCAGTATATGCTGTAGTGCTTCAGGGTTTGTTTACCAGGTCTCTCAAATATCCTTTACTCCATTTACCATTTTGCCCTTTTGCTAATTTTGCTAATTCAAAGAATATTATTTTGTATAAACAGACCCGCGGATTAAAGCATGGTAGAGCAGTTGTTGTGTCCACATGTGCTGCTGTGGCTTCAATTGTGACAGGTGTACTTGCTGGCATGCTTGCTCTTGGAGAACGCTTGCCCGAAAGTCCAACTTCCCGTCTTTGGCTTTTACTTGGATGGTAATATCTGTCTGTTGTCTGCTGTCTGCTGTCTGCTGTCTGTTATCTGTTGTCTGTTGTCTGCTGATACTCCTTTTGGTGTCGAATGCACAGGTTGCTAATAGTTACGGGAGTGATTTTATTGGTAACATCAACACGGTTGATTCGTTTTCTACCGCGGAAGTGGCGACCCGTGGAGCGGAATTTTGGATCTCGGCAACCGAGTTCTTTAAGAAGCCGGGATCAAAATTCAAACCCGAGTACAATCATCCAGGCAGCAACATTGCATCATTTGGTAACATCTCCATCGAAAGCAAAACCTTGATTGAAATTAAAGAGGTCAAAAAAATGAGATGAAAATGTCCGACTTATTGATGTTGATGCACAGCTATAATGTTTAGGAGGTCGGTCATAAATAGAGAAGTATACATGTTTTGAGTCGATTAGAGCTTGATGTTTCATTATGTATACAAGACTTTTTCCCCTATCAAATCTGTTAGCTTATGAGGGTGCAAAGATTTTTTTTTTGTTTTACAAATCTTGGTGTTATAACAGGCAATTACTATGCTTGATGTGTATGGATTATGATTACAAAAATGTTTTGTGAAGGTATTTGAATTGTTTAGAGCTTAACTACATGTCCAAATACTACATTTGTACTTGGAATAATATGATTTTGGTGGAAGCCTCTTTCAATGGCATAGTTGTTGTTGCTTTTACAATATTTGCCAACTTGTTTCTCATAACATTCACCAAGCTATCAATCATATGCAAAATCAAAATGATATCGACATGATTCATACCTACACTAACAAGGGCCGATTGAAATTGATGTGCAAAGTAACGGACCTAGCATTTGGATATTTAGAAGATGTTTTATTTGGGAGTTAGGATGCGTAAAAATGTTTACTTTATCTTTATCTCTTGATTATTTTAGGACAACATTGTTTAAATTAGGGGCAAGGAACAGTAGTGGTATTAGCGGTATGAGAATGAGAGCCAGTTTAACATGCCAATTTGTATGCGCATTTTGTGGGGTCTGTGGAAGTGGGTGAGTTGATGGCGACATGTCATAGAGACATAGACTGCACGACCTCTTTGGAAGTAGATTGTGGTGGCCTGTGGCCACATGTCGGTGACTCTGACCCGACTTACGGATGGAATGCATGAGTGCATTGCAAGAGGTGAACCATTTCAAAAAGATTATCAACATCAACAGTATCAATATGAGTGGCTAACAATACAACAACGTGTAGAAATTAAAGACCAACAACTTATCAACCGAACATACATATTCTTCAATGGACACTTTGCAAGAATATTTACAACAAAGATTATACACACAGTGGCATTCCGCTGTATTCTTGAGGGATAATGACAATGACGAAAAAACCAATATATATATATATATATATATATATATATATATATATATATATATATATATATATATATATATATATATATATATATATATATATATATATATATATATATATATATATATTGGTTTAATCATCCATTTTTAATAAGTTCCAAAGAAACCATCAATTTTTGATAAAATGGTATAAAAAAAGAAAACACTATATTTTTCTAAAAGTTGAGTTTAACCACCAATTTATGGGTGGTTAAATGAACTTTTGGAAAAATATAGTGTTTTTGTCGTGCTTAAAATAGGCTCTGATAGGTAACATTGGTCACACTAAAACACTTTACCAAAAGTTGGTGGTTTTTTTGGAACTTATTAAAAATTGAAGGTTAAATCGAACAATTGGAAAAATATAGTGTTTTTTTCGTCATTTTCCATTTTCTTGAAGGTTCTTAATTTTGTGTACAACTTTCCGAATTTCCAACTCATTTTTCATGTACAACGTCTTGAGCTTGGTGGGTTGTGAGAGTATACTTTGATATGATCAAAGGTCAATCAGTATAATCCTCTGACATAATTCTTTCGATACATTCCAATCTTTTTATTACACAAGATTTTTGATGGGGGTTACAATCAAGAGACAACGCTAGCATCAATGCATCATGTTCGTTTAATGGCTCTAACCTTGACACCATATTTGAAGTTAAGAACTATCCCAAAATCAAACTCTAGAGGTGTTTCCATATTAGGCGAGTGTCGAAAGACGTATCTCTGGTATAAATGAACCAAAGTGAGCTTAATTTCCTGCAAAGAAAACTTCTGACCAATACATGCTCTAGGCCCAATCCCAAAGGGTATGTAGGCATATGGATGCCTTCGCTTTTCTTCATCACAGTTCGGGTCAAATCTCTCGGGCTTGAATTTATCCGGGTCCGGGAAATTCTTCGGATCCTTTGCTAAAACTCCAATCGCCAACCACACCCATGTCCCCTGTTCGTGAACAAAATGAAAGAAATAAGAATGGAAGAACGAATTTGAATGGATAGTTGTAAGTTATGCAGTAAAGGAAGTACCTTGGGGAGAACATAACCTCCTATCTCTACTTGTGTTGACGTTTCGCGTGCTACCAATGGAGAAACTACGTAAAATCTCATTGCTTCTTTCACCACCTGATCAAGATACGGGAATCTTGATTGAAGATCATCAGCAGTTGGAATCTTATCGTGTGGACCAAATGCATCGATCTCTTCAAGCAACTTCTTTTCGACTTCTGGGTGCCCAGAAACCAGATAAACAATGGAGGAAAGTGTAAATGATGTGGTTGCAGATCCAGCAAGGAGATGCTCGTATGTGACACCACTGATGTAGTCTGGTGTGAATAATTTTGTTGTAGTAGTCTCTGATTCCCTTGCGTTCAATATCAGTGACAAGAAATCATTCGATCCTCTTTCTTTGTCTTCCATCTTCTTGACCACAATCTCATCAATTTGACAATTCAAGTTCTTGTTTGTTCTTTCAATTTTCCAGTCCAGGGTGTACGGAATTCTCTTGAGTATCTGGCGAAAGGGCTCTTGGAGTATCGGGAGAAGGAGTCCTATAATGATTGAAAACGAGGCCGACAAGTCCATTTTGAGCATCTTTGTAGAGTAGATGTGTTGCTTGATGAAAGAGTCGATTTGGGTATCGTTGTGTTGATGGTGGATAGGTTTAGAGAGGCCAAAATCAAAACCAAAAGCCGCTTTTCCGATCACATCAGTAGCCATTTTGAGTGAAAGTTCGTTTAAGTTTATGTCTTGATCCTCTTCGATTGGGAGATTCTGAGATGTGGTTTCGATGAATGATTGCATCATTGGGATTAATTTTGCCAAGTGTGATGGCTGGTACATTGAGAGTATCGTGTTCCGCATTGTTGACCATCTTGAATCCCTGAAATTGAGAAATTGAGATCGATCGTTCGTGTGAGCTAGTACAAGTTTGCGTAGTTGCAGGGTACAAGTTGTGAATGCAGAGGTACCTTATCCAAAAGAGACCTTTCCGATGAAGTGGGGAAGCCAAGATAGGCGAAGGGATGCTTCTGTTTGGAAATTCTTTGAATTTCTTGATCCCGACTTGTCTGCATAGCTCTGGATCAGCTACAATCACTAATGGCTGTCTTCCCATATGAAACCTGATCAACATTTACACAACATTCAAGTTGACCAATTTTGACTTTACAGACTCTGTTCATTTCACTCTCATACTCATCTTTTTCCTAATACGACAAACAGTTTGACTTTCTTGTCAAAATTAGCAAACTTTAGAAACCACAATATGATATGATATGATATACTCCATGATTGGATAGAAATCAAAAATGGAAGTGAAACCTGAAGATCGGGCCATATTTGCTGGCGAGAAGAGAGAACAAATCGGGACCATGTTGAGCAAGCAAAGGCAAGTGTCCTACAAAGGGAATGGCTGGCGGACCTGGTACTTTCCGAACACCCCAAAATGGTCCATAAAAGTAGACCAAAATCCCAGCTACCAAGGCCAATATCGTGAATATTGATGAAGAAGACGACAAGGAGAAGGAAGGTGGTGTTGTTAATGGAATCAATCCTCTAAACTGTGCGATTAGTTTAGAGATTGATGTTTCCATTTGAAAAGAAAGAGATGATTAGGGTAGTGGAGACGAAAAGGGTATTTATGGAAAGACAAAAAGGGAATCAAATGGCGGATGGTTTTGGTTGAATTTGGCATCTTGTTAAGCAGTTTGTCTTGTCATTATTCCCATTCGAAGTGGTTGTGGTTGTGTGGGGTAGGGACTAGGGAGTCGTCTTTATGGTATGTATCCACGTCATACATTTCTTATATGTTACCAAAGATAATAATATAATTATCGAATTAATTCTTTTGCAACTTGTAACAAGATCATACAGTTTGAAATCTTTTCAATATGTTTGTCAACATCTTACAACACAGGTTCTTGATGAATCTAACACCATTTGTTATGCAATTGAGTCTTTACAATCTTCATAAAACTTGTTAAACCAGATTTTATGTCAAGAAATTATGTGTCGAGCTGATTGTCATGAACAATAAAATATGAAAATTTTGAAGTGTTAAACTCGGTTAAATGAACCAATTTTTCCTTCTTCATAGGCAAGGGTATGTTATTGGATCTTGAAACACTGTCTATCACAATTTTGAATAACTCAATGTCTTAACTCATAACAATGAAAATGCATATTAAGACACCATCTCGAGCTGCAATGCAAATGCATCTTCCATCTTTAGATATCAATGTTATAGATGTCACAAATTGAAAAAAACTTTATTGACTAGATATTCCAGCTCATTGTTTCTCATCATTTGTTACACTTGTTTTGAGAAAAACAAAACCAAAAGATTGTGCTTTAAGCAACAGTTACAATTCCTTTTGATTTTCGTTTGGGACTCCACCATCTTCAAGATAAGATATCCATGTTTAGCAATGCTGTATAATGAAAGACTCATCATGTATATATTGTACTCCGAATGACATAATTTTGGTGTAAGACTTTATCGATGCTTACTAAGAATATTTGCAACTTGTTCCTATAAAATTCACCAAGTTATCAATCATACAAAAAATGAACGTGAACATGATTCATAAGCTACAATAACAAGTGCTGACTGAAGTTGATGTGCAAAGTAAAGGAGTCAAAGTTTTGGTCACAAATATGTTGCACACTAATCTTATGCACTGCAAGTTAGGAGTCAAAGTTTTCAAGGGTGAAGAACTACTGTCAGTGATGCGTACAATCACAAGAAATAGTTCAATAACGTAACATTTTTTGTTGAGATATTGGAAACAAGTGTCACTTATATGGTAAAGGCATCAAAACATTCGTTAACCAAATTAATTAAAAAATAGTATCCATGCTATTTCTAGCAATTAAGAAACTTTTGCAAGTGGTAGCACAAAAAAAAACATCTTGATAAAAAATAATAAGGTTTTTTTTTTTTTTTTTTTTTAGTTAGGATTTTACTAGACTCGTCTACTAACGTAGCAAACCTATCCTTATCAATTTCTTCACATATTTACATCATTTGTCTCTTTTGAAAAGCATTGAACAATTTTCCTTTTCAAAAATCTTTGAAGGCGTCAATTTTAAGCATTTTCTAAAATAACATTAAAATTCATGGTTTTCAAATTAAATACTTGCACATTTCAACATTTTTGAGTTATCAACTCAAATATATGTTTTTCTCGGTTAAAAGATCTTAAGGAATGTGCATTTGTTTTTGCCATCAAAGCAACTTGTTTTGCAACATGTGGAGAGAACTAGATCCTAAAGGACGTCTCACCTCAAAATAATATACTATTCTATAGAATGTAAGTTGCATACAAACAGTGATTGGTAAAAATCAAGCACCTTTAATTACATTGGTGAAAATCTTTGATAAATTTGTTGTGAGCAATTCATATCTCCTTCCACCATCATGTGCAAGTGCCCATCTATTAAGCGGATGACTCTCCAACCAATGTCGAGCATGTGGATTTAGCTTTTCAATTTCTTACATGATGGAGTTGAACTTTTGAATTTGATTCTGACTCCTGGCACGATAAGCTAAAGCTTTCAATTCTGAATTACAAAAGTTGTCATAAAATAAAAGTTGTTGATGAAATGTCGTAAACAATACCTTTAATATATATATATATATATATATATATATATATATATATATATATATATATATATATATATATATATAACTTAATGAAGCAAGTTATTGAAATGTCATAAAGAATAATTAAGAAATATAACAATACCTATGAAAACCACATGACTCTAACCATGGAGATCCATGTTCAGTGATAACCTTAAGGATTCCACCATGACAATTAGATATTGTCTAATATGCCTTCACGATCTTTCACCACATGATTCTTGACATGAGAAAGAAACCAATCCCAAGTATCATAAGATTCATTTTCTACAATAGCAAATGCAAGTAGCAAAATTTGATTATCACCATCAACTCCCATTGCAATCAACATCTTACCCTTGTACTTACCATACAAGTGTGTGCCATCAATGCTAATCACCGGTCGACAATAGTGAAACTCTTTGATAGAGGGAGCAAAAGCCCAAAAAACACACCTAAATTCAACTTCATCCACATCGGTCGATCTTGAAACACACCATTCAACTATAGTTTCTGGAATGAACTTTTGAAGTGCGCCTAGATATTTTGGTAAAGCAACATAAGACTCTTCCCAGTTTCCAAACACACGTTCAATGGATTTTTGCTTTCCAACCCAAACCTTTTTATATGAAGGAGTATAGCCTAGTGTTTCAACTATTTCAGCTCTCTATGTAATATCCCAAAAATACAGTCTGAAAATTTCGTTTTAAATTAGTAATAAAACCATATTCATCAAATGTCATATAAGAATCATAAAGAATGTATCTCAAAATATCTTAACAACTGTCAAATATATCAGAGTATAAACATCCCAGGCTGAACAAATGGTGTGTGCCCTGCAATCTTCCCGAGCTCCTCTTTTAAAAACTGAGTACCTGAAACCAAAACTGAAAACCATAAGCACGAAGCTTAGTGAGCTCCCCCAAACTACCACATACCATACAATAACATGTAAACACATACTGGGCCTTGCCCACTGCATCAGACCAAAGTCCGGAAACTGCATCGGGCCGAAACCCGGACTAACTGGGACCATGTCCCCTGCATCGGACCGAAGTTCGGAACTACATCGGGCCGAAGCCCGGACTAACTGGGGCCTTGCCCCCTGCATCGGACCGAAGTCCAGAAACTGCATCGGACCGAAGCCCGAACTAACTGGGACCATGTCCCCTGCATCGGACCGAAGTCCGGAAACTGCATCGGGCCGAAGCCCGGACTAACTGGGACCTTGTTCCCTGCATCGGACCGAGGTCTGGAAGTGACTGATCATAGCATAGCATAACACATATCAACTAGTATAAACACATATACTGCATACTGTATCGGACTGAAGTCCGGAACATATAACACATAAACATGCTTGAATCACAGAGACATCAAGCGTACTGAACTACTGCATCGGACTGAAGTCCGGAACTACTGCTAACTAAACGGGCCGACATTGTGGCCGTAGACCCGTTCCTACTGGAAGGAAACTCACCTCACACTGCTGAAGTCCCGTAGACACAATCCCACAATGCTGAAGTCCCGCAGACTCAACCCCAGCTGTTGGATGACAGATTCCCGAACTGTCAACACCAAGATAACACCCAATTAATAATTGGGTTCTAACACATAACTATAAATACATACTTTGGGTATATACTACATTACCCCTAACTTGGCTTACCCAAGCCCAAGGCCCAATCCATAGGCCCAAACTCAACTAGGGATCAAAGCCCAACATATGGCCCAATTTTCCAAATTGGGCCTAAGCCTCTACATGGACTTCCCTGAAGGCTCGATTGCTTGGTCCAGTCCAACATGTCTCATTCTATGGGCCCAATATCATACAACTCTCTAGCCCAAACTATGGCCCATCTATGGCCCAATTTTCCAAATTGGACCCAATCCTTCATATGGGCCTTACCCTAGAGCCCAACTAATTACTCTAGTCCATTTGATTATTCTTGGATGGCCCAACACAAGGCCCAAGTGAAATTAGGGTTTATCATAAAATAATAATTAGGGTTAAGTGTTTCTCACTTAACCCATTAAGGGCTTAACCCACTAAGGACTTAATTCATTAAGTCCATTATTGCTTAGATTGATTTCTGCCAATGATTATTATTTAATATTTCACTTGTTAAATAATTCTCGTGTGTCTTGATAATTTCTCAAATATTAGTATTTTCTGAATTAGCTCATTAAGGACTTAGTCCATTAAGTCCTTTATTCTACTAGATAAATGACATGAAATAGTTTGGGCTTAATTCACAATCCAAACCCAATGGCCCAAAAGTGGGTCCAAATAAGTCCAAGGCCCAAATACTCATAATTAGGGTTTTCCACCCAAACATGGCCCAATAGGCCCAAAACTAATCTCTAAGCCCATTAGGGTTTTCTAGCGAGGCACCACCTACTACCACCTCGGGTAGTGGTGGTCACGGCGGCCACCACCTTACGGTGGTGGTTATTATTATTATTATTCCATGCTAATTACAGATACAAGGTTTTATCCAAAATAACACACACTCACTAATTAATACACACACACACTATACTAAATAATCACACACCCGCAACCACCTAAGGGTGGCAAGCGGTGGCGCCCGGCGGCAGCGACGCGGGAAGGCGGTAGTGGCGGCAGAAGGTGGTTGTGAATCTCTTTCAGTTTCCCTGCCCAAACAAGAATCCATACCACATGAGACTTAGAAAATATGTTCATACACCCGCTAAACCACGCACACAGCCACCTCTCCACGGTGGCTGGTGGCAGCAAAATAGATAACAAGGCGGCAGCCACCATGGTTGGCAACCATGGTGGTGTTTCTCGGGTATTTCCGGCCAATCAACACACCTGTCCCTCCACAAATGCCTACAACAACATGAATGAGCGAACACATACCCCCACAGCCACACCAAGGTGGCGGATGTCGCCGGAAAAGGTAGTAATGGCGACTACGAAGGGCAGCGGTGGCAGAAACGCTGCATACAGCTCCGACGAACCGAAAAGGAACGAAAGGGCAGGAGAGTTAGGTTGCAATTTGACTTTACTGAGAGGTTCAGGTCGTTCGCAGCCCGCTGTTCGTCGTTCACAGCTTGCACTCCAGACTCGACAATCTTCCCCGCTATCTTCAACGTCTTTAGCAGCTGCGAGCAATGTAACAGTGGCACTCACCAACGAGGCAGCAAGCGGAACCGGTGGCTCACGACGGTGTCACGGAGGCGGCAGGCGTCGGCGTTTGAGGCTTCATCTAGTCGGAGCGCAAGGGAGAAACCGATGATGGCGGCTAGAGGAGTGGAGGGGTGGCGGCCGACACTTCTCTAGTGTTAGGGTTCACAATTGATTCATCAGAATATATATATATACCTGGTCCTTATACAAATTTCCCATAAATACAATTTTGGTCCCTCCTTCCTTCTTTTCTTTCAAAATAAGTTCATATTTTACACTTTTAACCCTGCCTTGCGAAATCTTTACAAATTGAATCCAAAACTTACATTTAAGCCCTAATCCTATAAATTTCTTTCATAATAGATCCCTGCATTACCAATAAACCCTTCAGCCCTCAAATCTTTTCAATTTAATCTCGAACTTACTCTTTTAACCCCCGACTTCTAAAATTCTTCACAAATTAGTACGGGACTCACATTTACTAATTTATTTAAATAAACGGGGCGTTACACTCTAAGAAAGAATACTGATAGAAGGTTGCTCTTTTATAAGGTGCCTAGTTTAGATAACAATCAAGCTTGCATTTAGGTTCGGATGGTCTTGAGAAAGCTTATAGTGTAAACAAGTATGCGGACCGGTATATGTTGTAATTTCAAAATATACACTACGTTTACATTTACTTGCATGAAGTTTCCATTTACAACTAGATTGTAAGTATAACTTCCATCTTAGAGTCCAAATAGTTAGGCATGAGTCAATGGCCTCAAATTGTCTATGTGTCTTAATGTTATGGATCTTGATTACTCTAACAACTTCATCTTTATCCTTGAAAGAATCTTTTCCCAACTCTCGCATAAAATCATTCTTACTCGTTGAGTGTGACACAATCCAATTTGCATCAATATTCAAATTTTTTCCTTCCATATTAGTAAAAGTTGAAGGTACTTGAACATTGTTGTCAAAAGATGCTTCTTCATCTCCAACAATATTTCATTTAACTCAGCTTCATTATCTATATTCATCACATTAGTCACAACAACAACTTGAGAGATTATAGAAAAATCGTTATTTTCAATCATGTCGATAAAAATTCATCTACAAAATAAACAAAAACAAGCAAAAATTGATCATACCAATCTGTGATAACAAGAAAAAAGAAACATAATGAGATGTTTGCAACCAATTCCATCTATAAAGAGATAAAAACACAAGTTGTGATAAAATTCGTCTACAAAAAAATTAAACATAAGCAAAAATTGATCAACAATTCCATATGAACAGGAAATGAGAAACGAGTAGAAAAATGAAAAAAGAAGCAGAAAAAATTAAACAGAAGCAGGGGAAAAAGTGTTTGTCATTTTAACGATCAGGAAGGATACCAAGTTTTGTAGACAGGAAGAATCAGAGTCAAGAAAAGAAACAATCAGGAAGAATTAGAATCGAGAAAACCTTTGCATACCTTTAATCGTGTTGGAGATGAGTTAGAGATGGGTAGAGGAGGCTGTAGGTGCCCGTCGATGGGTGGAGGAGGCTGCAGGAAGAAGAACAACGAGAGTAGAGCCCTAACTTGAGATTTCACATTTTTTTTTTGTTAAACCGTCCTCGTTCCAGGGGAAAATGTATTTTTTAAACAATAATATTATTTTTCAAATTAAAGTAATTGTAATATGGTAAATATTTTTCAAAATCATTAAGAAAAACTAAATAGTAAAGAAAAATGAAAAGAAATACTAATATGGTAAATATTTTTCAAAGTACACTAAAGTGGTAAATACTTTCTTCAATCACACTATTATGTTCAAAAACTCAATTGTTAGACCAGTGTGGGCAATGCCTACTAGCACCTCGTACCTCCCGTTTTTGCGTGTTATGTATCTCTCGTGGTGATGGTAACAAAAGGCAACGACACAATTTGAGAGAGGAACACCATCCCTCAACATCATTTTTTAGGGAGGAACACCATCCCCCTTTCTTCCCAATGCCAGTTTCTTCTTTCTCGCTTCTGATATGGCTAACCCTTAACCTTTAACGTCGGTAACCATACTGCACAACCTTATTCTACCACCTAGTAAACTAGTTCTGCCTTAGGCAATATGTTGTTGACATCTGCCACACACTTTCAATTAGTTGGTCATTTCTTGCATTTAGTAGGCTACTTACTCTTCAACTGGATTTTTTATTTAGCATATTAAATCATAATAAATTTCACAAGATGCATCGTCCATTATATATATATATATATATATATATATATATATATATATATATATATATATATATATATATATATATATATAGGGCCGACTCTACCATTTGCAAAACTAAGCAACAACTTAGGGCCTCCAATTCTAAAGGGCCCCCAATTTTAAAGCTTATTCTATTTTATATATATATATATATATATATATATATATATATATATATATATATATATATATATATATATATATATATATATATATATAAGTATTTCTTGAAGACAAGTTGGAGCTTGGATCGATGCTAAAAGTGATGGTTTATGTAACGCCCGTAGGTTCGGCCTAGTCAATTTAGAGGTAATAGGGGTCGAAAACGAATTTTCGACAAAAGATTATTTAGAATAAATAATCTCAACCAAGTTATAGTATATGTTACAAGGGTTCCGTACATATAAAGAACGCCGAAATCCGAATTATAACGAAGAAGTTATGACCCGTCGAAGCTTCGCGACGGAACCAGCACGACACCGGGAAGCGTAAATAGTGAATTTACGATGGAGCGATATTCAGCCTTAGCAATTCAAACAAAAGTTGTAGAATTCGTTAAACCGAGAGTGTCCATAAAAAGACCGCCCAAATCTGACTTCGTATGAGGAAGTTATGATTTTTCGAAGTTCGGCTTAGCAGTGTACAACCCGAAATCTGAATATTAGATCGAGCGGTTTTTAGCCGACATAACCTAAACAAGAATCGAATATCTCATTATTTGTAGCGTAACGATAAAAAGACAGACGAAAACGGACGTCGGATGAAGAAGTTATGAGATTTTAACGGACCAATCCAATCCTGGTCATTACGCGAGCGAATGCACAACCAAGAGAGAAGTCTTCTTTAAGTGTGGTGAAGAGGGACACTTCAAGCAAGACTGCGCAAGGAAAGAAGAAGCTACTAATCCGAATATGCCGCCAAAACCAAATGCAAGAGCATTTCAGATGATCCTTGACGAAGCAGATGACAACGTGAGGAATCAAGGATAAGGACTTCATATCCGAAGATCGAGTTATACAATAGCCATAATATCGTATAATGTAGCCTGTTAGAGGCATAGTCTAGGGTGAACTAGAACACCTATGTAATCATTTCAAGGAATAATATAAAACCTTCGTTTTGATATTTGATGTGTTAAGTTGTTATGTGATTTTCTTGTATGGTGACTTGGAAAACTACGGGACAATACTTGGGACGAGTACGAGTAGGTGTGAATGGTAGTAGAGGCTTATACTACCGGAAGCACAGGACTCACGATTGGATCAGGGAAACTCACAAGGTTACCAAGAAGCTAGTAATTGATACCGTTTTATTCAAGTATGTCGTTACCATCGTTTCGGTAATACCTGTTATTTTAACCCTAGCGGTCATATCAAATTGAGTCCGACTACGATAAGTATGTTAAATAGTTCAGAGAACCAAGTCCGATGTAGCATCTGACTTAAGCTAAAAGCTTGAAGTGAAAGACAATCAAAGCGATCAGTAGAGGTATCGTGATAATTGCTTGTAGCTAGAAATGCTACCTTATAAGATGTGATTAGAACATGAAGGAAGGTATAGCATGTTCCGGAAGACTCTAAAAGACCTAAGTCTAAGCGTTGCAACATATGATGATAGGTCATTAGAATATGACACATCGATCCATTGTAGTAATAAGATAACATATCTTAAGTTTGTTAAGAAGAAGAAGAAGGAGCCTCCAGTGAGGATCGATATTGTGACTTGAAGGTCATAATTTGGAGTCTAACGTGAGATAGGGAGTAGGAGCAAGATCGAGCACCATCTATAGTCAAGAAGTCCAAGAGTTAGATACTTGTTCAAAGCGACATAAAAGTTACGATTATTACCTAGGATGAAGAGAGAACATATAAAGTCATCATGTGAGCCATGTTTCGTTGATGATTCCGGGACGTAATCATCCTAGGGGGGAGATACTTGTAACGCCCGTAGGCCCGAGTTAGTCAATTTAGAGGTAATAGGGGTCGAAAACGACTTTTCGACAAAAGATTATTCAGAATAAATAATCTCAACCACGTTATAGTATATGTTACAAGGGTTCCGTACATATACAGAACGCTGAAATCCGAGTTATAACGAAGAAGTTATGACTCGTCGAAGTTTCACGACGGAACTAGCACGACACCGGGAAGCGTAAATAGTGAATTTACGATGGAGCGATATGCAGCCTTAGCGATCTAAACGAAAGTCGTAGAATTCGTTAAACCGAGAGCGTCCATAAAAAGAACGCCCAAATATGACTTCGTATGAGGAAGTTATGATTTTTCGAAGTTTCGGCTTAGCAGTGTACAACCCGAAATCCGAATATTAGATCGAACGGTTTTTAGCCGACATAACTTAAATGAGAATCGAATATCTCGTTATTTGTAGCGTAATGATAAAAAGACAAACGAAAATGGACATCGGATGAAGAAGTTATGAGATTTTAACGGACTAATCCTGTCCCGGCCTGTTAAATAATATAACTTTTAAAATAAAGTCAAAATTAGCTGACGGAGTCTAAACGAACGTTGTAGAGTACGTTCCCGCCTACACGTGGATATAAAGAACGTTGAAAACGGAGCTCGTATGTGAAAGTTACGAATTTGTAAAGTTTAGACGCGAATTTGCGAAGCCTGTTGCTCGACTGATGACGTGGCAAGATCCTAGCCGTTGCTTGCTGATCACGCCTCGCTTCGATTGAAGGACACGTCGCCCTTCGCTACGCCCAGCGTCCGAGCTCGGAATGCGCCGCGTACACGAGCCCTTCCTCGGTCCAGCTTAATCCACGTCGCACCATCCGGAGCCTGCCACCTGCTGACCTTATCCGAGACTACGCCCCGCGTAGTGTTGCTGAACGCCCAGCGTAGGTCCGAGCTTTGGCCTATAAAAAGGGCTGCGAGGCTGCCATCTTTTTCACACCTTTCTTCACTCTCTCTCTGTCTCTATAAATTTCTTTCTCTCTCTAGGGTTCCAACCCCCCCCCCCCCCCTAAACTCTAGGTAAAACCCCTAGCACCCGAAGGAAGCCCCGATGCTCTCAGAGTCCCGAGAAAAAGGGTCTTTCGGTTTTGAAACGCTGCTCCAAACAAAGCCCGGTTTTCTATAAAACCCGCTGTAAGTGAGCTATGCCTACGCTATTTTTAATATAGCTTCTAATTAATTATAGTAACATCATTAGGACCTTAAAATAATTATTTGGGCTATTATTATGAGTTATATAGAGTGTTGTTTAACGCTTATATAATAATAATAAAAGCTAGACTATTAATTAGTCGCGGTTAACGTGAGACTAAACCCTAGTGGTATTGATACTAGGTTTTGTTGAGGGAAAATTATTTTGAGATAACGAAGCGCTGTTCGAGTACAGAGTCACCACCTTTCAAGTGAGTGCATAGTCCCCTTCATGAACATGATTTTAATACAAGTATTGATTGAATGTATTAAATATATGTTTATGTGCGAATTATTTGATGTTGTTTGAATTACGTGTTAAATATCATACCTAGTTATTCATAATGATTTAGGTTAATGAGTAAACCCAAAATTTGTTATGAGGGTCATTGGGTAGTATCTCCTTATGAGTACGAGTAAGATATTTACGGAGAATAGAACCCTTAAACATGTCATTGATCCAGAAGCACATATTAGACATAGTCATTTGTCCCTAGTCCGAGAGTATGGATTGGACTCAGTCAACTGTCATTAATCCAGGAGTATGGATTAAGACATAGTCAGTTGTCCTTAATCCGAGAGTATGGATTAAGACATAGTCAGTTGTCCTTAGTCCGGGAGTATGGACATGACATAGTCATCTGTCATTAATCCGGGAGTACGGATTTAGATACAAACCAATTGTCCCTCATCCGTGAGTATGAAATAGATACAATCAAGGACTCGAGAGCATGGATTAGATCCGGAGTAAGAGGTAAAATTTAAGGTCCATGAGTATGGATAGTCTCGTTGTGAGGACTGACGGGGTGGGGTAAGAGTTGATTATATATATGGGGAAATCGTATATTGTGTGAGTTTATATATATATATATATATATATATATATATATATATATATATATATATATATATATATATATGCTATAACATTGTGGGATTGAAATCCCTATGTACTCACCAGGTTTCCCAACCTGACCCACTCAGTTTATTTATATCTCAGGTGTTGATATGAAGTCACATTACACTGAGAGATTAAGGAGATATAAATCACTAGTGATAATGAATGTAAGTTCTGTTTATGCTTATGTTTCTGTATTGACGATGACATCCTAAATGTTTTAAAATGAATAAAAATACATTTCCTTGGAAATGCCTTGATAATGTAATTATCATGTTTTTCTGGGAACAAATTTCACAACATTTTTCTTAAAAGAGATACTCTGACTTTTATAAAGTATAAACAAAATCGGTCTTTTCTAGCCGTGAAAATGGGGATGACACAGTTTATAAAACTAAGGGTCTCAAGTTTGAAACTGTTTGCTTACTTGTTGGGTTACAAAAACAAGTTGGAGCTTGGCTCGATGCTAAAAGTGATGGTTAATAAAACTAAGGGTCTCAAGTTTGAAACTGTTTGCTTACTAAGGGTATCAAGTTTGAATCTATTTGCTTACTATGACGTTTGTTTATATTTCTACGGATTATTTGTATTTTGTCAAAAATTTAGGTTTTATGATATATGGAGCCATGTCTGTTTAATTGCAAAACTTCGATGGGTCATAACTTCTTCGTTATAAATCAGATTTCAGCGCTCTAGGAAATCCTTGTGACATATACTATAACTTTGGTTAAGATTATTTATGCTAAAAAATCTTCTATAAAAAGTCATTTTTAACGCTTATTATCTTATTGCTTAGCTTGAATCTGCGAGCGTTACAAATGATGCTTATATATGGATAAAATCCTAAAAATTAGGGTTTAAAGGTTAACCACATATACCCTACATATGTTGTGTACGCACATCATAGTAAGGCTCGCCCAAGTACGCCTAGAATACACAAAGTATGCTCAACTTACTAACCGCCTGGCTAAAATTACCAAAATGCCACTGTGGGCCATTCTTGCAATCTTTCTCAAACCCAATGGTCAAAATGCAATATTCTTTCATACTTAGGGCTGAAATTGAAAATACGTCATCATCAGGATGTTAAAATTCTCCCCCACTTGGACTAGAATTCGTCCTTGAAGTCAGCTGCCATGAATAACTCAGGATAATGCTCCCACATCTCCGCATCCGGCTCCCAGGTCCACTTGGAGCCTTGCCGATGTTGCCACTGAACCTTTACCAAAGGTATCTTGTTGTTGCGCAGAACCTTCATTTTTCTCTCCAGTATCGCTACTGGCCTCTCAATATAATTAAGGCACTCATCAACCTGAATGTCATCCAAAGAGACCACTGACTTATCATCCAACATGCACTTCCGCAACTGCAAAACATGGAAAGTGTTTTGGATCTGGCTGAGCGCACTCGGAAAATCCATCCGGTAGGCCACCCTGCCTTGGCTGGTGATCACACAGGACAGACCAATATACCAGGGACCCAATTCCCCCTTCAGTAGTACCATATCGTTGAACTGAAATTCCAACTCTAATTGGCGCTGGTCGGCATAACTCTTCTACCGACTCTGAGCTATCTGCAGTCTTTGTCAGATCTGTTGAATAAGTTCTGTGGTCTGAAGGAGTACCTCAGTCCTTCCCATGGCTCTGTAACCAACCTCTCCCTAACAAACTGGGGTATGACATCTCCGATCATACACGAGCTTAAAAGTCTGGGCACCAATGTTGGAGTGGTAGCTATTATTGTAGGAAAACTCCGCAAGATGTAGGTAGGAATCCAAACTCCCACCAAAATCTATAACAAAAGCCCGTAACATATACTCAAGTGTCTGGATGGTCCGCTCACTCTGTTCATCTACCCAATTTCTCATGGAACTTCTGCTAGAATCGATAAGTGAACCACACATCTTGGTTTGATATATTGGAGACTGGAAGCCTATGGCGAGCAACAATCTCTTGAACATACATATCGGCCAACTTTTCGACCGAGGAGCTCACCCGAATGGCCAAAAATTAGGCACTCTTGGTCAATCGATCCATGATGACCCATATAGCATCTAAACCCTTGGCAGTTTTCGGTAGGTTGGTGATAAAATCCATGGTGATTTGTTCCCACTTCTACATGGGAACCTATAAAGGATGCAGCTTGCCATGTGGCATTTGATGCTCGGCCTTGACCATCCTACAGGTCAAGCACCTCTCAACATACCAGGATATCTACCTCTTCATACATGACCACTAGTAACCTAGTCTCAAATCCTGATATATCTTGGTGGCTCCCAGGTGTATTGAAAAGCGAGACTTATGAGCCTCCCCCAAAACCATCTGCCTGATGCCACTAGAAACCGGAACCCAAACCTGTCCACACCGGGTCAACACTCCCAGACTATCGGTGGCAAATCTTTTGATCTCGCCCATGATCCTCTCTTGTTTCTAGTTCTCATTCTTGACTCCTTCTATCTGTTCCCCTCTGATCAAATATAAAATTAGAGAATCAATGGATATCCTCATACACATGTCCCCAGCTGAAGATCCACCCGACTTGCGACTCAAGGCATCCGCGTCTACATTCGCTTTACCTGGATGGTAAAGGATCTTACAGTCATAATCATTGAACACGTCCAGCCACTTGCACTGCCTCATGTTCAGGTTCGGCTGGTCCATAAGATATTGCATACTCTTGTGATATGTGTAAATGGTACAATAGACCCCATATAGATAATGTCTCCAAATCTTGAGGGCAAATTCCATTGCCCCTAACTCCAGGTCATGATTAGGATATCGTGCTTGATGCGGCTTCAGCTGTCGAGAAGCATATGCAATCCCTCATCCCCTCTGCACAAGAATCACCTCCAAACCAGTGATGGATGCATCACAAAATACCATGAAATCCTTGACACCCTCTGGAAGGGTCAATACCAGGGCCTCACATAACCTCTGCTGCAGCATCTCAAATGCAACCTGCTGCTTAGGTCCCCAACGAAAATTCACACCCTTCCTCGTCAGACGAGTGAGGGGTACTATAATCTTGGAGAAATCCTGAATAAATATTTGATAATATCCTGCTAATCCCAAGAAACTCCTGATCTCCAAAGGAGATTTTAGGACTTCCCACTACATAACCGCCTCGATTTTGGCCGGATCAACCAAAATCCCATCCTGATTAACGAGACGCCCCAAGAACTAGACCTCTCGTAACCAAAACTCACACTTCGAGAACTTGGAATATAGCCATTCTCGCCTCAAGACCCTAAGAAGCTCTCGAAGGTACTCTTTATGCTGCTCTCTGGTCTTGGAATATACCAAGATGTCATAAAAAAACTGATCGATCGAGCATCATCCTGCATACCTGATTCATCAAATCCATAAACACCATATGCGTATTGGTGAGCCAAAATGGCATCACCACGAATTCATAATGCCCATACCGGGTCCAAAATGTTTTCTTCTCCACATCCTCCTCTCTCACCCCTACCCGATGATATTCAGACCTTAGATCGATCTTGGAGAACCAAGATGCACCTTACGACTGATCAAAGAGGTCGTCAATCCGTGGAAGGGGATAACAGTTCTTCACTGTCAACTTGTTCAACTCTCGGTAATCAATGCACATCCGGTGTGAACCATCCTTCTTCTTGACGAACAATAACGATGCTGCTCACGATGAACTACTCGGTCTGATGAACTGCTTGCCTTACAGCTCGTGAAGCTGAGAGGACACCACCTGCATCTTAGGCGGTGCCAAACGGTATGTCTCCTTGGCAATCAGAGCCGTACCTAGCACTAGATCAATCCTGAACTCAACCTGCCTCTCAGGGCACACCGAGTAACTCTTATGGAAACACGTCAATGAGCTCCCTAACGACCGACATATCAAAAACTGAAGTCTGCTCTCATACCAGGGTATCAATTAAATACACAAGATAACTCATACAACCGTGTTGAATATACTGTCGAACCCTGGTAGCAGAGTAAAAACCTAACCCAATCCTGGTACGCTCCCCGTAGATAACCAACTCTCCCCCACCTGGGGTTCGAACCACCACTCATTGACCCTCGTAGTCTATCATAGCACCAAACATGTTCAGCCAATCCATCCCCACTATCACACATACTTCCCCCATGGAGATCAGAATCAAATCGAACGGATAAGGTACCCCAAAAATCTTCAAAATACAACCCTGATAAACCCTAGATGCAGAAACCCCATGTTCATTGGCGATAGAAACCCACAACGGACACTCTAACTCTATTATTGGCATATCAAACCCCCTACTGAACATCTAGGATACAAAAGATCGACTCGCGCCCGAGTCAAAAAGCACAAGAGCAGGCAAAGAGTTCACTAGGAAGATACCTAACGAATCATAAACATAAGCATATCATAAATAACTCGACAGAATATAAATAGAAACACACCAGTAACGATGTATGTGCTGCCCTGGCCTCCTCGGCAGTGAGCTGAAAAGAACGACCTCGATCCCTTAGGGGCTATGCTCTACCCTGGTGCCCATCGGTGATCCCCAGAGTGGCTGGCATCGGGGCATGTGTAGGCTTGGTGGCAAGTAATGGACAGTTGACCTTTACATGGACAACCTGATCACAATGGTAGCAAATCCTGGTGCTCGGTACTAGGGCCAGCCGACGACAATCGCTTGCAAAGTTCCCCTCCTTTTTCACATTTGTGGCATCCAGCAAATGATCAGTAAGGACCCTTATGAACCTTGCCTCACTTCCCACAAGTGTATCCCCTCTGCCCTCCAGACCTTGAATCAACGGGATTGAACCGCTTTGCTACAGGCTACGACTGTATATGGGCCTGCCTCAGCTCCCACGTATGGAGCTCCATCTCAATCTCCTGCCTCATCATGGCCTCCTGTAACTTAGTGAGTGAACCATCTCGCTGAGTGGACACTAACTGGCGGATATCTGTCTTGAGCATGCTCAAGTACCGGGTCATTTGAGCTTGCTCGGAAGCATCAAAATCAGTGCATAATAGTGCTCTCTCAGTAAACATCTTGGTGATCTTAGTCACCAACTTCGTCCCCTACCTCAGGTCCAGATACTCCTAGGCTAATCTTTCTTTCTCTTTCTCTCTCTCTCTTTCTCTCACACACACACACAACCAAAGGGACGTATCTCGAGCGGAACATATCGAAAAACTGCTCCCATGAAATAATAGCTCTCTGCTCTAGAGTGTATGAACCAGTAACCAATCTCCACCAAACCTTCACTCCAGACCGTAGAAGGTTCGGAGCCTATTTGACCTTCTGGTTAGCTGTGCACGAGCAAGTAAAGAAACATTCCTCAATTTTGAACAACCACCTTATGACAATGATAGGATCCTGGACTCCATCAAAGACCTAAGGATTCGTATTATCGAAGTCCCAGTACCGGAAGGATCCCCCCCCCCCCCCCCGCCAATCCCCACAGTAGCTACAACGACAATAGCCTGTGAAAGTGAAACGTATCAGTCATCGAAGAACTCCATCATGGCGTTATTGATAGATACAAATAAATCTGGTATCTACCCCCGGATAGCAGTCACAACCTCAATAGAGATCAACGCTCTAATCTCTTCCTCAGTCAACCCTGGCCTATCCTGGCCACTCGCTCCGGCTCCTGATCCGGATCCTGAATTAAATCACCTCATAACCACTATATTGATAATAAACCAAAAAATATTAGATGAGGCGCATATCATACCATACGAGCTATTCCAAATAACGAAACCCCAGGGGTTGTGACTTCCCTACTACGCGTACATGTCCTATGCTTCCGGTAGTACGCGCCCATACTACCTTCCACACCTACCCAAATTTGTCTCAAAGGATTATCACAACAACCCTAACAACACATACTAGCAAACACATACATCCTATTCTCACTCCCTAGAGAAAGGCTAGACATTCCTCAATTGGCCAGCTGACCCCGCACAACTCATCCATGAAACTTCCACCAACCCTGCAACACTTGTGTATGCTAATCATACATAACACTGGATTCCATAGACAATAGAATACTTGATTCTACCCTAAGCGCACAACCAGACAAGGAACAAAAAATAAGTCCAAATCAAACATTCTTAGGCTATAAAATCTTAGTTATGTATAATTTTTATGCATACTCTAAGCAATAACAATATTAATGTCAATTTCATTCAGGAATAACCCTAGGCTATCAAGCATCATATATATGATGAAATTCTATCATGCGATCCCTAAAGATCCCTAACCTACCACTAGCATACTGTTCTAACATAAACATGATATCAATAATGGTGTGGTAACTTGGGGTATACTTACTGGCTCCGGCTGATCGTACACATCACATTCTTCCGTGGTTAATTTTCAAAATAATTCTGAAAATCATTTTTAAAACCTTTGCAGTTCCTTAGTTTGATCCTGGATTCAAATGGATGTTTCTCCATTTCGCTCAAACCAAGGCTTTGATAACAACTTGCAACATCTCAAAAAAAATCACAACAAACTTAAACTTTTCAAAACAACCCATTTACAAAAAATAGGTGTTAACATAACCATTGTTTCCAAAAACATTATTTCAAATCAGATTCTACCAAGATCAACATCATAAAACAAAGGATGTGTACGGTAACACCTTCTCCTTGCCACGGTCCTCAAAAGTACCTGAAATAAAACTAAACTTGTAAGTCAACGCTTAGTGAGTTCCCTCAAGATACCACCATATAAACATAACAAACAACAACATGCATACAGAGCCTTTAGCATGACTAGACTGCCTCACGGTGTCTACAACCTACCCGGACCGCTCTCTGAGCCTTCGACCTGACTGGTCCACCTCACAAACCTTCAGTCTATCTGGACCACCCTGGGTATTTTGGCCTTCAGTCTATCCACTGGTCCACCTCAACCCAGTAAACCATAACATATCTGATGATATTAAATCAATTTTTAATCTATAAAGATCGATTAGATCTTGAACAAGTATATGAATATGAAACTTCAAGAACGCAATATTAATAACAAGGCAGAACGAAACAATAAGAACAAACAGCTTGAATCAAATGTGTCGAATGATTAAATAAAATCCTTAGAAGAGCTCGATTAAGAACATCAACTGTAAAGGATTAGAAGATTACAAGCAAGCAATATCGTAAACTCTGGAATGCTAAAACCGAAATCTTGAATCTTAACCTAATATGCATGCAAGTGATAACTTATATACAATACATAAAAGGCTCTCGGTTGGACAGGCCCAAACCGGAGAATACAAGGCTAATCTACGAGCCCAAAAGACGCAATACAAAACAGAACTTCAGCCCAACAATCTCCCCCTTTGCGTCAATTTGGAGCGAGACCTTCACTTCTTACTTGGGCCGGCGGCTGAAGCTGGTACCTTCTTCTTCACGGTACTAAACAGACACTTGGTTATGGAAAGGATGGTCTGTCTAAACCGAATGTACCAATTGATCATATCTTCAAAGTATTTGATGTCATCAGCCGAATTGTCCTTACACCGCTTGACGATTGATAGGACGTGTTCCAAGCAGGTAGTGGTGTAGAGGTGCTTGTCAGCTAACGCGAACAGACATTTCTGTCCTTCGGCTCTGGTGAACATCACAGAGTTTCGCCTCGAATCTATCTTGCCCATTTTCATCGAGTTTAGATCACTGGCCGATCCCACAGGCTTGACTTTCGGTTTCTTCTTAAATACTGTGGCAACCTCCTGATCCATTAGGGCCACCTCCATGATATAGCATGCCAGCATCCTTTTGACATGGTCTAAGATGGGACCATATTCGGCTTCGTTTGTCAGCAAGATGTTGTACAAGACTATCCAATCATGAGGGTTCAGATTGGGCAGATCCGCCAGAGAGATCATGTGAACAGTTCTTGCAGATCCTCGGATAAGCTTGAACTTGATGTTTGTGAATCTCCCCACGGCAAATGGCTTCATCACCCGAACATTGACAATCTTCTGGGCGCTCCATGTAAGGAATTGAGGGCGAGCGGCCTCTAGGTAAAAGTCAATGAGCTCCCTGTCAAGCTCATCGTTCGGATGCGGGACTTCGAAAATGTTGGAGAAGGCGTGGAAGATGAACGCCTTTCGAGTCAGCGGCATATCAAATTGCGAATCGACCGAGTTGATGCAGTCGAACGATATCACCGGCTCGAGCCATAGTATGCTTGGAGTCTCTATGGCCTCTTTTATCAACCGATCCCTGGTCCAGGCAGGGAAGAGCAACTTTCAGCTCTCAAGGAGATCGTTGGCTTCTTTTTGTTTACGTTTGGCTACTTCAGCTTCACGTGCCACACGACTGACATCGTCATCAGTATTGCGACTGTTCTTTCTCTTTAACATGTCCGCAATAGTCTCCTTGTCTTCATCTTCATCTTCATCTCCATCCTCTGCTATGTGTTTGCCCTTGTTCTTCACACCCGAACCCGAGGCATGACCAGTTTGGGGTGGTTCGGTTGTGTGAGTAGCGTTGGAGGACGGAGGTGGTTTCGATCCTTTCTTCTCTTCTCCCCCTTGTTTCGGAATGGACACGAAACTGGGTAGGCCTTCAATTTTACTCAATAGATCCATGGCCGGAGAGAGTTTCTCAGCGAGGGTACGCCTCACCGAGTGATTGAGGATGGGGTCGTGTGCTTCGAGGATGTTAGATAGAGCGGCGTGGACATCCGAAACACACGTCTTGATGATTTCCCTTTCGGATCGAAGAGCCTCCAATTGTTGTTCGGAGTTGGAAAGTTGGGTGCTCTTGACCTTGAGGGCAGTAGTCTTACTCGCCAGGACGTCCATCAGTTTATTTTCAGCCGCAAGATCCTCTTGTAGTTTTGCCAAGCGGGCATCGATGGAGGCACGGAGTGCCGAGTTGTCGTCGCTAAGGTTTTGTCTGAGGGTAGCGAACGAGGATAACTCCGTCTTTACAAATTGGGCCAATTGATTGACAAGTGGTTCCAGAGTTGTTTTGGTGGCATCGGCGCTTTCCTGCATAGACTGCAGCAGGATTGTAGCGTCATGGAATAGTTTATCGACTTTTTCGGTCGCAGCCTCACAAGCGCGGGTGGAGGCGTCTATTGCAGCAGTAGCAGAGGCCACTGAGTCATGTTGAGCCCTAGAGAAGGCATCAACTATCCTCTGAAGGGCAGCTTCAGATAAGGATGACTGCTGATTGGAAGAGGAGGCGAGAAGTTGATCAACCTTCTCGTTCAGCTCGCGGAGATGCTTCTTGGTTACAGGAGCATCATCCTCCTCATCACTTTGAACTTGAAACGGACTATAGTAGACCGAATCAAAGTTCAGGTGATCACCACCTAGGTATTGATCATCGCCATCAGAGGCGTCTTCTGGAGATTGAGGTGGTGGTGAAGCTGGGGGTGTTATGGGTTTGGTTGGTTCAGGTTGAGTAGGTGGGGGGTTAGTTTCGGGTGGTGGTTGTGTATGGGTTTCGGTTTGTGGAGGTTCGGTTACGGGAGGGGTTTCGGTTACAGGTGGTGTTTCGGTTGAGGTGGTGAATATGGGTGGAGGTATAGGGAATGAGGTTGGTGGTATAGTAGGGGTTATGGTGGGAATGGAAATAGGTATTGTGGGTGGAGGGGAAGGAACTGGGGATTGGTGAAGTTCCATCTCCGGGGTTGGGGACCGAGGGGGTGTGTTGCCTCGTAGAGGAGAGACATCGCCTTGTGATCCCTCAGCGTCCGAACTCTCAACTTCGGATTCACTTGATGAGGAGGAAAGGATTAGCTTTCGCTTTTGTTGGGTCTTCCTCCTTTTCGGTTGTGGTGACGAGGCAGCCTTCGGTTGTTTGCGCTTCTTGGGAGTAGGTTTTGGGGCTTTGGATGGTTTCTTCCCCTTGTCTGCCTTCTTACCCCTGGCCACCGGTTTGTCGGCATCATGGATCGATCTCAACATGTCCGGTGTCAGTTCCCTCGGACCAGATGGCCCTAACTCCTTGATCGCCTTGATCATACTGCTGTCTGATGGCACACTACCATACATCGACTCCGGGATAGAGCCAATGAAGGAGAATTTCGATGCAGCGGATACGATGATCTTCGTGGTGTGGAACGTACCAATCGAAGACATCGGTGCACCGTCAGCAGTTTGGACATCGAACCTGTCCATAGCCCATCTTGTGATCAAGATCCAGAACTGGGCTAGTGACACCTCGGAGTGTCGGGAAGCGGAAGAGAGGCTCTGAATCAGTTGTTACCAAAGGACAAATCCGTAGTCCAGATTGATCCCGTTGTACACCGCATACATAATCGACAGGAAAAGACGACTGGCCCCGTCCGATCCTGAGCTTCGTTCTGACAGTCCCTTGAAGAGAACTGTAAATAACCCATTCCATTGGGGCGGTAGGCATGACTTCTTGAATCTGGCGACGGAGGTGAGAACTTCCGTGTAGCCCATGTTGTAGAACATGCTGTAGAGCATACCAACCGGAATTGTCTCCGGGTGAACACGCGATGGGTCAGCAGCAAACCCAAGCATAGAGCAGAAGCGGGAACGAGAAATCGACGTCTTGTGTTCCGCTACTTCGAAAAAGACTCTGTCAACGGCCTTGTCGTAATAAGCCGTTGCGTAGACCTGAGATAGGGCCACCATTGGCACCGTTTCAATCCGTGACAGTGCCGGAGCAAGCTGGGAGTATTTGAGACACTCGATGACCGGCGACATGTAGGGATCATAGGCCAGTGGGTTCAGATCAATCACGAGGCATTGCTGAGGACGGATTGGAAGAATCTGAGAAGTAGCATGGACGGAAGAGGATTCAGCCATTGTTGCAGGTTGGAGAAGAAGATAACCGGGAGATAGTTTGGAAGTATTTTTGCTTTGGAAATTATGGGGCAGTAAAGAGGTAAAAGGTGGTCTGGATGGGTTTTTATAGTAGGTGATAGGAGAGAGAAAGATCGATTCAAATCTCTTATGGAAATATGGAAGGGTTTTTGAGTGACTGATTGGTGACAGTTGGGACGTGCGATGATCACGTAGGAGAGAGAGTGTCAGATTCCTAGGATCACGCCGCCCAATAAGCGCCGGTTCAGAGAGAGGAACCGTTTCCATTTCCACACGCGCCATTAATGCCAGATGGATGACGCTTCAATACTGCACACGCGTCCAAATGTGTCAGAAAAAACGCGACCTCTTCAAATTCACGCGCCCGCCTTTTTTTTTTACCGTCGTTTGAATTTCTATCCTTTGAACTTCCGCCGCGTCAGCATCTTTTTGTCTTTTTCCCTTTTGAATCAGCTGTATTCAATTGAGGACCCACGTGGCTAATTTTTGGCCACAACTTCATTAGTAATCCCTCAGTAATAAACCAGCCTGTAAAATAATTAGTAACGGAATTTTGAAAATCTAGGATTTTCGTGCTAAGAGTGTAAAAGATAAGGAAATAAAGCAACTCTTTTTGGAATAATCTGTGATGTCAATTATGACACGAAACTGATGATCCCGGGCACGAATCTCTTCCTTCAAGATCAAGAAAGACCTCAAAGTGTTAGTGTGGAATCCCGTTGAATTACGATCAAACATTTATTAATAAATGTTGAAAGGCTTCTTTTAATAAGACTAATTAAGGGTGGTTTCGCTTTGATTCAACAATTCAATTCTTGATATAAGAACGAAAGTGAACAAAGTACTTGTGAGACCGGTGTAGTCTGTTGAACAAGTAGGTTGGAGTTGATTTTTAAGTGACTTGGATAAGTATAAAATCTCAGATAAAAATTATAACTGGATCCCATGGGAAGAAATGTTATGGTGTGTAACAATTTCATTGGAATCGAAAAAAAAAAATTGAGATTTCATGAAGGTACATTCGTCAATTCATTGGTGAAAACTTGATCAAATTAATTTGTCACCGTCAATTCTTTGGTGTTGAATTTTGGGTTTCACTCAGCTCGTAGTGGCACGAAACTAAGATCATAAACACAGATGTTGTGTAACCATAAACCTCAGTGGTAGTTTCTGAGAGTCTCAAGGGTTACAGTGATGAAACGAATGTTATGGAGAAGTGTAATGGGGATGGTGAAAGAAGACATAGTACCTCTGCTGCGAAAGAAAGGACCAAGCAGGAGACTCTTAACTCATGTGAGAAGAGTGTGAGGTAGCTCACGATTAGAATAAATAAGTTAGCCTTATTGGGAAGACAAGGTTTGTGTATACCAAGTCGTGAAGGCAATTATTCAAAATCTTATGAGGCTTGGGACACATACAGCAGCATGCTTCTAGGGACACTTAAGTAATTCAGCAAATATATCCCCATAAGTAAACGAACATACAAAAAAAATAAAAACATATTTTTGGAGTGTTTGAAATTTATATATAAAAAAAAATAAAAAAAATAAAAAAAAAAAAAAATTAAAAAATAGAAAAGATAAAAAAATAAGACAAGAAGAAAAAAAACTTTTGATTCAAAAAAAATGGAAAACCGAACCCGAACGTTCGGTTGGTTTCGGTTGGAAAAAGTTGAAAAACCGAACCCGAACCTTCGGTTGGTTTCGGTTCAGGAAAATTTTGAAAAACCGAACCCGAACCTTCGGTTGGTTTCGGTTCAGGAAAATTTTGAAAAACCGAACCCGAACCTTCGGTTGGTTTCGGTTCTTGAAAATTTTGAAAAACCGAACCCGAACCTTCGGTTGGTTTCGGTTCTTGAAAATTTTGAAAAACCGAACCCGAACCTTCTTGAAGTTCCGGTCTTTGAAAATTTTTAAGAAACCAAGAAGTTTAGAGATAATAAAAAAAAACTTGTTACGTAAAGAAAAATAAATTTTGCACAAGAAATATACAACACAGAAAAACTACCTTTGAAGTAATGAGCGAGTCAGATGGTTGAACCGAACCCGAACGTTCGGTTGGTTTCGCTTCTTACGGTTGAGATTGAGTGGTAGTGTGAGGAACTGATTCTGATTCCATCATACCGAGCCCTTGCAATATTTTATTGAATGATGCTTCAGGAAGAGCTTTGGTAAAGACATCAGCCAGTTGATCAGTGGTTCTTACGAAGTGAACTTCGACATTTCTATCTTCCACATGATCTTTGATGAAGTGATACCTTAGTGCTATGTGTTTGGTTTTAGAGTGTTGCACTGGGTTATGACAGATCCTAATTGCACTTTCAGAGTCACAATATAGTGGGATCTTCTTCATATTGAGTCCATAGTCTCGAAGTTGACTCTGGATCCAAATCACTTGTGATGTGCAGGATGCAGCGGCAATGTATTCCGCTTCAGCAGTAGACAGCGACACACATGTTTGTTTCTTGGATTGCCAGCTAACCAACTTCCCATCAAGAAATTGACAGCCACCAGTTGTGCTTTTGCGGTCGAGTCCACATCCTCCAAGGTCAGCATCAGAATAGGCTTGAACGAAAAAGCCTGAATTGGATGGATACCATAGACCTAAGGAGGCGGTTCGCTTGAGATAGCGTAGGATGTTCTTCACTGCCAGCATGTGAGGTTCGCGTGGGTTAGCCTGAAATCGAGCACAGTAACACACAGAAAACATGATATCAGGCCTGCTAGCAGTTAGATACATCAATGAGCCTATCATTTGACGATAGAGTGTGATGTCAATAGCCGGTTTATCTAGTGAAGGGGTCAGCTTGGTGCCGAATGCCATTGGGACTTTGACTTTTGAGTCTCCCATCATTCCAAACTTCGCTAGGAGAGTCTTAGTGTAAGCTTCCTGATTGATAAAGATGCCTTCGGGTCCCTGTCTTATGTTTAAACCAAGGAAAAAGTTAATAGGACCCATTGAGCTCATTTCAAACTTAGTCTCCATCAACTTTCTGAATTCAGCTGTTAAGCTGGGATTCGTGGAGCCAAAGATGATGTCATCGACATAAATTTGAACTATCATAAGGTGGTTACCTTCCTTTTTACGAAAGAAGGTTGGGTCAACCGAACCTTGTTTGAATTTGGACATCTTCAAAAATTTTGTAAGCGTTTCATACCAGGCTCTCGGAGCTTGTTTGAGGCCGTACACAGCTTTATCCAAAATGTAGCAATGATTTGGATACTTTTCGTTCACGAACCCAGGAGGTTGCTCCACATACACAGTTTCTTCAAGTTCTCCATTGAGAAATGCACACTTGACGTCCATTTGGAAAACCTCAAAGTTTTTGTGAGCAGCATAGGCCAGAAATATTCTAACCGATTCTAGCCTAGCTACTGGAGCGAACGTTTCTTCGTAATCTATCCCTTCCTCCTGACAGTATCCCTTGACAACCAGACGAGCCTTGTTCCTTATGACATTACCTTCCTTGTCCATTTTGTTTCTAAAGACCCATTTAAGACCAACAACCGAAGCATCTGGAGGAGTTGGAATGAGGCGCCAGACTTTGTTCCTTTCAAACTCATTCAGTTCGTCTTGCATCGCTTGAACCCAATCAGAGTGATCGAGGGCAGTGTTCACTGTCTTCGGTTCAACTTTTGATACGAATGAGTTAAACATACAAAACTCAACTTTTGAGAATAAGGATGTCTGTTTTGCCTTCAGTTGAGATCGGGTCAGAACCTTTTCAGATACATCACCAACTACTTGGGAGATAGGATGATCTCTGGTCCATTTTGTGAGAGGAGGGTAATTCGGATCGAAGGTTGGATCTAGTTCAGCATTGATCATCTCTTCGGGCTCAGATTGGCTATCGTCATCATTCGTCATATCATCATGCTCCCCCTCAATTGATGAGTCTTGAGAAACATGAGTTTCAGGGGTGTCTTGTGGTGCTGGAGTTTCAGGCATTGAAGCACCTTCGTTTGGAGGGGCACCTTCGGTTGGAGAAGTACCTTCGGGTGGTGTTGTAGAGCTTTGCTCCCCCTCGATATGAGAACTTGGCTCCCCCTCGACTGAAGCATTGTTGGTTGGAGACTCATCAGTGGGCGATTCTCCTTCATGCATTCTTCTTGCAGTATCTTCGACAATCTTATTCATATGATCTATCTTGTTGTCAGCTGCACCTGCTTCGGAGAGAGAAGCTTTTTCCGGTTTGTCAAAGAGATCCAGAAAGTTCTCGTACATATTGGCGATCGAGACTGTGACTTGACCAGTTTGAGGAAAGATTTCCCTGGCAGTGTCATCTATGGCCTGTAGCTTCTTGACAAAGCTATCGTCGAAGGTCACATAGTATGTCTCTTCAATCCTTCTTGATCGTTTGTTTAGGACCCTGTACGCCTTTGAAGTGAGTGAGTAACCCAGAAAGATTCCCTCGTCAGCCTTGACATCAAACTTGTTGCGGTGTTCTTTAGAGTTAAAGATGAAACACCTTGAGCCAAACACATGGAAAAATTTCACGTTGGGTTTTCTGTTATTTATTATCTCATATGGTGTGAGCGTGAATCGCTTGTTGAGATAGGACCTGTTTTGTGTATAACAAGCAGCAGAAATAGCGTCAGCCCAAAAATAAAGAGGTAAGGAAGCGAAACTTAGCATAGTTCGGGCAGCTTCACACAACGATCGGTTTCGTCTTTCGACTATTCCGTTCTGCTGTGGTGTGTAGGGAGCTGAGAAATTATGACTGATTCCCTTTTCTGCAAGAAACTCTTCAAACTCTTTGTTCTTGAATTCGAGACCATTGTCGCTCCTTATGTTGCGAACGACCTTCTTGAGCTGGACCTCAATTTGTTTGATGAACGCTTTCAGCTTTTGAGTCGCTTCAGATTTGAGCTTTAGAAAGAACACCCATGTAAATCGAGAGAAGTCATCAACGATAACAAGAATATACTTGCTACCACCGATGCTTTCAATAGATGAAGGACCACACAAATCGATATGAAGCAATTCGAGTGGTTCAACAACTTTTGTGTTAATTATGGATGGGTGACTTTGACGACTCTGCTTTCCCATTTCGCATGCAGCACACAAATGCTCTCTGTCGAACTTGAGCAATGGAAGACCCCTAACATGACCTCCAGTGACAAGTCGGTTGATATCCTTGAAATTGAGATGAGAGAGTCTTCGGTGCCACAACCAGCTTTCGTCGGATTGAGCTTTTGATAGCAGACATATGGCTGGATTTCCTTTGATGGGTTTCATGTTCAGAGGAAACATTTCACCCTTTCGCTCTGACTTCAGAATCACTTTCTTTGTCTTTTTCTCTATGATTTCCGAACCTTCATCATCGAATGAAACTTTGAGACCAGTACCTCCAACAAGCTGAGATACACTGATGAGGTTGTGTTGAAGTCCTTCCACATAGGCCACCTTTCTTATGGTAAAATCACCATTCGTTATCATCCCATATCCCTTTATGGTCCCGAAAGAGTTATTTCCAAACTTAACATTGCCACCATTTGCAAGGGATCTGTATTCCCTAAGCTCCTCTTTCCTCCCTGTCATGTGACGCGAGCAGCCACTGTCGATGTACCATTCTTCGTCAAACTGCTCGTCACTTATAACCTGCAAAAAATTAAGCAGATTTAGGAACCCAAAGTTTCTTGGGTCCATGTGAGCTTTTCATGGGAACAGGAATAGTGAGAGAGATGTCAACTAGATATGTTCGTTTTATTAGAGTTGTTTCATCTTTCTTTTTAATGGTAAAGACTTTTATTTTATGAACATTAGGGATGTTCGTTTTGGACTCAGGTTTGGATTCATCGACCTTTTGCTTTCCCTTCTGTTCAGCTGAAGAATGAGGTTTTCGAGGGCAAGCGTGATTAGTTTTGGACCTAGATGGAGATGAATGAGTGGAAGTGAAAGAACGAGAAGAATTAGGAAGAGAGGATTTGGATTTGGATGGAGATGTCTTCCTTGCTGATGACTCTAGGTGACCCTTTTGCTTTTGATCGTTGGTGGGGTTAACCTTTGAGTCTTGTTCCTTCTTCATTTTGGAGCCGAACCTCTGTGTTCGGTTGGTGTTGTTCTTGGAACCGAACCTTTGGTTTCGGTCGAAGTCCTTTTCAGAACCGAACCTTGGCTTTCGGTTGGTATCTTCTTGTGAACCGAACCTTGGCTTTCGGTTAATATCTTCTTGCGAACCGAACCTTGGCTTTCGGTTAGTGGAACTTTCAGGCTTTCGTACAGGATTGTTTTCATACTTCAGATTCTTGTCCTTGTGTGTATAGTATGCGTTCTGGGAGTGCCAAAATTGTTTCCTTTCAGAAAGATTTTTCCTGTATCTTTGGTTCCTCTCTATCTTCTTATCCCTCATCTGCTTAGGTTGATGATGAACGTTCGCTCTTGTTTTTGCTGTAACTTTGACTGATTCCTTTTGAACTTCAGGAGTTTTTCTTTTTGCAGAAGGAACAGATGGAATATCTGAAGAAGATTCAGTTTGCCCTGAGGAAGTGGAAGGAGTATCTGATGAAGTTTCGCTTCGAGCTGTAGGTGTTGAAGGAATGTCTTCTTTTGCTAAACAATCATCCTCTTGAGGAATTTCTTTGGTACCACTTGTACTTGGTTCACTGAAATTATCAGGCTTGTTCAAGGGTTCAGGTATGTACCTCCCTTTCTTCATCCAGGAGGTTCTTTCAGAAAGACCAACGGTTTCGTTTCCATTATCAATAGGAGCTTCCCAGAAATACTCATCACAACCATCAGCATTGTCTTCGTTAACAATAGCTGTGAGTTCAGCTGTTTGATGTTCGATTACTCCAGTCACCTTGTATACTTGATTTGGAGTGGTCCTGACCTTTTGATACACAACAACTTTTTCTACTAATTTCGGGGACTTTTGTTGGGACAATCTAGCGAATTCCACAGAATTTTCAGAAATAAGGTTTTTGTGGTTTTCAGTTTCGCTTTTAATAAATTCTGAGCAGTCAACCGTATCCTCCACAGAAATTTCACTCAAGTTTTCGTCCTCATTAAGCTCAGATGAATTTTCAACATCGATTTTGTTTTCTGAGCTTACGTTGGCGTTAAGAGAGTTAAATTTTTGCATGGTTTCGGTTCTCAGTTTAAGTCGGTCATTTTCTGTTGGAATAGTGTCTAAGGCTGTAACTATATTCGGTTGTGCATGGTCCTTTTGGGTTGCCTTCACCATAGCAACTTGATAGGATGATTTATTAAGAGAGAATAAATATTATTAATATATTATGGGAATAATATAATGAATAATATATTTGTTATTTGATTAATATAAGTCATAGAATTAATTAGAATTAATTTGGTGACTTAGAGAGATTAATTAAATAAAGGGGTATAAACTGTCAATTGTTTGATAGTTAAGCTTTAAACTGTAAATCCATTTGGATAAGCTATGGACGAATTCTAAGAGGATTAGGATAGCCAAAATCGTCCATTAGAGTTATCTAGGAATGGATTTGGATAGCCTTAAGAGAAGATTATCTGATAGGGACTTATCTGTAATCCTTAAGGAGTCTACAAGTATAAATAGACCCCATGGCTGATGGAATTCGACACTTGACCAAAAGTAAAGAACCTCTGGTCGAAATTCCTCCCCTCTCCTCTCTCCCAAATCATCCTCCTTGCTTTGGTGTTTGTAAGCCATTAGAGGAGTGACATTTGTGACTCTAGAAGCTCCAAGACCTCAAGATCAACAAGGAACTCAAAGGTATGATTCTAGATCTGTTTTAATGTTCTTGTTTAACCTAATTAGTAATTAGAAGTCTTGGATTCAGAGCATGTTTATTAGAAAGCCTAGATCCAAGCATTAGGGTTTTGCATGCGCACATAGGAAAGTTCTTATGGCTAAAATCCATCAGTGGTATCAGAGCCTAGCTTGGTTTTCTGTAAATTGTTGCTTGATTAACTGAAACAAACCTGCAAAATTCGAATTTTTGGTTTCTGAGTCATGGACTCGGCGAGTCTCAAAGTGGACTCGGCGAGTAGGCCTGACTCGGCGAGTCCATTTGTGCACTCGGCGAGTCCAGGCGTCAGGAATGGCCAGATTCGGGATTTCTTTGTGTTTATCTTATCTTAACTTACCATAAACTAATTAGATCAACATTAATTCGTTTTTCTGATAAATATAACTATTATCTTGATCTAGTTAAAGGTAATTATCAACTAATTAAATATTTAATTTCCTTATATGATAATTAATTAATTATTTTAATTATTTTGGTAATTATCTTAAAAGAAATCTTGAATAAATCAAATATAGATAATTAGGATATTAATTGTTAATTGGAATTATTTGTTATTTGATCCTCCATGTTTTAAATGTTTAAAACCTACCCTCATGTTTTGAAATTTACTTTTGTGATTAAAAGTTTTAATTTAGACAACTTAAATTTCAAACCCTAGATTTTAAAAGTTTTAAAATACAACCCTATACTAATATGATATTACTAGAATAATATATATATGTATAACTAAATGCTAGTCTTACCGTTAGTAGGCCTCATTCACGAAGCCGATCTATAAGGTGGGTATAAGGTTGCGGCCTATAAAATGGCGCTTAATGGGTGTACACTCACACCCACCGCTTGCTTGATTGGTGGAGGGTCGTTAGCCGAACGGGTAGGATAGGGCAACCTCATCCTCTCATTAAAAGTATAATAAGAAATACAAGTAACTACACATATTTCAAAAAATTTCCCAATCCTAGTTACTTTAGGAAAAGTGAATTGATGCAATCCCATGAAATTACACTTTGCACCTTGCTAAGATGTTAGTGGAGCGTGTGTGGTTTACCGGCACACTAATTGGTTCTAAGCGAAGGTGGCAAAGGGTGATTCGTTGTTTATCATAGTTCAATGGAGCGTGTGTGGTTTACCGGCACATTGAATAGGTGATTGTTACAATGAAGGCGCCATGTGAATTTGCATGGTAATTCACACCCGCTTTGTGATCCTCGGCATCCCAGTCACAAACAAGAGGGGCATATCGAGATTTAAACATGCCATTGAATAGTTTCAATGAATCTCATCCGAACCTAGGAATTCTCAAAAAAACACTTAGGACTAATAGTTTAAGTTTCGTGATGGAGAATTAGTGAATCGTCATTCACTTACCTTCAATTTATTTGCATGTTAGATTACGGCATCCCTTTTCTAGTATGTAAATGGTATTGTTGGATCCTAGCCCTAATTTTCTTATTGGGTGATAATTAGGGATTCTTATTCTAATCTATCTTTGTCCTTTTCTAATTGTAGATGTCGAACGCAAGCAACGCTGCTGCTAGTTCTTTCACATTGATGAGCCTTTGCCAAAAGGTCACCTTCGATGGAACGAACTTTAGCGAATGGATAAGATACATTCGCACCATTGCTCGCTATGAGGACAAAGAGTATGTCCTTGATGAGAAGCTCGAGAAAATCAACCCCGAAATTGCTACTCCCGCAGAAATCACCGCCTTTGAAACTCATGAGCGAGATGCAACGAAGGTACATTGCATCATGATCGCCACCATGAACTCCGAATTCCAAAAGTCCTACGAGGACATGTACCCGTACGAGATGCATCAAGACTTATTGGAGAGGTATCACCAAAACGCGAGACAAGAGAGGTACGAGATTTTCACTAACATGATTTCCGCGAAGATGGGTCATGGAGAATCTCTTACCGTGCACTTGCAAAAGATGCAAAGGTATGTTGACCGCCTCCGCAAGTTAAATGTTGACTTCGGTGAAGACTTGGCGATCGACATGGTGCTTCACTCTTTGCCTCCGATGTACAATCAATTTAGGATGACCTACCACATGAACAAAGAAGAGGTCACCCTAAGTAAGCTCCAAGGTCTCTTGAGGGTTGCTGAGAGCAACTTTAAAGACAAGTCTGTTGCACCTACTCCCAATCCGCCCGCTGATCCTGTCTTGGCTATTGGACAAGGGAAGGGAAAGAAGAGGAAAGCTTCATCGAAGAACTATCGCAAGGTGAAAGCCCGAGATGGTGCCTCTTCTAGTGGGACCAAAGTTGATCCCGCCAAGCCCTGCTCTAACCCGAAGGAGGCAGAGTGCCACCACTGCCACAAGATAGGACATTGGAAGAGAAGCTGCCCGGATTACCTGCAAGCAATCAAAGAAGGAAAGATCAAGCCATCTTTCGCAGGTATATATACAATCAAATCTAACGATTCTAATCATGCTATTTCTTGGGTTCTTGATACCGGTTGTGGTTATCACATTTGTTCTAATGTGCAGGGACTAAGAAGAAGTAGGGATGTGGAACAAGGAAGGATCAATCTAATCATGGGGAACAGAAGATCGTCGCCTGTAACCAAGATTGGAGTGTATTCCTTAGTGCTTAGGAATAGTTTAGTTTTAGATTTGAAAAATTGTTGCTATTCGCCAGAAATGGCAAGAAACATCATTTCATTTCATGGTTTATTTAGACAAGGATTTAGATTTTCTTTTAATAATGAGAATGGTTCTATTTTGGCTTATCTAAATGGTGTCTTTTACTTTGAAGCTATACCATGTAATGGAATATATGAAACTGTTATGATTGTTGATGACTTTGGAAATGATGTTTTGAATATTGATTCTTCCACTAGTATGGATAAAGCTTCCTTGTGGCATTGTCGTCTTGGACATGTCAACAAGAAACGCATAGCCCAACTCCAAAAGGATGGAGTGTTGGAGTCATTCGACCTTAGGGAAGATGACACATGCGAGTCTTGTTTGCTTGGAAAGATGACTAAGTCGCCCTTCACAAGCACTTGTGAAAGGGGCGAGGGTCTATTGGACCTAATACATACCGATGTATGTGGACCGTTTAGATCGACCACGAAGGATGGGAACCGCTTCTATGTGACTTTTACCGATGACTATAGTAGATATGGGTATATCTACTTAATCAAGCAAAAGTCAGACACCTTTGAAAAGTTCAAAGAGTTCAAGAATGAAGTAGAGAATCAACTGGGCAGGAAAATCAAGATGCTTCGATCCGATCGAGGAGGAGAGTACCTAAGTCTTGAATTCCACGATTATCTCAAGGAGTGTGGAATAGTTTCGCAATTGACGCCTCCTAGGACACCGCAGTTGAATGGTGTGGCAGAAAGGCGTAATCGAACCTTATTGGATATGGTTCGCTCTATGATGAGTCGTGCTTCACTACCAATCTCTTTTTGGGGGTATGCCTTAGAGACTGCCGCCCATATCCTTAACCGAGTCCCTACTAAGAAGGTTGCCAAAACACCTCACGAGATGTGGACAGGGAAAGCTCCCTCGTTGGCACATATCAAGGTTTGGGGTTGCGAGGCTTTCGTAAGACGAGATACTCACGAAAAGCTTGAACCTCGAAGTGAGCGATGTATTTTCATCGGCTACCCGCAGACATCCTTTGGATATCTCTTCTATAGACCGAAGGACAATGTTGTCTTCGTTGCGAGGAGAGGAGTTTTCCGAGAGCGAGAACTCATAAGCCAAGGAGACAGTGGGAGGCAAATCGAACTTGAAGAGATTCAAGAGTCGATGGATGAAGGAACCTCTACCGCTGGCGCTCAACCCGAGGAGGAAACTCCGGTTGAACCAATTGACGAATCCTTACCTCTTAGACGTTCCGATAGAGTTAGAGTTCATCCCCAGTTCTATGGCTTTCATATTACTACCGAAGGGGACACGTATATTAGTGATGGTACACTAGTAAATCTTGATGAACCTAATAGCTACAAGGAAGCCATGGCAGGCCCGGAGTCTGTAAAGTGGAAAGAGGCAATGGATAGCGAGATCCAATCCATGTATGATAACCAAGTTTGGAATTTGGTTGATTACGTGCCCGGACGTAAGACCGTTGGGTGCAAATGGATCTTCAAGAAGAAGACCGACGTGGATGGGAACGTACACACATATAAAGCGCGATTGGTCGCGAAGGGCTTTACTCAAACTCCCGGAGTTGACTATGATGAGACCTTCTCACCAGTTGCGAAGATTAAATCTATTAGAGTGATGTTAGCAATTGCCGCATTTCATGATTATGAGATTTGGCAAATGGATGTCAAGGCCGCTTTCCTTAACGGAAAGTTGGCTGAGGATGTTTACATGGCTCAGCCAGAGGGGTTTGTGGATCCGAAGCATCCGGATAGAGTGTGTAAGCTTGAGAAGTCCATTTATGGACTTAAGCAAGCATCTCGCAGATGGAATCTTTGTTTCGATGAGAAAGTCAAAGAGTTTGGATTTGTACGAAGCGAAGACGAGTCTTGTGTATATGTCAAAGCCAGTGGGAGTATAGTAAGCTTCCTCGTTCTATATGTCGATGACATATTACTCATAGGAAACGACATCCCGACTCTGCAGGAAGTTAAGTCCTGGCTCGGGAAGTGCTTCGCTATGAAGGACCTCGGAGAAGCCTCTTACATTTTGGGAATAAGGATAATAAGAGAAAGAAGTAAGAGACTAATTGGACTTAGTCAGAATACTTACTTAGAGAAGGTACTAAAACGTTTTAGTATGGAAAACTCAAAGAAGGGAGAACTACCGATACAAAGTAATGCCAAATTGAGTAAGACTCAAAGTCCGAGTACCGAAGCTGAGATAGCAGAAATGAGCCAAATACCATATGCTTCTGCAGTTGGCTCAATCATGTACGCTATGACTTGTACTCGCCCTGATGTAGCCTTCGCTTTGAGCATGGTTAGCAGATATCAAGGGAATCCTGGCAAAGCCCATTGGATAGCGGTGAAAAATATCCTTAAGTACCTTCGGAGGACGAAGAAATGGTTCTTAGTCCTCGGAGGAAGTGATGACTTGAAGGTGCGAGGGTATAGTGACGCCAGTTTTCAAACCGACAGGGACAACTACCGTTCGCAGTCGGGCTGGGTCTTTACCCTAAATGGAGGAGCAGTGACATGGAAAAGTTCCAAGCAGGAAACCGTAGCTGATTCAACGTGCGAATCAGAGTACATTGCAGCGAGCGAAGCGTCGAAGGAGGCAATATGGCTAAAGAACTTCATTGGTGATCTTGGAGTCGTACCTGCCATAAAGGAGCCAATGGAGATTTTCTGTGATAACGAAGGTGCGGTTGCCTTAACCAAGGAACCGAGGGATCATGGTAGATCAAGACATATCGACAGAAAGTATCACTTCATTAGACATCGTGTAGAAGAAGGACAACTCGTAGTGAAGAGGATATCATCAGAAAATAACCCAGCAGATCCGCTTACGAAGGGACTGAGTAGGGTTAAGCACTTGCAGCATGCTAGGAGTATTGGGCTGAAGGATGATATTAGCATAGATTAGATAGTATTAGAAACGTGTAATAGATAAATGTAATTGACATTTGATGATTAAATAAAGGAGTTTTATTTATGAGTAATGTTACTATCTTATGTTAATTGTTTAGCTATTGTTTCACTTTGCATGTTTTGACTTCCAGAATAATTGAGGTTATTAGGAATAATCGAATTATTCAAATGGTCCACAATCGTTCATATGTTGGAAGTAGATATGAAAGAAGATTGTCGTGAATTGGTGTGTAGAATGTCTAAATGATATTAGACATAGCAAAGGATTGCTGCAACGTTCATGAGTGCTTATGAACTAGTTTTGAGCATTGGAATAAACCCTCGCTTGCTGGAATCACCTTATGGAATAAGATATAAAAGGTGATCGCAAGACGATAATATCATATAGTCTTAAAACCTAGATATATGGTTTATTATTTGTTAATTGATTGTACATTGATAATACGAAAACGCATCAGTAACTTGGTGTTATAAAACGTATTGTTGTGTATAGTTGGTAAATGAATAAGTAAATGCATATAAGTCGAAGTTTATCTGTAACTTTTATCTAAGAAGGTAAAAGCGATATCTCGGCCGCTCGATGATTTGATTTGACTTATGTGCCGGGCCCGGTCAGAACTGAATTGATGTGTTCGATTAAGTTCTATGTCAAATAAATCAGAGATCGAGAAACCTAAATGCTTGACTAACCATTCCATAGGATTGTCAGCATGATATCTAACAGAGGACTGTACGTTCCCTTATCTAAAGGACAAGATTGATTAGATCAGAGTTGACAGCGTCTTTGAGAGCTACGATTGCAAACCGAATTGTACTTGTATAGTTACTAGACTTATCCAAGTGGGAGACTGTTGGAATAGTGTCTAAGGCTGTAACTATATTCGGTTGTGCATGGTCCTTTTGGGTTGCCTTCACCATAGCAACTTGATAGGATGATTTATTAAGAGAGAATAAATATTATTAATATATTATGGGAATAATATAATGAATAATATATTTGTTATTTGATTAATATAAGTCATAGAATTAATTAGAATTAATTTGGTGACTTAGAGAGATTAATTAAATAAAGGGGTATAAACTGTCAATTGTTTGATAGTTAAGCTTTAAACTGTAAATCCATTTGGATAAGCTATGGACGAATTCTATTAGGATTAGGATAGCCAAAATCGTCCATTAGAGTTATCTAGGAATGGATTTGGATAGCCTTAAGAGAAGATTATCTGATAGGGACTTATCTGTAATCCTTAAGGAGTCTACAAGTATAAATAGACCCCATGGCTGATGGAATTCGACACTTGACCAAAAGTAAAGAACCTCTGGTCGAAATTCCTCCCCTCTCCTCTCTCCCAAATCATCCTCCTTGCTTTGGTGTTTGTAAGCCATTAGAGGAGTGACATTTGTGACTCTAGAAGCTCCAAGACCTCAAGATCAACAAGGAACTCAAAGGTATGATTCTAGATCTGTTTTAATGTTCTTGTTTAACCTAATTAGTAATTAGAAGTCTTGGATTCAAAGCATGTTTATTAGAAAGCCTAGATCCAAGCATTAGGGTTTTGCATGCGCACATAGGAAAGTTCTTATGGCTAAAATCCATCATTTTCGTCCAAAAGGTTTTTGAGCATGTCCTTGTGGTCTTTGGACTTAATGAAGGACTCAATTTTGTCCAGTCCATACATATAGGTTGGATTGACATCATCAGACGATATCACACTTTCACAATTGTAAGCTTCGGCATCGATTTCATCCTCCTTAAATTCTAGAAAGGGAAAAATCATGCGATGGATCTTTTGACCTATCTCACAGTTCAAGTGAAGTTGAGTAATATTGGAATATAAACATTTAGCTATTAAACAAAAAACATTTCGTTGTTTTAACAATTTCAAATTGTCTCTCTGCAAATAAATGTTTTCGTCTTTAACTTTAATTAATTCCGACTCTTTTAACTCAATCCACATTCGCCGCTCCTCACTCTTCGACGCCGCCCTGCTTAATTGATCAGTCAGGTTAGAATTGGTGACTCGAGTTTGAGTTAGGCTACTATCTAAATGAGAAATTCTTGTATCGATATTTTTTAGTTCTTTCTCGTAAGAGGATGGTGGTACTTTAAATGAAATAAAAGCAGATTGTACCTTCTTTATCAGTTCATCGAGTTCATTGAACTGCTGGCTGAGTGGTTTAGCCGTAAAGCACATATCCTCCTGCACCTTCGGTCCATTGCTTCCTCCATCGGTGTTGTATCCCCTCATTTGAGACACCTCAGTCACCATGAAGCATTTTCCACCACTGCTTTCCTCCTTAGCCGCATATGCCTTTCCATGAGTAGGCTTTCTCACTTCTTCGTCTTCTGAGTCAGTAGACCAAACTTCAGTGCTACCGAACTCATCGTCATTGACCGAACCCTGCACGATAAGAGCATTAATAGAAGGGTTAGCGGTAGACTTCTTCTTTCTTAACTCATCCAATCTCTTCTGCAGCACAGCTTCCTCATCATTTCCATTGTCCTTTTCAGCCATCTTCTTAAGAACACAGTCCTTAGCATAGTGGTTCTTGCCACCACAATAGAAACAGCTTACTCCGGAATCGCCATCTGCTTTCGGTTCCTTTTTGGGCTCCTCAGCTTTCGGTTCATTGTTTGCTTTTTCTGAGCTGTAACTCCCCTGCCAGTTTCGGTTTTTGTTGCTGGGGAATCTCTTCTTTATGAACCTCTTAGGATTGGATACCATCATGGCATAATCCTCAATTGAGAGGTCATATTCATCCAAGTTGAGCTCTTCATCCTCCACCACAGCTTTACTTTTAGATAGGAGGGCCAACGAACCAAGACTAGAGACAACATTCTTCTCTTGAACCACATTCTTCTCTTGGGACTTTAGAATACCTACCAGTTTTGCCAAAGAATATGATTTAAACTGTTCATGGGCTTTGACTGTGGAAACAACTGCTCTCCATTCAGATCGCAGTCCATTCAAGAAAGTAACCTTTTGTTCGATAAGCTTCCTTTCAATGTCGTGTTTGATCATCTTGCTGAGAAGATGATTGAAGCGATCAAACGTCTAGGTCACAGTTTCTTCAGCCCCTTGCCTGAATTCACCAAATTCAGATAGAAGTAAGGTTTGGATGGAATGTTCAAGATCTTCGTCTGTGGAATACAGTTCACGAAGTCTATCCCACACTTCCTTTGCCGTAGTGCATGAGCTGACCAGCCTGAATGTGTCGGACTGAAGGGCGAATCTGATCAACCTAAGTGCCTTAATATTGCACTGGAGTTTGTCTTTTTCATCTTGCGCGATATTCGTCACGTCCTTGAGCAGATCATTGTACTCTTTTTGCGTCTTAATGATTCTGGACGACGTAGAATGAGAAAACGGTCCACTGATGATGGCTTCCCATATGAGATAACCATTGTCCTCCGATCCAATCATATAATCTTCGAAATGATGCGCCCATACTTCATAGTCATGGGTGTACAAGATTGGAATCTTTGTCGTCGAACCGATGCTGTTGGAAATATTAATAGGGTTTGATTGCGTTGCGTCCATAATGATCGTAAAAACCTGTTCAAAGATCAGACTTGTAATAAAGCAGATTAGGGCAAAACAATAAATACTAAGATACGTCAATTAAGATGACGGCTCAATAAATATCGATGATTGCGGAAAACCCTAATGGAAATCTTTTTCACAGAAAAGATGTGTATCGATTACACAGCCTCCTGCTCTGATACCAATTGATGAGATTAAATCAATTTTTAATCTATAAAGATCGATTAGATCTTGAACAAGTATATGAATATGAAACTTCAAGAACGCAATATTAATAACAAGGCAGAACGAAACAATAAGAACAAACAGCTTGAATCAAATGTGTCGAATGATTAAATAAAATCCTTAGAAGAGCTCGATTAAGAACATCAACTGTAAAGGATTAGAAGATTACAAGCAAGCAATATCGTAAACTCTGGAATGCTAAAACTGAAATCTTGAATCTTAACCTAATATGCATGCAAGCGATAACTTATATACAATACATAAAAGGCTCTCGGTTGGACAGGCCCAAACCGGAGAATACAAGGCTAATCTACGAGCCCAAAAGACGCAATACAAAACAGAACTTCAGCCCAACAATATCCATGCATAACATTATCAATCAATAACAGATAACACAAGTAATCTTACATATCTACTAGTCTAATCACATAACCAGTACCACATAACTCCGCATAACAACATGCAACAAATGTCGGCTCTACAGGTCACCTATTCAACAGATAGATACCAAGGCTCAACTATAGCTCAGAATACCAAAAATACCCTTAAGTCAAACTTGGTCAACCCTTGTCAAAGTCAAAGTCAAAGGCAACTGGTCAAGGAATCAACTTGGTCCACTCAGTCGAGTACACGAGGCGTACTCAACTCCTACGCTAGGCATACTCGGGCCTTGACCGGAGTCGGGAATTTGACCATGTATGTGCGGTGTACTCTGAGGTATGCATGACGTACGCTCAGAACCCCATTTCCTCAATAAGAGCTTAATGTATAAAGCTATCATGTCCAACTTTCAGATCCAAGGCCTAAATACCACTAAGAGTTATAAAGTTTCCAACTTTATGATATTGCATGTCCATTAAGTGCTTAATACACCAAATCTCGTCATCTCAATGCCTTAAGACCTTCTATAGCATGCATGGAGCAAAACTAAGCATAAAAACCACATTTTTATGACTCAAGACCCCTCATAAGGTCTGAAAGGACGACTTATTTGGTTAAGAGCATTCCATGCTTAGGAATCACCATATTTGGGACCAAAAGCGCCCTAAATGAAGAAATGGCTAGATCTACAAGATAGGGTGACCAAGTTATGAAGTTTTTACCTCATGGAGGTTGCTAGCAAGGAGATAATCTCATATCCAAGTTTCTTCCAAGCTCCAAGTTCTTCTCACCACCTTCTTCTTCTTCATCAAGAATGCCACAAAACACAAAGATAAGCTCAAAATGCACTCTTCTCACTTAGGGTTAGCTTGGGGGTCGTTTTTCTTAGATAGAGGTTGGCGATTGAGTGAGAAATGAGAGATAATGATGCTTATATATATACAAAACCTTAAAAATTAGGGTTTGAAGGTTAACCACATACGCCCAACGTACTACGGTCCGCCCTAGTATGCTTAGTGTACACAACGTACGCTCATTGTACTAACCTTCTGGTCAAAATTATCAAAATGTCACTATGGGCCATTATTGCAATCTTTCTCAAACCTAATGGTCAAAATGCAATATTCTTTTATACTTAGGGCTAAAATTGAAAAAACCTCTTCATTGGGATGTTACACTATGCATTCAAAGAATTATAATTATCTTTATCATGATAAAATCATAAGCAATCATCATTGCATATCAACTGTGTTTAAATTGGAAAATGTAAAATTTAGGTCTTTTGTAAGAGAAAAGGTAATGGGTATTTAGCGAAAAGTAATAATAAATGGTTGTGACATATCGCCTACGCAAAGACAATAAGGAGTTAACGAGGAAACATACTAAATTTTCCAAAGTGAAAAGGTACCCTATTCCTAAGGGTATGCTTGAGAAAAGAAAAAAAAAAAATTAAAGTTAAGGTTTCAAACAAAAAATTAAAAAATGTTTGTTCTTTTATATATTTAATCCTTGTCTTTATGTTACATAGTTTTTTTTTTCAAATTTATTCGACAATATACTTTTTTTATATGAGGTATGAAACTGTGTTTCCAACGATGTGGTTCCAACGATGTGGTTCCAACGGTTGATGTGTGAGTTTCATAAATGATATTCAAGGTTAAAACATTGCACATACGAAATAATGCTAGTGATCCACGATTTTTCTCACACGTAATGCGCCCTTGGATATGTTTAGTGTGAGTTGTCCAAAGGATACAGTTTACTCTTTAATATATGTGATATCGTAAGGAGCAACGAACTACTTCATTGCTCGACAAAGATCAATAGTTATTTGTGCAACAATGTGTTTCAACTTTTATTAATTATACGTGAGTAATTCATCATTTCATGAATTTAAGCGGTTGACACGTATTATATAACCACATTTCAAAAAGTTTAATAAGTTAAAATGTTGTATATTTTGGTTCTATATATATATATATATATATATATATATATATATATATATATATATATATATATATATATATATATATATATATAGAGAGAGAGAGAGAGAGAGAGAGAGAGAGAGAGAGAGAGAGAGGTTTAAATGTGGATTAACATCTATTGTGCGGATGTATAGACAGTGCTATTCTGTGAGAATGACAAATAAAATGTGTTGTTTGATAATATGAATATGTTTAATCTTACATAACTATTGTAATTATCTTACTAATTAAATCATCTATAAGATTATTATAGACTTATTATTATTATTATTCTCATTCTATCAGAATGTTGTCAGGATGTTTGTTGAGTCGTATTCTATAAGAATGGAAATGAATGAAAAACAATGTTTGAGAACAAAAATGAATAAAAACCATTGAGAATTGATTAAAATGACGATATTTATGTGAGGTTGAATGTATTCGCATTAATAAACAATTTATTTTCTTAGTGATTCTCATATAATAACACTGTCCACACTTCTGCACAATAGTTGTCAATCCACATTATAACCTAACCATATATATATATATATATATATATATATATATATATATATATATATATATATATATATATATATATATATATATATATATATATATATATATATATATATATATATATATATATATATATATATATATATATAGTCATAAACTAAAAAAATATATGAGATGTCCTTTGCTAATTAAGTGTATAACTACAAGAAAATAAAAATGAACAAAAACCGAAACAAATAAATCAAAAAATCATAACAAATTGAAACCAATACAAAAACGATTGTGCAGTTTATAATTTGATAAAACCGACCAAAGTCGGTTTTGGTGTGGTTTTATCCAAGGAATCAACCCTAAAAACAAACCGCACCATTATAATTATATATATTAAAATAGAGTAAATTACTGAAATCGTCTCTATGGTTTTGTCAAAATTTCATGTTTGGTTCCTAACTTTTCTTTTGCACTCGGATCGTTCATATGGTTTGATTTTGTTGTATTTTTCGTCCTTTACATACATAAAATTAGAGACCAAACGTGCTATTTTTACCAAACCATGGGGACGAAAAATACAACGAAATCAAACCATAGGGACGATCCGAGTGCAAAAAAAGTTAGGGACCAAACGTGTAATTTTGATCAAACCATAGGGATGATTTTAGTAATTTAGTCATTAAAATATTAATTAATTATTGACAAAACTTCAAAAATGGTCCCTGTGGTTTTCGAAAATATCAAGTTTAGTCCCTAATTTCAAAAAACCTCACAGATGGTCCCTGTGGTTTCAAAACTTTTAACAAATAGTCATTTTCGCTAACTTCATTAACATTTGACCGTTAAGTGAAGGACATTTCTGTCATTTCACCACCACATGGACCATTTATGAAGTTTTGCCTTATTTTGTAAAAATAAAGAAAAAAATATAATTATTTAATATTAAAGCCCCCCTTTCTCTCTCTCTCTCTCTCTCTCTCTCTCTCTCTCCCATTCCCGTTTTTCTTCACCACCGGCCAAAAAGAGGCTACCGACCATTAGAGTTGCCTCACCTTTCCCAGCCTCCTCCACCTTCCTCCGTCGAATATGTGATGCCGACAATGGAAACACCAGCAAAATGTCTGATTTGTGTAAGTTCTAAGATAAAGTTCCATCATCTTGTTTTATGGTGAATTCAATTGCATCGATTCTGAAGGGCTTAGAATAATGGTTTGGTCTAGGTGTTGCAGTTAGTGATAGGGGTACGTTTGTAATTAGCTTTTTTGTCAGTTTACGGTTGTAACTGAGTTTACGGCCGTAAACACCTTACGACCGTAAATTCTTCATGGTCTTGGGTGTCTATATATATATATATATATATATATATATATATATATATATATATATATATATATATATATATATATATATATATAGGGTTGTGTCAGACGTATTGGTTGTTGATGCCTTTAGTACTTTGCGGTTCCACCAAGCTGTATCAGACGTTTAAGGTTATAAAACGTATGCAAGCTTGGTTTGTTACATCTTTGCTTATTATTTCGTTTTGTGTGATTGTTGTGTGCTTTTGATCACTGGAAAGATCCGATTTCGGACCTTACAATTGGTATCAGAGCTTGGTTGTATCAGTTAATTTTGTCAGATTTGGAGCATTATTTGATCTTATTTTCGAAATATTCTTGCGATTTTGGATAGATCTCTGAAAAATAAGGGGGGTTTGTTCTTCGTGGTTTTCATAAAAAAGGGTTTTTGATCGAGTTTTGGACCAAAAAAGGGCAAAAATCATTGTTTTTGCTCGTAACCTGAGAGGGGGTGGCGGCCAGCAGCTAGGGTTTCCGAGGAGTTCACGGCACGAGGTTTGCGGCTCGGAGTATACGGCTCAGCAGTTTGCAGCTCGGTCTCGCACGTTTCCGGCTTGTGAGTTCTCGGCCTCGCAAGCGCAGCCTCGCAAGAACCAGCCTTGCTTCGCACATATTAAAAAAATGAGAAGCGCATTTGAAGGTGCTGGGTTTCGAACCCACAACCTCCTGCTCATCAATTCAACGCCATATCCAACTCAGCTACCTGATCACTTGTTACGTTCCTTCGAAAATTAAACTATAACCCGTCTTTTTCGCAGCAAGTTTTCCTATTTTGACACTTTTAACCCAAAATTCAATTCTTTTTAAATTTTAAATTCCTTTTTCATCCAAAATTTTAAAAAAAATTATATAAACAAAAATAAAAAAAATAATAATAAATAATTAAAAAAAATTATTTTTGACTTTTATTTTTTGACTTTTTATTTAAAATTTTGACTTTGACTTCCAAGTTTGATCTTTGATTTTAAACTTTGACTTTTACGTTTAACTTTTAAACTTTCAAATTTAGCTTTTCGTTTTGACTTTTAAGTTTGACTTTTGAGTTTAATTTTTTAAATTTGACTTTTGAGTTTAACTTTTTAAATTTGACTTTTAAGTTTGACTTTTCAAGTTTGACTTTTGAGTTTAACTTTTTAAATTTGACTTTTAAGGTTGACCTTTGAGGTTTATAATCAAAGGGTTTGACTTTTAAGTTTTATTTTAGCTTCTAGTTGTGCTTTTAATTGATTTTAAGGTCTACGAGGGAGTTGAAAACATGAAAGAGAGTCGTTAGGATATGTTAAGACAAAACTTCAACATTTTCGATTATATCCCTGGAGAAACCCTCGAAACTTAGTTGCAGCGATTTACTACACTTACTACTGAGATGAATATAACTGGGATCTTCTTGACCAAATCTGAGATAAACAAAAAGCTATTGAATTCACTTCCGAAAATCGTGGGATATGAACGTGGCCATCATCAAGAAGACAAAAGATCTCAATCATATTAGTCTTGCTGATGTAATTCAAGAACTTGATGCTTTGAAGTGTAGAGAAACAATGAGTTCTGAAAACATTCCGGTCACTGAAGTTACATGTACTCCAGCTTGTGAAGCCACGATTAAATTTCTTCGGGAACAAATTGATTTATTTAAAAAAGAAGTTGAAGACCTGAGATATGAATGATATCAACTCAGGAAAGGACAGAAACCTCTGAAGGCTGAATTAGAAGCAAAAACCAAGGACTTTAGGAAGCTTCAGGAAGAGTATAACAACAAGTGTGAAAATTATGATTATATTAAGAGACAACTTGCTGCTGTAACTGAAGAACTTGACGCTTTAAAAATTAAGTGTGGAAAAACAGATGTCAGTTTCAAAAATTATACTACGTCAAGTCAGACAGTCGAGTCCTTGTTTGAAACTCAATTAAAATTCAAAGATAATCAAAACAAGGGTCTAGGGTATGATAGTGTTCCTCCTCCTTTCAATCATAACTACATATCCATTCCTATGACATAGGAAGAAATTGACAGGGAGGCACATCTTAAATATGGAAAATTAGTTGGATTTATATCAGGAGGAGTTATTAATGTTGAAAATACTAATGTTTCTACTTCATGTGCAGGTAAAGTAGTAGAAGATGAGAACAAGGAGAGCACTACTGAACAAACCAATAACACCTTGAACTCAGAATCTGTTGCTTCGAATTCTGTTACTCCTAACAAACCTGCCGTTGAGAAATACAGGCCTCCAACTCCAACGCAACAGAGTGCTTGTTGCAAGTGTGCATGTGGGAACAACAAGAAACGAGACAAGGATACGCCATCAGGGGCAGGAAGAAATAACTTTACAGTGAAGAAAAAGACATGCTTTCACTGTGGAACACCTGGAAACATTTCCAAAATTGTCCTAATCGCACGTACATTCCCTACTATGCACAAGGATGGCAAAATGCGCCAAGTGGGAGATACTTCTAAAGAAACCCTTCCAGGTCACGTTTAGACAATGGTGACTGGAACGCGCACAAGGACAATAATCAAACCCACAAGGCAAAGAATCCAAATCCCAAGGGAAAGAAGGAAATGCCGGCAAAGAAGCCCAATCCAAGAGATGCTCCTGTGAAACAATGTAACGCCCATAGATCCGGGCTAGTCAATTTAGAGACGATAAGGGGTCGAAAACGACTTTTCGACTAAAGATTATTTAGAATAAATAATTCAAACAAAATTTTAGTATATGTCACAAGGTTTCCGTACATATAAAGAATGCTGAAATCCGAGTTATAACGAAGAAGTTATGACCCGTCGAAGTTTCGCGACGGAACTGGCACGGCACCGTGAAGCGTAAATAGCGAATTTACGATAGAGGGAGATTTAGCCTTAGAGATCTAAACGAAATTCGTAGAATATGTTAAAATAAGAACATCGATAAAAAGAACGCCCAAATCTGACTTCGTATGAAGAGGTTATGATTTTTCGAAGTTTCGGACTAGCAGTGTACAACCCGAAATTCGAATATTAGATCGAGCGGTTTTTGGCCGACACGACCTAAACGGGAATCGAAGATCTCGTTAAAAGTAGCGTAACGAGAAAAAGATGGACGAAAATGGACGTCGGATGAAGAAGTTATGGGGATTTAACGGACCAATCCTGTCCCGTCCTGTTAATAATATCAAATTTAAAATCGAATCAAAATTAGCTGACGGAGTCTAAACGAAAGTTGTAGAGTGCGTTCCCACCTTCGCGTGGATATAAAGAACGTCAAAAACGGAGTTCGTATGAGAAAGTTACGAATTTTTAAAGATTTTAGTCGAATTTGCGAAGCCTGGTGAGGAGCTGGTGACGTGGCAACATCTGGGCCACCCATCGCTGATGAAGAAACGCGCTTCGGATCATGCCATGTAGCCTTCGCTTTACGTCCAGCGTCCGAGGTAAGTACGCCCCGCGTACCCTCGTGCCTTATCCATCCGACGAAGATACGAGACAGCTGGACCGAGGCTGGCCTTCTTATCCGAGACTACGCCCAGCGTAGCTGCTAGACGCGCAGCGTAGTCCGAGGCTGCTGGGGCTATAAATAGCATGCAAGCCATTCCGAGTTTTTCACACCATTTTCCTTCTCTCTCTAAACTACTTTCTCTCTCTAACCCCTTTTGAGTCCCCTAAGCCCTAGTTAAACCCCTTAGCTCCCGAGGGAAGCCCCGAGGCTCCCGGAGTCCCGAGAAAAAGTGTCTTTCGGTTTCGAAACGCTGCTACAAATAAGTTCTGGTTTTCGATAAAATTCGCTGTAAGTGTGCTACGCTTACGCAATTTTTAATATAGCTTTCAAATAATTATAAGAATGTTATTAGGTCCTTAAAATAGTTATTTGGGCTATTATTATGAGTTATATTGAGTGTTATTAATGCTTGTATAATAATAATAATAGTCAGACTAATTAATTTGTCGCAGTTATCGTTAGACTAAACCCTAGTGGTATTGATACTAGGTTTTATCGAAGGAAATTGTTTTGAGAGTATCGAAGCGCTGTCCGAGTACCGAGTCACCACCTTTCAAGTGAGTGCATGGTCCCCTTCAACTTACACATAAATATGAAGTATTTACTACGTGCTATGTGTGCATATTGTCTGTTTACTTGTTGTCTGTGCTCGGTGAAAGATTTTATACATGTTTTAAATGATTTAAACTATATATGTATTTTATATCTACGAAAATGTTGGGGTAAAACATGGGTAGATATAATAGATGAAATATGAGTTGGACAATGAGTTGAGAGGTGATATAGACCATGAGGTATGGGTGAGAGGTGTACGATGTGAGAAGCCTTTTCCCAAACGATGTCCCCGTCATTCAGCAGAGTATGGATGACAACCACAGACTATTTAGACAGTCCAGTGGAACACTAGCAGGCTCGCAACCTGTAGGTGTTGTGAACGATGTGTTCACTGGGTGTACTCTCAACCTTGGTGATCATGCAGACTTGATGCCTAGACTCTGGTGATCATGCAGACTTGGTGCCAAAACCCTGGCGACTATGCAGACTTAGTGCCTATTGTATAAATTCTGGTGACTATGCAGACTTAGTGCATAAACCCCGGTGACGATGGACTTCGTGCTGATTCCTTAGGATGATCCTTAGGAATGTATGAACGAGGAACGGTTGATTCTTAGCGTAGACCCTTAAGAATAGAGAATATAATGGGGATGGGTAATGGGGTTTAATTGCTTGATTGTTTAAACCTAATAATTATATTATTGTGGGTTGAAAACCCTATGTACTCACCAGGTTTCCCAACCTGACCCACTCAGTTTATTTATATCACAGGTGTTGATATGAAGTCACATGACACTGAGAGATTTAAAGAGAAGTAGATCAATAGTGTAAATAAATGTAAGTTCTGTTTATGCTTATGTTTCTGAATTAACGATGACATCCCAACGTTTTAAAATGAATAAAATACGAAAATGTTTTGATAACGTATTTATCGTATTTTTCTGGTAACAAATTCCGCAACATTTTTATGAAAAGAAGTACTCTGATTTTTATAAAGCATAAACAAAATCGGTCTTTTCTGGCCGTGAAAATGGGGATGTCACAGTTGATATCAGAGCATTAGTTTAAGCGAACTAGGAATATGGATTTATTTCTAGACTTAAACTTAGAATGCTAAGCGATGATTGTGAGGTGTGAGCACTAGCTTACTCTAGGAATGATGCCTAAATTGCTTTTATGTGCTAAATGATTTGTTATGCTTTGATCGGATCTATGGTCTGTTGCCGACCAGATCTGGAAACCTTATGTGTTTAGGATTCTAAACGTACGAATACGATATTAGAACTAGCATATAAACGTTTTGAAGGGATAAGGATGATTTAAACTTCAATCCTAAGTAAAGGTCTAGATTCACCTTATTTGGTGTATAGATCAAGATGGCAAGGACCCGTAGCGGAAACGTGAAAGCAAATGGAGATAGGAACCAACCCCCAATGGTTCAGCAAATACCTGTTGTTGAAGAAGTTGCACCTGAGCCAGTCACGATGGCCGGAGTGCAAGCAATGATCCAGGCGATGTTGGATCGTCAAATGGTGGAAACCAGACGTTTGCTCCAGCAAAATCGAGAGGAAGAGACTATTTCGATCTTACAGCCCGAGTTGAACGAAGGGCAGACTGGGGAGGGAAACTACAGTGGGACTGTTGGTCAAGCCAACCCACCGATAGTTAGGCAAAACCACCAGGATGAAGGAAATGACGGACGTTGATGCAAACACAAGGATTTCATTCCGTCCAAGCCACCGAGTCTATCTGGAAGCCCGACGCCGGTGGAAGTCATGAACTGGATCTCTGAGATGGAGACGATGTTTGAAAGTTGCGAGTGTAACAACAGGCAGAAGACCACTCTCGTGGTTCCTTTGTTGAAATCTGGAGTACTAAGCTGGTGGAAGCTACTAGCCAATTCGATGCCCAAAGGAGAAGCGAGCAAGATGTCATGGGAGGATTTTCTGGTGCAGTTAAAAATGCAGTACTGCTCTGAGCAGGATCTTCTGGAGATCAACAACGAGTTTCAGAATCTAAAGAAGGGAAAGATGAGTGTCATCGAGTATGCTGCAAATTTTACGGAGAAAATGAAGCTTGTTCCTCACCTCGTCCCAACTAAACTCTCCAAGGTTAACAAATTTGCCCTCGGATTACCAGTGGACTTCGGTCCAATGGTCAAGCAAACTACCACTCTGAAAGCCGCCATCTGGGCTGCTAAGAATGTGGAGACCCAAATACGAGAGAAGGGTCTGGAAAGAGTTGAAGTTGGCGAGAAAAGGAAGCATGAAGGATCTTCAAAATCCAACAAGGAAAAGAAATTCTCAAAAATGGAAGAAGGAGGAGGAGTGAATCTAAGTGGTCCGAGAAGTGTAAAAAGAAGCACTTCGGGAAATGTGGCGAGGAGGTGATTTGCTACAAATGTGGAAAGACAGGGCATTACGCCAGCAAGCGTGAGACCAACAAGAAGGTGTGTTATGGATGTAACAAAGAAGGGCATATTTCTAGGGATTGCCCGGGGAAAAATAAAGCAGCAAGACCAGAGACGCCGCCGAGGCCAAGGGCATTCCACATGATCCTCGACGAAGCAGAAAACTGTGCGAGGAATCAAGGATGAGGACTTCATATCCGAAGATCAAGTTATGCAGTAGCCATAATATCGTATGATGTAGCCTATTAGAGGCATGGTCTAGGGTGAACTTGAACACCTATGTAATAGTTTCAAGAAATAATAAAAGCTTTGTTTTCTTATCTGATGTGTTAAACAGTTATGTGATTTTCTTGTATGGTGACTTGGAAAACTGCGAGACAATACTTGGGACGAGTATGAGTAGGTGTGAAAGGTAGTAGATGCATATACTACCAGAAGCACAGGACTCACGCTTGGATCAGGGAAAGTCACAAGGTTACCAAGAAGCTAGTAATTGATTCCGTTTTATTCAAGTATGTCGTTACCATCATTTCGGTAATGACTAAATAGATTGGTGATATTCCGACCCGAGTGGTCTTATCGAATTGAGTCCGACTACGATAAGTATGTTACGTGGTTCAGAAAACCAAGTTTGATGTAGCATCTGACTTAGGTCGGAAGATTGAAATAAAAGATAATCAAAACAATCGGTAGAAGTATCGCAATAGTTGCTTGTAGCTAGAAATGCTACCTTTTTAAGATGTGATCTAGAACATGAAGGAAGGTATAGTCTGTTCTGGAATTTGACTCTAAGAGATTTGAGTCTAAGCTTTGCAACATATGATGAGAGGTCATTAGAATATGACACATCAGTCCATTGTAGTAATAAAAGAACTTATCTTAAGTTCGTATCAACTGAGGATTGACATTGTGACTTGAAGGTCATAATTTGGAGTCTAACGTGAGATAGAGAGCGGATGCAAGATCGAGCACCGCCTGTAGTCAAGGAGTCTAAGAGTTAGATACTCGTTCGAAGAAACATCGAAGTTATGACTTGGGATGAATAGATGACCTATGGAGTCATTATACGAGCCCTGTTTCGTTGATGATTCCGGGACGTAATCACCCTAAGGGGGGATAATTGTAACGCCCGTAGATCCGGGCTAGTCAATTTAGAGACGATAAGAGGTCGAAAACGACTTTTCGACAAAAGATTATTTAGAATAAATAATTCGAACCAAGTTGTAGCATATGTCACAAGGTTTCCGTACATATAAAGAACGCTAAAATCCGAGTTATAACGAAGAAGTTATGACCCGTCGAAGTTTCGCGACGGAACCGGCACGACACCGGGAAGCGTAAATAGCGAATTTACGATAGAGCGAGATTTAGCCTTAGCAATCTAAACGAAAGTCGTAGAATGTGTTAAACTAAGAACATCGATAAAAAGAACGCCCAAATCTGACTTCGTATGAAGAAGTTATGATTTTTCGAAGTTTCGGACTAGCAGTGTACAACCCGAAATTTGAATATTAGATCGAGCGGTTTTTGGCCGACACGACCTAAATGGGAATCGAAGATCTCGTTAAGAGTAGCATAACGAGAAAAAGATGGACGAAAACGGACGTCGGATGAAGAAGTTATGAGAATTTAACGGACCAATCCTGTCCCGGCCTGTTAATAATATAAAATTTAAAATCGAGTCAAAATTAGTTGACAGAGTCTAAACGAAAGTTGTAGAGTGCATTCCCAACTTCGCGTGGATATAAAGAACGTCAAAAACGAAGTTTGTATGAGAAATTACGAATTTTTAAAGATTTTAGTCGAATTTGCGAAGCCTGGTGAGGAGCTGGTGACGTGGCAACATTTGGGCCGCCCATCGCTGATGAAGAAATGCGCTTCGGATCATGCCACGTAGCCTTCGCTTTACGCCCAGCGTCCGAGGTGAGTACGCCCCGCGTACCCTCGTGCCTTATCCATCCGACGAAGATGCGAGACAACTGTACCGAGGCTGGCCTTCTTATCCGAGACTACGCCCAGCGTAGTTGCTGGACGCGCAGCGTAGTCCGAGCCTGCTGGGGCTATAAATAGCATGCGAGCCATTCCGAGTTTTTCACACCATTTTCCTTCTCTCTCTAAACTACTTTCTCTCTCTAACCCCTTTTGAGTCCCCTAAGCCCTAGGTAAACCCTTTAGCTCCCGAGGGAAGCCCCGAGGCTCCCGGAGTCCCGAGAAAAAGTGTCTTTCGGTTTCGAAACGCTGCTCCAAATAAGTTCTGGTTTTCGATAAAATTCGCTGTAAGTGTGCTACGCTGTAAGTGGGCTATTATTATAAGTTATATTGAGTGTTATTAACGCTTGTATAATAATAATAATAGTCAGACTAATTAATTTGGCACGGTTATCGTTAGACTAAACCCTAGTGGTATTGATACTAGGTTTTATCGAAGGAAATTGGTTTGAGAGTATCGAAGCGCTGTCCGAGTACTGAGTCACCACCTTTCAAGTGAGTGCATGGTCCCCTTCAACTTACACATAGATATGAAGTATTTACTACGTGCTATGTGTGCATATTGTCTGTTTACTTGCTGCCTATGCTCAGTGAAAGATTTTATACATGTTTTAAATGATTTAAACTATATATGTATTTTATATCTACGAAAATGTTGGGGTAAAACATGGGTAGATATAATAGATGAAATATGAGTTGGACAATGAGTTGAGAAGTGATATAGACCATGAGGTAGGGGTGAGAGGTGTACGATGTGAGAAGCCTTTTCCCAAACGATGTCCCCGTCATTCAGCAGAGTATGGATGACAACCACGGACTATTTAGACAGTCCAGTGGAACACTAGCAGGCTCGCAACGTATAGGTGTTGTGAACGATGTGTTCACTCGGTGTACTCTTAACCTTGGTGATCATGCAGACTTGATGCCTAGACTCTGGTGATCATGCAGACTTGGTGCCAAAACCCTGGCAACTATGCAGACTTAGTGCCTATTGTATAAATTCTGGTGACTATGCAGACTTAGTGCCTAAACCCCGGTGACGATGGACTTCGTGCTGATTCCTTAGGATGATCCTTAGGAATGTATGAACGAGGAACGGTTGATTCTTAGGGTAGACCCTTAAGAATAGAGAATATAATGGGGATGGGTAATGGGGTTTAATTGCTTGATTGCTTAAACCTAATAATTATATTATTGTGGGTTGAAAACCCTATGTACTCACCAGGTTTCCCAACCTGACCCACTCAGTTTATTTATATCACAGGTGTTGATATGAAGTCACATTACACTGAGAGATTTCAAGAAAAGTAGATCACTAGTGTAAATAAATGTAAGTTCTGTTTATGCTTATGTTTCTGAATTAACGATGACATCCCAACGCTTTAAAATGAATAAAATACAAAAATGCTTTGATAACGTATTTATCGTATTTTTCTGGGAACAAATTCCGCAACATTTTTATGAAAAGAAGTACTCTGATTTTTATAAAGCATAAAAAAAATCGGTCTTTTCTGGCCGTGAAAACGGGGATGTTACAAACAAAGACCGGTTAGGTCAAAGTTATCTCGGCAGCCGGCTTCAAGTTCCAAATCAAGTGTCGAGGCACCCATCGGATCGAAAAAGAAATGGGTTAAACCCGAATATAGATGGGTACCAAAGGTGAAAACTTCCAAATCTTCTAATGATTCTAATATTTCATCATCTTCTATTTGTGATCAACAGGATATGTCATGGGAGAAAGTACCGTGTGTTGATGACAAAGGTCGACTCAGTTTCAAAATGGATTGGGTTCCAAAGACCAACTGATCCTGCTCTGAGCCAGAGCAGCTATGGAGGCATATCATCAGACTTCGGTTTGTTGGTAGTGGCTGCTCCTGGCATATGATTGGGGACATCTCTCAATTGTACAACATTCAGTTCTTTGTTGAGAGTATGTGTCCTTTTGCGGGAAAGGAAGAAAGGAAGAGATCACAAATAGGGTTAGTGCTTATTGATATGAAGAATTTTCGGATCTGTTATGAGATTATGCTTGCTGTTCTCAGACCTTCTGAATGCAGATTCAATCGGTGAATTACGGTTTGCGTTTTCTTCTCTATACTCCTGAGTTTTTCTTAAGCTGATTCGCTTTAAAGAGTAATTTTTGTTTTAGGATAGTTTAAATTTGCGCATTTACTTTCGTTTCTCTCCTATGCACAAATTTAGGGGGAGAAATAAAAGCAAAACAAAAAGTAGAATTAGAAAATCAAAAAATCAAAAAAAAATGTTGGTTATGAAATGTGCTTGAGGGAGATGTTTTGGGAAATGATATTATCAAGTGATAATAGGCAACCTGAGTCTGCGTAACGTACTCGAAGTTGAAGGGTCTATGCTCTGGTTTGATGCGTCGGTAGGCACGAAAAATTTTCAGTGGACATGACTAGGCAGAGTTGAACTTAGGAAATTTATAGACTTGACAAATTTTGACCTAGTTAGATCCGTTCAGCCTGACAATACGACGCTCGGATAGGTTGAGCAGGGAGATATATATGGGAATCTACTCGTCACATTAAATGAACCCGTACTTGGAACCGTGGTTTAACTTTTCTTCGATGTGCGGATTCTGTCCTTAATTCCGGTTGGATGGGGCGACTGGTAAATTCCGATAAATTAGGTCTGTAGAATATCGTTTTCTTTCTTTCCGTCTGTTAGTCATATGTTGTCTCCTTTGCGTGACTTCCAATCCGACCTGGTACACAACATATGCAGCTCTATTTCTCTGCATGTTATATATGTGAAATTCCTCTTATCTGTTAGCCATATGTTGTCTTCTTTATGTGACTTCTAATCCGACCTGGTACACAGCATATGCAACCTTCTACTTCTCAACCCCTCTGAAGTAATAAGTAATAGAATTCTGAATCTATCCTTTCTCTGAATGGTTGTCTGCTCACCCGGTGTAAGGAGTACTCTGGAAGTTCTTGATGGCTGGGGCATATCAGGAAGCGGGAAACATGTTCTAGTACAATTAAAATTGAACACTCAAAGATTGTCTATAGATCTCGCTACTCAATTTAGGTGGACAACAATATCCCTGGTCGTCGTCAGCTGAATGGTCCTTAAGATATAGTATCTAGGAACTTAGGATCAGATATAATATCTAGGAATTTGAGTTCAACTTGTCTTGTAACAAATAGTATGTCCTAAATTTGTCACAATTTTTCGTGTTTAAGTGGACAACAATACCGGCGATCGTCCAGACAAAGATGTAAAGATAGAAGGTACCGACAAGTGGATAAAGACTGTCTAAAAACTTTGATCCCAAATCACTCTTAAAGTTAGATATCATTTTTATTTTTGTTAAATTTGTCATAGTTTCTTCTAATTTAAATATTAGGGGAGAATTAAAAAATTAAAAATAATGAAAAAAAATCAGAAAAATTCAAAAATCAAAGAAAAATTAAAAATCTAAAAATAGTGTTATTTATGTTTTATTTCTTGTTTAGAAAAATCAAAAATCCAAAAATATTTTTGTTTCTGTTTTAATTTGTGTACTAAGTTTTCTTTTAGTTTTGTTTTGTCTTTGTCACACCCCCGAACCAGACGGCGGAAACGTCCGGGGGCTGTCGTGACTCAATTGAATACCATAACATTGAATATATATGAAACAAACAACATTCGTCACCATTCATCAACAGAATACAACCAGTAGTGTTTACATGTCATACATTGTTTTAACATTACATTTCCAAAAATTAATATTGTTTGGTTCATTCAAAAATAAACTGCAACCGTCACTGAGCATGATTTCCTTTGATTCACTGGTTTCCTGAGAATACAAGTATTTTGAAAAACGTCAACATATGAAATGTTGGTGAGTTCATAAGTAGTGTTTGAAATCGAATGTTTATATTGTTTGAAAAACCACCAGAAAATCCGATATTTTCTGAAAAGAAAAGCTTTCAAAAACGTTTGTGAAGATCCATAGGTATGCTTGTTTGTTTCTATACTTGCAAAATAAGTTGTTCATTTAAGATGTATGCGTTTAAAATCTGTATGTGATAAAAACCCTAGGGAAACCCGATGTTCCCCTAGTTCTTTTGAAATCCATTGAGTTGCGTTGAAACCATTACAAAAATAGTAGTATCGGTCCCAAGCGACGTTGGAAGGTTCTCGAGCATTGATTATTTACTACAAACCCGCATTACACAAATGCCCGGTTTATAGATATACCAACGATTCCCGAAGGCGTCGTCAGTACTAATCACGTTATCCAATCGCCCGGACTATGAGTGGTCCCACATCCGAAGAGAAAGAGGTCACGAAGACCCCGGTAACTCTATTAACCGGCTGGGGAAAAATGTGTGCGAGGGGTCCCCGACCCGCCTCGTAAAAATGTGTAGACTTTTCTAGCAATACCATGGCCCTTGGGGTCCAATGATACAAGCCATTGAAAGTCACCCTACGTTGTGCCAAGTCGGTAAAACTCAACACTTCGTAGAAAAAAAATGTCTTCGGGCCTTAAGATCAGGTCATTGGGCTAGCTAGGCCCAACAAACAAGATTTTACACTTTTGGGGCCCGAAGATGGTGCGTAGACGTCTGTGCACACTCGCATGTATGTGTATTACCAATCGTTATTTGTATGTAACAAAGAGTTAGTAGTTGTAGATTTCCATTGGCTCGAGACCGAGCCAATTCGTTTAACAACGACTTTTGGTATTGTAGTGAGTTGTATTTCGTTGATAGTCGAGATGTCATTATTTGATCAAATTGTACACATTGAATCGGCCTTGAAATATTTCTGTTTTCAGCCCCTCATTATTTGTAAAATTTACATTTTCAACCCTTTTATTTAAGTATTTCCCGGTTTGGTCCTTAAACTATTTTTCTTGACATTTTAACACCAAAAATTATTGAAATTAATATTTTCCAGCATATTTTTCAAAGAAAACAGTTTAAGTCCCTGAAAATGCAGTTTTTCTCGGTTTTAGCCCATCTTTTCGCAATTTTGACAATTTTGGCCCAAAATGGAAAATTTTTGCAACTTTGGTCCCTTTTAAATTTAAAAAGCATTTTAAACCTTTGAAAAGGGTTTGGGACACTTATAGTCCACTGTTTTACGGAAAGTTACAGTTTTGGCCCTCCAAAACAGAAAAATTCGCATAATGGGCCTTATTGGGCCGAAATTTGCATTTTTAGCCCAATAGGCTTGAAATTTATGTTTTTAATCCACCAATTAAATAAAATTCCAGAAATAGCTTTATTGAAACTGTTTTGACACATTTCAACCATCAGAATCTGTAAAATGTCATTTTGGGCCCTTAATTTTGTATTTTTCACATTTTTGGCCCAAAATATGTGTTTTTAGCTTAAAGAAAATTGTTGCTAACCACTTGGCTATTTATCTAGTACCACTTATTATGTAGGAACATATTTGAAGCTAATATCATAAAACATGAGTTATATCTCGGTTTTGAGGGGTTTAATGGCTAGATCCAACATTAAAACACATATAAGCATACATATAAGCATGGAAATCATACAAGGCATACAAACACATATAGATCTACACTTTCACTTGTATTCCCCCCCACAAAAACTCTTAAAAACAGAAAATAGGGGTATGAATCTCACCTTGAGTGTGGGGGCTCGGTTTTGTAAAGAAAATGGAAGGAAAATGATGTGATTTTCGGCCCTAGCTTTCCTTGATGTAGATCTCGAGTTTAAGGAGCTTTCTAGGAGCATGATTACCAAAATTGTTTAAGAGAGAGGATCTAATAATGAGAAAAAGAGTTATAAATTTCTTAGATATGTGTGACTTACCAAGAAGTGATGATATTTCCTTGAAATCCTCTTGATGCACAAGCAAAGTTTCGAGATTTTAAGTGAAGAGGGAGGATGGTTTCTTGAGTAATCTAGAGAGTGTTTGTGAGATATTTGTGTGTGTTTGTGTGTTGGGTTTTGGCCGAGAGCAAGAAGGAAAAGAGAGAGGAGTAGACATGAAGTGATATATGCATAGAGATATGAGATATGTTGCATGGAAATCCAAGAGATAAAAATGAGGTGGCATGGTAATAGTCAACTCCCCCTCTTGGGCTTTTCTTTTGGGCCGAAAATGGGAAGGAAAAAAAAATGTTTGGGCTTTTTGCTCCTAAGCCCAACATTAGTGTTAATTAGGGTATTTATTGGACTTATAAAATGAAATTGTGATTTTTGTGCTTTATTAAGCTAGGTTAGGTTTAATTATGGATCAAAACTTGTGTTTTATTTCCTTCTAGGTTCTACCTAGCCCAAAATATTGAAATAAACAAATGTGGGTCCAATTAGAGCCCAATTAGGGTCCTAAACCCATGATAGTCCAATTGAAAGCTTATTGGTCCATTTGGATCCAATAAGGAAGTCTTAGTCCAAAATGGACTTAACCAAAACTTCTAGGGTTTCCAATTGTTTGATGACTATCTATAGTACTTGTATCTTGCATTTGATTAAAGTTTTTGATTCCCATTAACTTGAATGTGTAGATTACATAGCTTAAAATTTACAGTTGTGACATCATCCCCCCGTTAGAGGGAATTTCGTCCCGAAATTCTGTTTGAAAGCTAGATTTGAGAAAACTAGAATAGGTGAGGGTACTTCTGCTTCATTTGGTCTTCGCGTTCCCACGTGAACTCTGGCCCACGCTTTGCGTTCCACCGTACCTTCACGATCGGGATGCGACTCTGCTTAGTACGCTTCACCTCCCTGTCCATGATTTCGATTGGTTCTTCGACGAACAGGAGATTCTCGTTGATTTCGATTTCGTCAAGAGGAACGACAAGGGTTTCATCTGATAGGCACTTTTTCAGGTTAGAAACATGAAACACGGGGTGCACACCGTTTAGCTCCGGGGGTAGTTGTAGTCTGTAGGCTACCGGACCTATTCGGGCGACGATTTCGAAAGGTCCAATGTACCGTGGGTTTAGCTTTCCTCGTTTTCCGAAACGTATAACTCCTTTCCAGGGTGAGACCTTCAACAATACTCGATCACCGACCTGGAACTCTAAGGGCTTTCGCCGTTTATCAGCGTAGCTCTTCTGCCGGTCGCGCGATGCCTGTAATCGAGCTCTGATCTGGACAATCTTTTCTGTGGTCTCGCGAATGATTTCCGGTCCTGTCATTGCCCTATCCGACGTATGTGTTCCTGCTAGCTGGGTGTCACCTACTTCAGCCCAACATAACGGTGATCTACATTTACGCCCGTACAGTGCTTCGAAAGGGGCCACCTTAATGCTCGAATG